>NC_092804.1:91463361-91800861 GCF_040954645.1 Diabrotica undecimpunctata
ATATCTTCCTTGATGTACTAACTGTTACAATCTTATATAAAAGACAAAAAGTCTTTTTGTCGTTTATATGAAGTTATAGCTGTTAGTACATCAACAAATGTAAAATATTGCTTTGTTTTCAAAAGAATACAAAACTTTTTAAACTTGAACTGTTTTGGTTGGTTACTAAAAAATATACACAATATTCTGCCTTTTTTTCTTAGTACCTAGCTTAACCAATCAATTATAAATAAAACATTTATTTATTATTTGAACACTTTTCAGTCATTTAGCTCCATCTATAAATTAAAACGATAACCTCTACTCAACGTTTAAATGTATTCTTGGAGAGTTTCGCCATTGAAATTAATGATGGCGCTAGCAGTACCATACCGTAATTCTAAACTGAATTATTTCAAATGAAATAGGCCAGCATTTAAACCAAATATTTTAATGTGTCATAATTTTTAAAAATAAAAGATTTTAGATAAAAATAAAATGTTTTCGAACTTGGAAATTAAAAGAAATGTTATTGGGTTCTTATTTATATTATATTAAAAGTCCGAAAATTGAATTTTTTAGTGTTTTTTAACTTTTTATATTAAATATCTCTAGATACTTAGAAGATAAAAGGCCCAAATTTTTACAGTATTAGTAGGTAGATAATATCAAGTTCCTGGTAAAGTTTTTTTTGAAAAATACGAAAAAAAAATCAAGTAAAACAAAGTTTTTTGAATTTTTTGCAAGTATTTTCTAAAAATCTCTGCGGAACTAAACAATACATTTCAAAATAAAAAAACTGCTTTGGGTTTTTAATAATTAATAATTTAATAAATAAAACTTAAAGAATTAAAACAACACACTTTTTTAAAAATTTATATATTTGTATAACTAACTATAGTACCTATTTAATTGTATAGTCTATGCATTACACAGAATACAATGATTTATAAAAACCACGGAATATAGTTTTGTTTCACACACACCACAATGCTGTCCGCTTATTTCATCGAATCTACCACTTGCGTGTCGGCTCAATGGGCAGATGGGACATCGCTTGGTATTCCTTGCAATACACTAAAAAAACAAGATATGCAAAGTGGGGTATTGTCCAAAATGTAATAATGTTCTGTAACGCATATAGGGTAAATTTTTTCGTCAATTTTGGAATTATCTACTTCTAAAAATTCACTGTCAATTATTTCGTCAAGATCAATTGTTGATGCCTCACTACTTAAATCGTCTTGTTCCATGATTTCTCTATCTGCTATGGTATAAATTTAACTGACCGAATAAGTGTCTTATTTTATTTTATAACGCCGAGGAGCACCTCCCCTATATCTATTATAAGTGGGGAACTTGTGTTTTTAACCTATCCCCATACACAAAGGGTTAGCATACAACTGTCGTTTACCTGTCAAACATCTGCTTCCTGATTTACATTCACCTATCACTAGTTTGCAGGTGTAATTTACATACAGTTGCCGCCACATGATAATTTACATACATACGGGTCTCATTTTTATAGAGAAATGTGGAAAGCAGAACATCTGTTAAACAACTGCTACCTATTTTATATTTAACTGTTTTTAATTTGTGGGTGCAATCTGCATATATCTGCCCTTACAATATAATTTGCAAATATACGGGTGACATAGGCGCAGCTTTTCATTTGTGTTATTTATATAAAGAAAGGTGAAAAGCAAAACATCTGCGCACCCACATAGAGGCTATAGCGCAGGAGTAGTGGTAAAAAAGGGTATTTAAGCTTAGGTGAAGCATGCTAGATATTTAAACATATAAGATGAATCAGTGTACGTGCGGTAAAACTTTTTCGCGGTCTTATAACCTTCGTAGACATATGACTGTATGTAATAAGAGTCACTCGCGTGTGTTTATCTGTAACAAGTGTGGAAAGAGTTTCACACGAGGTTCTAATTTACAACGTCATGAAGTTAGTTCGTGTTAAGCCGCTTGCCCGATTCCAAGAAAGAGACTAAGACCAATAGGTGTTGAAGTGCTTGAGAATGGTGTTACTAAACTAACACATGCATTTAAAAATAGAATAGCATCATACCGATTTATGAGTAAATCTAACAAAATTTCATATTCCGGCTTCATGAATTAGGTCAAACCAAAAGTAATAAAAATTTTTAGTGACTATCTTCTTCAACACACGGCTCTTAAAGTTAACTGTGAACTGTTTGCGATGTTTTACAAACCCGAGAATGAGATGTCAGATATTAAGTCAATGAATACATCTAATAAAATCTTCACTTTGAGTAGTCACATATCCGACATGTATGATGACTTTGCTGAAGCGATAATGACACAAGCATCAGAGTTCCAGGAGAAAGATTCCAACTGGGCACTTCAGGAAATTCTATTCCTAGATGTAAACATTAACAAATGCATCAGCATATATTAATCTTCCATCGCAGATTAAAAGAAAAGGTGCAATTTTAAATATTCAAAACAAAGATAGCATGTGTTTTGCTTATTGTGTGATGGCTGCTAGATTTCCTGCTAATGGTGATCCAACAAAATCAGAGTCATATCCTCCTTGTGACACACTTCTAAATTTTGATGGTATCGGGTTCCCGGTTAAGTTAAAGGACATTAACAAGTTTGAGATTTTAAACAATATATCAGTTAACGTTTACGGTCTTCAATCATATTTTAAAGAAAACAAGATGCAATATGAAGTTGTAGGACCACTTCACTATACTCAACAACGTAAACTTACACATGTTAATCTTTGATTAATAAGTGACAATAATCAGAGCCATTATTGTCTCATAACAGACTTGTATCGCTTAGTAAAAACTCAAAAGACAAAATATGATGGAAAACAATATTTCTGTGATGGGTGTCTTCAAACTTTTTCAACCCTTGAAAAGCTGAAAAATCACCAAGAAAATGATTGTTTACATATCTCTACAATACTCTCAACCAGTGAACTGAGAGTTAACAAGTGTGATGAAACTCTTCCATCCAATATTCTAAAATTCATCAATATTGAAAAGACAAGCCAACACCCGTTTGTAATTTATGCTGACTTTGAGTCGATTCTTAAGCCAATACATCATTGTGATCCATCAGATGGACAATCCTACACAATCAAAGTTGCAGAACACCAGCCTTATTCATTTTGTTTCTACCTCAGGTGTTTTTTTGATGATAGTTTATCAATATTGGAAACATATCAGGGTGAGGACACTGCTAAAGTGTTTGTTCAAAAGTTAGATGCTTTAGCTATTAATTTATACCAGAACCATCTAAAGCATATCAAACCAATGGTGTCTTTGACTAGTGAAGAAAACAAGAATTTTCAGAATGCCATCAAATGCTCCATTTGCCAGAAATCGTTTTCCTCGTTCGACAAAAGAGTTCAAGATCATGATTATCTTACAGGATTATACAGAGGTGCAGCACACAGTTCCTGCAACTTAAATTTTAAGGTACCTAATTTTATTCCAATTCTATTTCATAATTTAACAAATTACCACATGTTTATTAAGGAATTAACAACTAATGGGGAGTATTTATCAGCTATTGCGCAAACTAAAGAAAAGTGTATTACATTTTCAAAATCTGTTCTAGTACACAAGAGTGATGATTCAAAAAAACATTATGTTTACTTAAAATTGAGGTTTGTAGATTCATTTAAATTTTTAGCATCTAAGTCTTTAGATAAATTAAGCCAAACATTAGAATCTAGTCAATGCAATGAAATAAGGAAATATTTCCCAGGTGAAAAAGAGTTCGGTTTAATGCGCCGTAAAGGTGTATTTCCATATACATATATTGATAGTTATATAAAATTAGAAGAGAAACATCTACCATCTAAAGAAAAATTTTATGATAATTTAAGGGGTGAACATATTACTACAGAAGATTATAACAGAGCACAGGAGATCTGGGATCATTTTAACTGCCAATCTATTGGGGATTATGGAATGCTGTATTTAAAATTAGATGTACTTCTACTAGCTGATATATTTGAAAATTTTAGAAAGGTATGTCTCAAAGAGTACAAATTGGATCCTGCACATTATGTTACAGCCCCATCTCTAACATGGGATGCCATGTTAAAATATACCGATATCGAGCTTCAGCTTTTAACGGATGTTGATATGGTACACTTTTTCAAAAAAGGGATCAGAAGAGGCGTGGCTACCTGTACGAAACGTATGGGTATTGCAAACAACAGATTTTAAAGTAATTTCGATCCAACAAAACCGGAAACGTACATAATGTATCTAGATGCCACCAATCTCTACGGCGCCGCCATGAGCCAACCTCTTCCTTGGGGAAATTTTAGATGGTTACATGAACAAGAAATTGACCAATTTAATGTTTTTAATATTGATGATGATGGTGAAAGTGATGAAGTAGACTTGCATTATCCACCCAATATGCATGATCAGCATAACAACCTACCATTTTGCCCCGAGTCAATAGTACCACCTAAAAGTAAATACAAAAAACTGATTCCTAATTTATACGATAAAAAAATATATGTCATACATTATAGAAATTTAAAACAATGTATACAGTACGGATTAAAGTTAGAAAGAGTACACAGACTACTAGAATTCTCCCAACCACTTTGGTTAAAAAAATATATTGATCTGAATACTTTTCTCCGAAACAACGCCAAAAATGAATTTGACCGTGATCTTTTTAAGCTTCTTGTCAATGCTATATTCGGTAGAAGCCTGGAAGGAGTAGATAAAAGAAACGATATACGTCTTGTTTCACAGTGGAAAAATAGCAAGGGAATGGTTGGAGCAAAATCTTTAATTGTCAAACCAGAATTTAACTCATTATGAATATTCAGCAAAAATTTAGTTGCAATTCATTTAAATAAAACCAAAATTATTTACGATAAACCTTTATATATTGGTTTTTTCTATTCTGGATAAGACATTCATATATGATTTTTTCTACGGATATATTAAAAACAAGTACCGCAATAATGTCAATCTCCTATATACTGATACAGATTCACTCATTCTAGAAGTACAAACACCAAACTTTTATAATGATATGAACAAAAATCTACGTTACTTTGATACATCTAATTATTCGGAAAATAATCAACATGGGGTAGACAAGACAAAGTCAATTCTTGGAAAGATGAAAAATGAATTTCCAAACACCAGCATTAAAGCATTCTATGGCACTGGAGCTAAAGCTTATTGTATTGTTGCTGATACAATTGTGAAAAAAGCGAAAGGTGTTTTCAGACATGTTGTTAAAAACCAACTACATTTAAATGATTACGTAAGAGTTGTACAAAACAAAGAAACCATCTTTAGAAAAATGTATTTTTTTAGGTCGGAAATGCATACTGTTTATACCGAACTGCGAAATAAGGTATCACTAACATCCCGTGACGATAAAAGATATGTTATTCCTGGTGATGTCTCTACTTTGGCTTGGGAGCATTTATTAATTAATCAGCATGAAGGTAATATAGATGACCTTTTATTTTTTGCGAATGAAATGATAGATGCTCCTACATTAAATGACTTAGATAATATCCCCAATGAGGAATTGTTCCAAGTTGCACCTTTTTATTATGACTCCTACTTATAAATTGTTTTTTGTTATCTGTGATTATATTTAAGGATTAAGCATATGTATATTTTTTTGTATTAATAAAACACTTGTATATTAACATAGTTTTTTATTTAAAACTTTAATTAATTCCATTACCAGAGGAACTATTGACAAAGTTGAACATATAGCTATATAATAAAATATTGGAGATAAATCTTTTTCATCCTTAGGACTTTCATTATAAAGCCGGAATCAGTGATTTTTTCACTAAAATGTCTAAAACGCAATTTATATTTGGTACTGTTCAAAGCTATTTGAGCTTGTAAAGTTGGTAGAAAATTGTTTTCCGGATACGAATTCATTCTTTTATTAATTTTGACCAGGATGAACGGCATGTGAAATGCAATTTTAGATTCCCTTGCCGAGTAGTTTATTCAGCTGTTTGTTTTGCAAATTTTAGGAAACACAGTGGTAAAAATTTGAATTCGGTTTCACTAGGTAGAAATCGTTTGATTTCTCTTTTTGTTTTTAGATGGCGTAGTTACGTCCGTATATAGTTATTTTAATAACTATTGTCTAGGACGGGAGAGATTTTTGTTTTGGTTCAGAGCAGTGACTATACCGTTCTGACGAAACCTAAATAAGTCGAAATACGTATAACCGGTTGTCGCTGCCCTGTATCAAAACAAAAATCTAGTACCGTCATTATGTTTTATTACTTACTTCGTTTGGAGTACCAGAAACTAAATTTACTTCGAATTTTGACCAGGATGAACGGCATGTGGAATGCAATTTTAGATTCCCTTGCCGAGTAATTTATCCAGCTGTTTGTTTCGCAAATTTTAGGAAACACAGTGGTAAAAATTTGAATTCGGTTTCGCTGGGTAGAAATCGTTTGATTTCTCTTTTTGTTTACTTTAGGATAGTTGTCACTTAGGCAAAAGATAAACAATAGGAAAATGAATTTATATACAAACAATTATGCACGTAAAAACAAAGGTTGTTTATTTTTAAAATATATCACTATTAAAGATTACGATAATCATATAAATATATACCATATACGATCATTCAAAAAATTAAATCACTCATCCATCAAATTAAGCATCCACTAATTATCAATAAACATTAGATATAATTATGTCCAAATCAAAAACGATTTATTTTAATTTTTATAAATCAAAAACAAAATCAAAATTTATTCATTACTTGACTTCTCTAATTGATAAGAAAATAATTTATGTACCTATCTTCTATAGATGTTGGCGACCACATTGAACCACCTTATTATATTCACAGTAGCTCGAAATATATCAGTTGACGTTAAACCAGTCCATTTCCTAAAATTGGCCAGCCAGGATACATAACTACGTTCAGGGCCTCTCGTACCCTCATCTTGTATTGTAGAATTAACTGCAGAAGTCGGTATTTATCATTACGGATAATGTGGCTGAAGTAAGCCAATTTTGTGTTTTTTTATGGTGTTAATAATTTCTTTGTCTTTTCTTAGCCATTGGATAATAGTTATGTTACTTGTGTGGTGTATATATGAGACCATCAACATACGTCAGTAGCACCATATTTTAAATGCCTTCAATAGTTTTATGGCATCTTCTGTAAGGCTCCAGCTTTTTACACCATAGAGGAGGACACTAAAGACGTAACATTTAAGAATTCTTATGTGTATATTGATACTTAAAGATAGGTTGCAGAGAAGCTTCCTTAGGCTGATGAAAGAGCTTCTGGCTTTTTCAATACGAGTTTTTATTTTGTAGCTGTGATCCCAAGTATCCTTAATATTGCAGTCCAAATAGCATAAGTTTTCCAGTCTTTCTAACGGTGTATCGTTATTCTTACTTATGATCGTATTCTTACTTATGATCATTATTTTTGTGTTCTTGCAATTTAGTTTTAGGCCGTATTTATTACATGCTTCTACAACGTTATCCATCATCCTTTGGAACCCCTGCGCACTATCTGATCTGCCAGCAACACTGTATCGTCTGTATATCTAATGTTGTTTATAAGTTGGCCATTTACAGCAATCCAATCTTCTGATTCGTCCAAGGCCTCTCTAAAGATGTTTTCAGAGTATATGTTAAATAATGCCGGTGGTAATATACAACCCTGTCTAACTCATTTTTTGACTGTAAAGATCTCGGACAATTCATTTTCTAGTACGATTAGATTAGGATATCGACACAAGGCATCCCTAAACACTATGGAAGTAACTGGAACGATAGAGCTTCAAACAAAAGCGGAAAAATATTAAATAATTGTTTAGTGAACAACGAAGAAACCATGGCAATTGGGTGTATTGAATCAAACTTCTTTTATGGCTAAAAATAGGCACATGGCACAAAGATAACAAAATAACAAGGAAAGAAAGAAAATGAAGTGGTTTAGCTTCAAACGACTAGTGAGCATAGGAATTGGAAACGTTCCTTAAATTGACAATTTATAAGAAATAGATGAAAAAGTCCTAGAACCAGAAAACTTTATAAAAGAAACAATAAGGAATAGCACTACTGAAGAAGAATATGAAATTCACATGACAAGATATAGAGCCAATAATTGGGAAATAAAAGAAACGATAAGGGTAAAGAACAGAGCCAAAAAGAATGTCAGAAAAACAGGAAATCACAAAGATAAAATAGGGAAAACCGACTGAATGGACAAGTCAAATATGCACTAATATTACTTGAAGCTAACAGTAGGACAATTACGTAAAAGAAATGGAGGAAGGGAGCCAAAATATGCAAAAAATATGTAGGCTACACACAACTTTAAGAAAGGATAGAAAACCCATTTCCCCCCTGCACGGAGAAAACGGAATCATCTACTCAGTAAAAAAGAAAGCCAAGTTGATGAAAAGGACTCTTGAAAAAGAGAGTGTACACTGAATTATCATAAAGAAGAAGACATATACTTTATCAAAGAAGTCAAAGAAACAGAACTAGAAACGCCCGAAGAACAAGAAGAAATAATAAATCCCACATCACCAAAGAAAAATAAGTAAACTGATCAGAAAAAGTTCACCAAGGAAAGCTCCCGGTTCAGACGAAATCACTAATAGAGCCCTGAAGTATCTTCCTTTGAAAGCAATTGTATATCTCACAATCATAAACACAATAGTAAGATAAAGGCTCTTCCCAAACCGGTGAAAGGAAGCCCATGTAATCATAATATCAAAGCTAGGAAGTAACCACATATTTCCGTAAACTTACAGACCGATTAGCTTACTTTCAGCAGTCAGTAAGATACTACAGCGAGTCATCCAAACCAGACTCCAATCAGAGACAGACAGGCTAGGTTCTCTCAGAAGCACAATTCGGATTTAGAGCTTAACATTCCAGTGAACTACAAGTACTCAGACTTACTGAATACACAGCCGATGGATTTAATGACAAGCATTACACAGGAGCAGCCTTCCTGGATTTAAGCAAAGTCTTCGACAGAGTCTGGCATGAAGGACTGATATACAAATGTGAGATTATGGATACAACGTAGCCATGACGAAACGTATCTCCTGGTACTTAAGCGATTAGAGATTCAAGGTCTAGATAAAACCAATTCTATCTGAATATGGAATATGGGGTATACCCTGGGTATACCCTGTGGTACTCCATCGGACGATGGAGTACCACAGGGTTCAGTTTTGTTACCCTTCCTGTATAACATACACAGCGGACGTTCCAAGAACACCCGGAACACTAATCAGCCCTTATGCAGACGACACTGGAATCGCGGCAAAAGATAGGAATCTGGATATGGCTGTAAGAAATCGACAGACGGCACTGGATACGATAGAAGATTGGAGTGAATTGAATCCAGAAAAAACCAAGCGGTTATCTTCAACAAGAGAAGAGATAACCCTGAAGAACAGATAACATTGCAAGACAAACCCATCGAATGGCAAAACTAAGCTAAATACCTAGGAGACACAATGGACAAAGGTCTAACATTCATATCACATGTTAACGCGAAAACAGCAACAGCCAGAGCCGCAATAAGAGGACTCACAGAAAGAAGAAGCAAATTACTATAAAAACAAAATTAAGACTGATAAACAACATTATACTACCAATAATTGACATGGTAGAGGAAAAAGCAAAAACAAAATTCGCTGAGTAAGAGATTCAGAGATACCAGATTCTGCGAGAGATATTAAGGTATAATGTGTATATATAAGATAGCAAGGTATAATGTGTACAATAGATGGAAACACAGAAGACCCAAACAGAAAACATTAGCAAACATATAATAAAGTGCAGATAATAATAGCTCTATCTAAAGAACAAAACTTGCTCACCTTTGGCACGGCACTGTACCTACTTGCTAATGTTAATTTTATATATTTCAGACAGGCCTCAAAAAAAATCTGCAATAAACACAAAAAAGGTTTCGGCTACCAAAAAAATTTATAAAACACTAACGAAAGGAGCAAGCAACGCAGAATACTAACAAAACCTAAAAAACGGACAAGAGGGGCCCACTTGTTCGGTGAGATCCGAGTTACCAAACTGAGCCTAGCCCAGGCCCAGAGCCGGGATTCGAGGCCCGAGCAATCAATACAGATCGACGACACTCGACGATAAGTCACTAGAGATAGCGGAAATAAAGCGCCTTACGCTGGCCTACATTGTGCGGGTAACATTAGCGTTCATGTATTTAATACCTCAGAATAAAGTTAAAATTAAAACTGCCATAATTTTAATTCTCGATCACCTAAAGGCTTTCTTAAATGCTTAAGATTTAGGTTTTTATTATTTTAATAATTCGTAGAGTTTTAATATTGCAGAATAATCAAACATATGAGAGAAATTATTAACGACTATGTGTTAGCACTTATAAAGCAAAAAAGAACAATTCTTAGGCGGTAAAAAAAAAGATTAATTGATAAACACACCCATAAATTTGTTTATCTCAGAACTTACTTCCATCTCTTAGTATCAATTATGTTGTATTTGCAAGTATGAGGACAAAAAGGAATAAAAAATACACAAACAGTACCATATGTACCTTTTATCAATATATTATATCATGGAAATTCAAATATACCAACTGTATAAAAAATAGATTTACAAAAAAAAAAGATTATATCATATAATTATCAGTATAAATAACAACAGATCATAAATATGATCCTTATGTTCTCTCCGGTCCTATAAATTTGTATAAAATAACTCTATTCAAATCTATATCCAAAAACGAAACTTCGCTTTGAATCTCTTGGCCTATCTTTTGTTTTTAATAAAACAAACTAAACTTTACGTTATTCTCCTTATGCTATTTCTCCACACCTCCTGATCTCGTTTACTCTCGTACCAAAACATATGCGGCCTCGCCTCAAATAATTCTTATATTAAAAGAAAGACTTAAAAATTGTGGATTTAAAGATCTCTTCTTACACTGTCACGGCTTTCTGCTGCCACAAACAACTTCACAAACTTTTTTTCACAATTCACCACTTTATCTCGCAACTTTCACACCTTTTTTTTTCTTATTACAGGAAACAACCTTTTCTCTTGCAGTTCTATCTTAGACTCTTCGTTTTTCCTTTCCCAAAAAAAACCAAACCAACTTCCCTTTCCTCTTACCAACAATCCCTCTCTCGAACCAATCAAATCACTCAAAACAAAAATATCTTACCATCTCCTCTCTTACTCTCGTCAAACTTTCCTTGACTCATCATGACTAACCCTAACGACCGTTCATTGTTTTTTGAATTGAATATATAGCTTTCATTTTTACACAACTTACATTACCTGGAAAAATCGAAGTTCATTTTTATATTATACAAATCCTTTCTTTCTAAATCTAAGTTAAATTACGACATATACATTTAGTTCTTGGTAACCGAATATTAGGGAAACACAAACGACCTTTCATTGTCCCGTTTGTTTGCACAATATGTACAAAAAGGGTGTACATATGTGAAATTATGAATATAATTTCAGTTGATGAGGACTGTATTACATAGGGCTGGTTCAAATAAATTAGGATATGTGGTAAAAGGTTATACAGATTATAGCAAATAAAAAGTTTATACAAAGTCTTACCAATTCTTCTGCTGTACATACACACACTCGCGGTATTTAGAGGCTTCAGTCGCGGTTGTTCTTCATACGGGGAAACTGTCCGGTTACCGGTTTCTGAACACGTGTTTCGCGTATTAACACTTAGATCACGATGTAGAGCACATTTGCGTCTGTACACGATTTAAAATAGTACTTGCGGTATTTTTCGCGTAACTATAAGCGAGAGAGATAATTAGAGTGGAGGAAAAGCTTGGTAAGTCTGTACCAAGCGATAGGTAGCGATAGAGAGATTATACGTCTGCCTAGTAGGACTCAGCAGACGAAAGAGAGGACGACTGTTTCTAGCAACAGTCAGCAGTCAAGAGAGAGTGTCTGTTATCATCGAGAGACAACAGGCAAGAGAGTGTGACTTTCTTTGCTATCTTACAACTGTCTGTATTTCTAATGGAGTGGGGTTAAAATGTGAGTAGGAAGGGTTGGAGAACGGGAAATAATTGTAAAATTGTGGTAGAATGGTAGCTAGTAATACAGCGAAAAAATGACATGATTTTTCGCATGTGAAAAAATTGAACATACTGGGGGCGGGCGAGAAGAGTTACGCCACTGGGATAGGGTATCAAATAGTTACTTCGAGAACGAGGGTAAACCAGTATACATTAGGGGTACTGTTGTAATGAACTAAGATAACTAAAAACTATTTAAAATCTAGAGAAACTAAAGTCTATAGAAACTATATACATGTTTGGCAGAAAGTACCACTATTGGTTAAAGGGTAACCTAGCTACTTTCTTTATTGACCTAAGATATTCGCCATTAGGTGTGGATACCCTAACAGTTCGAACAAGAGAGTCTTTGCCTGGGAGCACTTCGATAATCTTTGCCAGAGGCCAGAGGAGTGGGAGAGTCTTTTCATCTTTAATTAGTACAACATCACCTATCTTTAAAGGATCAGTAGCGATGTTCCACTTACTCCTACTTTGGGTCATATGCAAATATTCCACCGACCACCTTTTCCAAAAGGTTTGATGAATTTTCGAGATATGCTGAAAGAGGGAAAGACGGTTCTGTGGTATTTCTGAGAGATCTGGTTCTGGTGGACTTGT
Source organism: Diabrotica undecimpunctata (assembly GCF_040954645.1). Taxonomy (NCBI): domain Eukaryota; kingdom Metazoa; phylum Arthropoda; class Insecta; order Coleoptera; family Chrysomelidae; genus Diabrotica; species Diabrotica undecimpunctata. The sequence continues at coordinate 91,476,053 of NC_092804.1, forward strand.
GAGACTTTTTCCTACAAGGAAGTGTCCGGGCGTTAAGACTGAGAGATCGTTTGGATCATTTGAGAGCTGAGTGATAGGTCTTGAGTTTAAAATGGCTTCGATTTGACAAATTATTGTATAAAAAACTTCAAAGGTAAAACGAAGATTTTCTACAAGACGATAAAGATGGTATTTGGCACCTTTAATCCCTACCTCATGCAACCCAAATTGAGAAGGGTTACGAGGCACTCCAAATTTAAAACGAATAGAGTTTTCAGAGCAGAAATTAGTAATCCTCTGCGAGAAGTTCTTACTTTTAAAGAGTTCGTTTAACTCAAGAAGCTGATTGCGGGCACCATAGAAATTAGTAGCATTGTCTGACCATATAATCTCGGGAGCGCTCCGCCTTGCAATAAATCTTTTAAGGGTGAGAATAAAAGCATCAGCTGTTAAGCCGGTGACAAGTTCGATATGAACACATTTGGTGGTCATACATATGAAGAAGGCTATGTATGCTTTATATAATGGAGCCTTTCTAAGATGAGAGGATCGGATCATGAAAAAACCTCCGTAATCTACTGAGACCTTTTGGAAAGGTCTTGTCGAGAGAACACGATCGGGATGGAGATCTGCCATTAGTTGTGTTGACTTGGGTGTCATGAAACGGAAACATTTCACACAGTCGTGTATTATCTTCTTTGTTTGTCTTAGTCCAGAGATAGGCCAATATTTCGAACGAAAATTTGACAACGTGGTCAAGGCACCTGCATGTCCCAATTTAACATGCATTTGTTTTATCATTAATTTGACAACTGAATGATTAGATGGTAGTAGCAAGGGATGTTTCTGTTCGAAAGAGATAGGGGCAAATTCTAATCTACCACCTACATGAAGAAGTTTAGTTTTCTCAGAGAGGAAGGGGTTTAGTGCCCTGATAGTTTTATCAGAGATTATTTTCCGATGTTTTAACTCATGAAATTCTTTAGGAAAGGCCTGTGATTGTATGTACTTAACAATCACAGTGGTGGAGGAGCTTATTTCACAAACCTGCAGTGGTCCTAATTCTAAAGGTGAATTAGTATGTCTTTTTCTTAGATTTGAGAGAAAACGAAAAACATATGCCAGAGTTCTCTGAATTTTTGAAAATGACGAACATTTATTAAAAAGGGTTTCAAGCGTATTATTCACTTGAGATATGTCAGAGGTTGTGCTTAAAGTAACCTGAGTGTGTCTGAGTTCCAGTAAATCTCCCGTCCATTCTTTTATCCTGAATTGAGAGTAGTCTATTACACTGGAAACTAAAAAGGGGGGACCTTCGGTCCACAATTTTTTTAAATTTGACTGAGTGATATCTGAGGCTCTAGAGGGCAAATCTGCTACGTTTAAAGAGGAACTTACATGATGAAATAAAAAGGATTTACTTAATTCTTTGATTTGACTGACACGATGAAGTACAAACGGATTCCATGTAAATTTAGTTGTTAAAATCCATGTTAAAGCGATGAGGCTGTCTGAAAATATGTGAACTTCAGATATTGTGACGTTTTTTGAAAGAACCTCAAGTACCTTTCTAGTAAGAGTGACACCTAATAAGATACCAGACAATTCTAACCGAGGAATAGTTAGTTTATTTTTTAGTGGAGCTATTCTAGTTTTCGATGCTATGAGGCGAGACGTGACTGTGTTGTCACTATACACGACTCGAAGATAGACACAAGCAGCATAAATGTCCTGAGAGGCATCGGTGAAACAATGTAATTGCATATCCGATTTAGGCAGTGGAAGTGTCAGGCATCTGGGAAATGTAATTTTAGATATTGATTGGAATGTATCCAATAATGATTTCCAATCCGAGATCAATAGGTCATCCAGTATATCACTGTCCCAGTCTAAGGGCAATGACCAGATACGTTGTAAGAAAGATTTAGAGTGTACTCTAAAAGATAAGAGTTTTCCTAAGGAGTTATACATTCGAGAAACATAGGTACATAATTTTCTTTTTGTTAAGGGAGGCGCCTCTTCACAAATAGGCAACTTAAAAGAAAAATCGTCTTGATAAGGTGACCTGTTAATACCTAGGACCTTAGAGAAGCTACTAACTAAGTCAAGATTAACTTCTGAAGCGAAGATCATATTATGCTCATTTGAAAAGGCACGAGAATTTAAATATATTTTATAGAGTTGGAAACCGTGAATGTTCAGAAGCGAGCGTAGTTGAGAATAAAGTATGTGTAACCTTTCGTTATTGGCGCTGGTCACGATATTGTCGATATTTGCATAATTTTTTATAGTATGAGAGGCTACTGAGTGTGTGGTTTGGTTAACAAAAGTTTGAAACTGAGGGACAGTAAACAACGGAGTAGGGCACGTTACATTACCGTTCACCATATCAGGAGGCGGCAATGCACACTGGGCCTCCAGTAACAGAATATGGTTGGGCACTGCAGGAGCTGTTGTTACTTGGCCCTCTACGAATGGTGGGGCCACGGTAACAGAAGAAAAGGCAGGTTCTACTGAATCTAATGAATTAGATTGTGAGGTGGTATGAGTAAGAACAGTTTGTATTGAGAGAAATTTGATGACATCCGTGTTAATACGAGGCTGTGAGAGGAGTATTTGATTTTCGTGTGTTAGTGGAGGAACAATGGATTTATTCCGAGAAGGGATAATTTTCAAAAAATTGACATGTACAGCACCTTCACAAGGTGTTGCAATTAATAATAAATTAATAGATTTTTGTGTAGGAATTTTATTGAAATGTAAGAAAGTGGGAGTGAATATATTCTGAGCTTGAATAGAGAGTTTATTAACCTGTCGTATATTTAGAGCATTTAAAGTTTCATGTTGAGAGATATCTTGAATTTGTATACGAGTTTGGGGAGGTATATTTGCCAATTCCGCTTGCACACCGCAAGAAGGCGGTACTTGAGTTAAGTTTTCAATAACCAATGGAGACAAATTGACAGTTTTTAGAATAGGAGCAGAGATTAAAATATTTTGTGTATGTAAAACTTGACTTGAAACCAAGGTATTGGATTCTTGTAATATTTGTGGGGGAGAAATGTTAAGAAGCACGGGAGATGCAGATATTACAGTTTCAGTAATCATATTTTGTTCTGGAGTATTTTGAAAAGTGACTGTTTGTGCTGGTAACACATTTTTTAAGAGAGGCTGGCCTATTACATCTTGAGTACTAATGTTATTAGAAGTGTTTTTATAAGTCGGCTTTTGAAGCTCTTGCGTCTGAGCTTGAACAATTGCAGAACTAAACGAAGTACTTATAGTTATTTCTTTCATCTCTTTGAACTGATTGGGGAGGGAGTCAGAGTAAAATGTATTTTTAACTTCTTTTTGGCCATTTATATTCAAATCAGTACTTTTAACAATGTGTTTACTGGAAGTATTCGCCTTAAATTTTGTATCAAATTTAAAAGCCTGTTTAGCTTCCAGTTTTTCTTCTAAGAAACATAAAGCATCCATATATTTTTCATAAGTAATATCTACTTCCTCACTTTCGAGAATAGTTTCGTCGTCAGCCAGGTTTTCCAAAGCATCCAAATACGATTTATAAGCTGCCCTAAGCTGAGTAATATATTCTCTAATTCTACAATTAGAGAGGCCTTTTTCATTTGAACTAACAACGTTCGCAATTCTGGCGATATTTCTTTGTGAAACGTTCATTGCATAAAAATATTCTGCAATTTCTGCCATTTTGAATTGGAGTATATTATTGTTATATAGAGTATAATAAGAGTGTACCAGACAGAAATGAATGATAAAGAGAATAAAACCTAGAGACCCTTGGAAAGGGTACAAAGAGAAGAGAAAAAATATGTATATAAGAGTGTAATGAGATTATCAGTTTCTTGTTTTTTTTTGTGTGAAAATTATATTTGGTATCGTGAATTTAATTTAAATTAACACTGAGATAATTTAAATTGATTTAAAAAAGCAATTAATATGCAAATACTTTCTAAGAGCGATTTGAATAGAGCGATTATTATTCTAGGGATTAATGACAATAACAGCGGAGAATTCTCGTAAAAATTTATTATTCAAAACAATAGGACAAAATCCCAAATTATTTACCTAGACGTGTACCTCTGGCAAAACGTGTCAGGGAACAATACAATTAGTTGGGATTATAATGAGTATCTTTGGTTGACAAAGGCTGGGATTTTTACTACGTCACAGGTATCTATCAATGGGTCATTCTACCTGACTTCCTAACGTCCTTTAACAATAGAATCATAAAATTGGAATTTACACAGATAAGAATTATTAAACAACGATCTATCAATATATCGATTTATCAATACATACGTATATACATATATATCAAAGAACATATACACATATATAGAAATACATAATTTCGAAGGACCAAATCTAATGAGATTTACAGCAGAGGTAAGATTTATCTGAACCGAATTAGATCAAAATATGTTCAATCGAGCATGAGATAAAACAGAGAGAATGAGGATTTACATATGACTCAAAAGTGTACCAAACTATGTAGAATCAAGATGTGAGACAGAGAGATAGAGAGTGAGAGAGAGATTATGATGTATATCCGACTCGAATAGACCACAATATGTACAAAAAGGGTGTACATATGTGACATTATGAATATAATTTCAGTTGATGAGGACTGTATTACATAGGGCTGGTTCAAATAAATTAGGATATGTGGTAAAAGGTTATACAGATTATAGCAAATAAAAAGTTTATACAAAGTCTTACCAATTCTTCTGCTGTACATACACACACTCGCGGTATTTAGAGGCTTCAGTCGCGGTTGTTCTTCATACGGGGAAACTGTCCGGTTACCGGTTTCTGAACACGTGTTTCGCGTATTAACACTTAGATCACGATGTAGAGCACATTTGCGTCTGTACACGATTTAAAATAGTACTTGCGGTATTTTTCGCGTAACTATAAGCGAGAGAGATAATTAGAGTGGAGGAAAAGCTTGGTAAGTCTGTACCAAGCGATAGGTAGCGATAGAGAGATTATACGTCTGCCTAGTAGGACTCAGCAGACGAAAGAGAGGACGACTGTTTCTAGCAACAGTCAGCAGTCAAGAGAGAGTGTCTGTTATCATCGAGAGACAACAGGCAAGAGAGTGTGACTTTCTTTGCTATCTTACAACTGTCTGTATTTCTAATGGAGTGGGGTTAAAATGTGAGTAGGAAGGGTTGGAGAACGGGAAATAATTGTAAAATTGTGGTAGAATGGTAGCTAGTAATACAGCGAAAAATGACATGATTTTTCGCATGTGAAAAAATTGAACACAAGGTTTTATACACTTTTAAACTTTTCATTGTCTGATGACGCAATTTACCTACATTAATTACATATTCTTAATCTAAAGACCCAAATGCCTGCATATTCCAATTTCTTTCAAATTTGAGATACATAATAAATCCCCGCCATTTGGTAAAATAAAAAGTTGTTCTATAGACAACAAATTTTATTGAAGCAAATAAATCGTCAGTACATGTTCTGTATCTACATCTACATCTGTATCCTAATTCGAATCCACTATGAATAATTTTAATGAAATATAATATTACCAACACCAAAATTTTTTTATTCATACCCCACCTATGGAAGAATATTTTACATTACCTTCTTATTCATGGTATTTGTAAATATCGTGTATGTTATAGATTCCGCGTATCTTATCTGATTCCATTTGTCGTAGCACATAACTAATGCCATTTTCATTTTGTATTATGTACAGTCCCTGCAATAACGGCAGAAGCTTTTCACAAACATTATTCGCGATATTGGATACTCTTAATGCCCTTACCAAAACCGTTTCTTTAACCTGAAAAGTGACTGATTGCCTTTTTCTGTTTATGTTTTGTCTCTGCAAATATTTTTTGCTGCTTCGACGGCCTTCGCTGAACAGTCTCCAACGCCTCTTGCTATTCTCTGGGTTCTGGGTCTTCCCATGGTCTTAGTGGCATTATCCCTTTCATCACATATTCTTGCGTTTGTTTCGTCACGGTGTTAGGTATGGCATTGAGATAATTGTCAATCTCGGATACCTTTGTATCCCATCGTTTATGTTGTCCATTAATTTCAATTCTGAGAAACTTTGTAACTTCTTGAATAAATCTTTTCGATGGATTGCTTTGAGGGTGCCAAATGCTTACAAATTTTGTCTCAATTCCTCTCGCTCTAAACTCCTCCTTACCACGTTCATTCCTAAAATAGGTGGCGTTGTCTAATAATATGTTTCCAGGAGTACCGACTGTGGCTATGAAATCATTTATTTTGCTCAAAATTTCCTCGCTTTTTGTTGTACGACAGCTATACAGCTTCACATATTTGGAAAAAATATCAACCATTACAAGAATGTGCTTCTTTCGCTGTGAAGTCGTAATCAAATCACTCAATATATGACATTTTCTCGATATATCTTTGTCTACATATACTTACATGTCCTGTTTACATATATAGTTTTCTCTAAACAAGAGCCAAACTTTTTGGCTGCCCATATGTCCATTTTCATTATGTAATTTCTCCATAATTCTCATTGCCAGTAACTGTGTTATTAAATATAGCTCTTTTCCCTCGATTCTCTTAAAGAAAATGTCATTTTCTCTCTCTGCTATATTTTTTTCCTTTTCTTCTAACCCCCTTTGGTCTGCACGTATCGTATTTATTTAAAATATTCTTTCTTCATTTGATAATGTATTCAGTCCCACATATATTTAAATAGTTTCCTTTCTTCCCGTGTCTTCATCTCGTGTGAGAGCGTCTCCCAGTACGTTATCTTTGCCTTTTATATATTTGAACTCGAAATCGTATTCCTGCAATAACAGTATTCCTGTTATTGCAGGAATACTGTTATTGGACAGTGGATTGGATTCTATTATTTATGGATTCATATTTTAGATGAATTCTATTATTTAATAGATGATTTTTCATAATATATACCAAAGCGGCGTGATCCGTCTCTATTGTGAATTTAGTGCCCAAGAGATAGAATCGTAATTTGTTCACACAAAATAACATACTTGCAAATTCTAATTCAGTCACACTATACTTTTTTTCGTGTGTTTTCGTGAATCTTGACACAAAACATATAGCAACTTCTTGATTATCTTGTATCTTACCAGCAAATTTTTGGATCGAAGCATCTGTCCGGAGTATAAAAGGGCTCTCAGATCTACATAGGATGGTATACTTTAATTCCCTTGGAAAATTCTTCTATCAAATGTACAAACGCTTCTTCCTGTTTTTCCTTCCAATTCAATTTTATTTACTTTTTAAGCAATTTAAAATTTAATTAAAGGTATTTCTTTTTTACTAATATCGGGAATAAATTTTTTGAAAATATTTACCATTCCAAGAAAACACCGCAACGTTTTCAAATTTTTCGGCCTCAGATAATTATTTATAATCTACACCCTATAGTGTAGGCCCTTTTGTATCCAATTTGATTCCTAAGTACACAACTTTCTTTTGGAACAATTGACACTTTTCAATGTTTAGTTTAAGTCCCGCTTCATCTAATTATTCTAATACAATTTTGATGTGTTTCACATGACTCTGAGCATCCGGAGAAAAAATTAATAAACCGTCTATGTAATGGACAACAAAATGTTCATGACGATTGAGGATGGTTTTTAAAGCTCGTGCGAGTGCTGCACATGCACTCTAATCCAAATGGAACCACCTTGAACCGGTATACGATGCCGTCAATCGAAAAAGCTGTAAAATTTCTACATTTCTCTGGTAATGGTATCTGCCAAAAACTATGTTTCAAAACAATTTTTAAAAATATATGGGTTCAAATCTCCGCTAAATTTCTTCACAATGGAGAATCACACCTCTAATAATCTGGTCTTTTAACATCTTTTCAATTTCTTTTTTAACGTCTTGTCGCTACTTATACGGAATCGGGTAAGTTTTTGATTTAAAATTTTTCAAATTTTTCACCTCAAATGAATGTTCGTAATTTTTCGCAATTCTGTTTTCTTGATTTATCAACTCTTCATAATTTTTCAAAATTGATCGTACTTCATGGGTCCATGTTTTCTCCGCATATTAGTTTTCTTTATCCTTCAACCGATGGCTCACATAGGTTAATTGCATATTCCGTATCCTTGTGAGATTCGCAGTCTTCTTCAATCACGAGGGCCTCGATTCCGTCTTCCTTTTCTTGTTTCTGTATGTCAGTCTCTTTTTTGTTTCTTCGAGAACTTCTACAATCTTCTTTTCCACGAAGCTTTGTTTTTTCTTTTCGCTTTCTTCTAAGCTAACTTCATATCATGACTTCCAGTTATTATTATTTTCTTTTTTTCTTCCTTCTTCTTCTTCTAGATTAATTTCTTTTGATGGCTCCCAGGCGTTAATTTCTCCTAATTTTCTTTGTTTTTTCTTTGGTTATTTCCTTGTCTTTGTTTCGTTGCCATATTTATTTCTAAATTATGTTCCTTATCCACTTCCCCAATTTTTCTATCGTCTTCCTTGTTTCTTTAAAATTTTTCGTCCAGTTCGAAAATTTCACCATCTATTTTCATCAGCTTGTTTTTAAAATCAATCACTAAGTGTTTTTCCGACAATTCGTCCACCCCCACAATCATATTATGAGACATATCCGGCATTATCACGCATTGTAGTGAATAAAATTGTTTTTTAACCCGTATTCTAACTCGTATTCCTTCATTTATCGTTGATAATGCCCGTTTATTTGCGCACACTAAGGTCACCTGCGGTATTTTGTAGATCAAATTTGTCAACTCTACCTCTTCTATCAATTTTCTATTTAATAACGATATTTCTGATCCAGAATCTATCAAAATTTTAATCGGTTTTTCGTTTATAAATCCCTTTACAAAATTTAAAGTAGATTCTTGTGTCTTTTTATTTTTTTCACCTGCTGTACCACTTGGGCTCTTGGTTCGTTGTTTAGACTTTCTTCCTCGTATCTTTCTATGTTGGTATTGTTGACTTCTCTTCGCGATCCTCTCCGTCCTTCGTCGTTGAAACGGTTTTCATGATATCTGTGTTTTATGTTATTTCTGTTTTTTCTTTCATCTTTTCTTTCATACCCTCTCTCTTATTGGTATAAATTCTCTTTTTTGTCGATCTGTATGAGAAAGTTGTTCCCGCTGTCTGTCCTGGGGTGTGTAATTTTCTTGTGGTCTTTTATTTCTCCTACCTCGGCGACGTGATTCTCGCACTTGTAAAAATTGACATAAACTGTCAATCTCTTTGTAATTTTGTAACGTCTTCCAATATCTCTTCAAAATGTCTCGCAATCAGTTCAACCAGTTGTTCCGTCGAATAATTGTATTCGAGATGCTTCGCATATTTAAAATTTAAAGAGCGTATGATTTTTCCGAGATTCCTATCTTTTCATTATATCTACCATTCTGGAGCACTTTGGTAATTTCCAATTGCTGGATTTTTCCCAAAAAATACTGTAAAAATATTTTTTCGAAATTCTCTCATGTGATAAATTCATCTTCTTTACTATCAAAAAACAGACTTGCTTCCTCTTTTAAATGTTGTTCTGAAGCTATTTTCTTGTGGCATTTTAAATTAATGACTATTTAAATGGGAATAAGCCACAAATAAAGGTTAAAATACGTTTATTGACGTTTCAATTTCTACTTCGGAAATTTTGAGAACGATTTCCGAAGTGGAAATTGAAACGTCAATAAACGTGTTTTAACCTTTAATTGTGGCTTATTCCATTTAAATAGTAATTCTTTTAAATGGTTTCTTATTGTATTTTTACATGCTTCAAAATCTTCGACGTATTGTAGTCTTTTTTTTATTTTGATAAAAGAAACCGAGTGGGTTTTTCTCACCTCCCCGCCAAATTAGATTTTCACCTCACCTGTACCATGAATAACTATTTTCCTTCTGTCTCCAAATTTTTGTTAAGTCTTGATTTCCGCAATTTGTTTTTCGTTTTGCTTCTGTAATGTATTACATTTTTTCTACTTCTCGTTTGTCTTCTTGTAGCGCATTTTCGAATTTGATTTTCTAATTCCTCTAAATTTTCTTTAATTTTCATTTCTTGTTGTTTCATCTCTTTTTTCACCATTTTCAAATACTCTTTTTTTTACTTTTTATATTTTTATATACGTTATTCCACTTTCCTGTTGTTGTTTTCTATTACTTGTTTGTTCTCTTCCAAGGCTTGTTTTGTCGCTTGTTGATTTTCTTTCATGGTTTGTTTTGTTTTGTCTATTGCTAGTTTTGTTTCCTGTTAATTTTTTCATTGCTTGTTTTGTTTCCTGTTGATTTTATTTCATTGTTTGTTATTGTAACTGCATAAGTAGTAAAATTTTTTCTACTCTCAATTTCTCCTGACTTTCTGTCTCCATATTTGTTGTTTCTAAATTTTCTTCTCACTTCACTTAATTTTTTATTTAATTTGGGATTGTCAGGAAAAAGTATCAGATTACAAAGGACAAAAAATGCGATTTTCCAAAAACTGCCCATATTTAACAGGCTGTAACCTCGAATCTACTTAATGGATTGTAATTCACAAATGCTCGTTTAAAAGATAATTAAACTACCTTAGTTTACCGTTTCTAAAATTTTTTCCTCGTATGGTTAAATTTTGACAATTAATTGAAAATCATAAAATTTTGTAAGTTTTCTCTTTTTTTCTTCTTGACCCAAAAATAAATTTTTTTTTGCTGTTTCGTAAATTATTTCATCAAAAAGTTGACAACAAAAAAATAAAATATTGTTATTTAAAATTGGTTTACTGGGCTCAGCGATATAGCTCTTCAAATATATTGTGACAAGGGCTATTTTAGACCGACCTTTTCAAGGGCATACCTCAGGCCCAGAGGGCATCTAGTGAGCCAAAATATAGCTGTAGACTACTTTTTTAAGGTACAATGATTTTGTAAAAATCTGCAGACCACCCCCTAAAAGAGGGCTCGAAAAGTAAAAATATTGCTCAGTATATTAACTCTCGCCTTTGCTAAGATTCTGTATATATATATATATTAATGTGATATTAAAAGTCAGAGGTGCGCCAAGCAATTAATTAGCTAATTAATTAATTAATTAAACTTATTTAAATGATGCAATTATGATTTTATCACACTATTTAATTCTCTTATCTCAGGGTTATATTCGGCTTCAATATCTATGCTTTACATATGATAGGTAAGGTCCAAAAGAATACCGGAATAATAAAAACATATATGATACAACATTATATATTGAAATAAAATTCACACTCAAATATCTTCAACAAAAAATATCTCATATAATGATTATCAAAATTTTGTTCTACGTACGTTAACCTTCAAAAATTAATGTTATATACAATATAAATTAAAATTTCAAATCAAAATTGTTGTTCTAAATCTCCTGATCAAAATATTTCTATCTTTTCTAAAGCAATTAAAAAAAAATTTTTGTAAATAAAGAAAAACTGACGAATGGTAAAAAAACTATCTCTCTGATGATGAGTTGTCCAAATCCTTGTTCCTTGTAGTCTACACTATCTATTCTTAGCCGTTCCCTAGGTAATCAGCAATCTTACAACAAATTATTGCGAGCCTCTCGTCTTTAATGATCTCCTTCAAATGCACGTATCGTTCAAAAGATGCTAGCCTCTTCTCCTGTCGATAAACTGAATCTCTCGTTCCGGCCTGATCAGTGACTCTTGGAATATATAAGTAGAAAAGTAGAACTTACAATATTTTACTGGATCAGCTTCCGTCAGATACACTTACTCCAAGAAAACTCACAAACATTCACTTCTAATGCTTACTATCACTTGGGAACCACCAGAGAACAACGACTGTTCGCCTTGCACCCTTGGAAAACAACTGATTATCTTTTCTCCCTCAAAAATCTAGCTAAACTCTCATTCCTACATACCAATCCTACTTTTTTCAATCTCCTCTAATCAAAGCTCGTCATACGTATCCCCACCTCTTCACTTAGATAACAAACAACAATTTTACCTACAATTATAAATTTCCTAAAAACTATTAACATGCTAATCGGTTTCTACAAATTCTTAAGAACTAACGGAGAAATATAATTTCTAAATATTCTATTCTATTGTCTTATTCACTGTTCAAGTCCATTTGGAAAACCCGCTCGCATTGTTCATGACTTCACTTAAGCTCACTCACGTCACTCGAATATATTTTACAAAGAAAATAATTTATGCATATCTTAAATTTTGTTTACTACAGGCCATCGAGGATAATCGACTTTCATTTTTTCGAAATATCTTTTATAGTTTATTAGTTGAATTATTTGAATTATTATATTCTGTACTTTGAAATATATTAAGAGCAAACCAATATTATTTTCAATTTTACATAGCTTAACAACTTTCCAGGATATCTTGAAAATTTAATTAAATGGTCTATTTAGTAATTTTTAATTTTATCTTTGGCTGATAAAATGAATCATAACAACATCCCTGCCCTGTCTTGACATACAATTTTTTTTATAAGTGAAAAAAAAAATATATGCTCTCAAACAAAAAAAATTTCTCTTGTTATCATTTTATCCTAACCTACTTCTTTTACTTTTCGTAAAGATTCAATTTTCTGGGAAGCCTGTTCTTGTCTTAAAGCCATATCTTTCTTTAGTTTCATTCGCTATCGAATCCAGTTTAGCTGATCCTGAAAAAGCTTTCCTGTATGTTTTTTGTGAGTTTTTGTACCCGATATTTTTTTCGGTATGCGCAGATGAATCAGGTATTTGAGATCCTTGTTTCTGCAAGTTTTCTACATCAAAGCTTGATCTTAAATTCGAAAAAACAAATTTACTGGCTGTGACATAAAATTCTAATTCCACAATTTTTCGTTTTTAATCTCCTAAAAGTCTTAACACTCTGTCAATTTTCATGTTTAAACTTTCTTCTATAAATGTAAATTTATTTAGGCGATCCATAAGTCGTTTTTTGTCATCAGTTTTCATTTTCAGCAACATCTGCAAATTTTTCTTTTCAAATTTTACAGCTTCCAACTCGGAAATTAATTTCGTTTTCTCCATCTTGCATACTTCTTCTTTAAACCCTCCCGTTTCAATTATATCTTTTCCCTTTTCTTTTATCAAACCTGATTTTTCTTTTTCTTCTTCGGCTGAGCTCATCTCTTCTTTTGTGGAATTCCCTATTCCTTTTTTTAATTTTGTTTTCTGCTTTTTCTTCTTTCCCTGTCCTTGCTTCATTGTCAAATTCATTTCCACCGTTTGTTCTTTGTTTAAATTATCATTTTTCCGATTATCATGTTTCTTGTCCTTTTCCGTGTTTTCTCCACATTTTATTTTTCTTTCATCCTCATTTTGTTCACATGTGTTCACTGTCCATAATATTTCTTCACAAAATTCTGGATTCTCGTCCATAATTGCCATTTCTTTTCTGCCCTCATCCTTTATTTCTTCTTCTGTTCTTTCTCTATCTTCAATTTCCATTTGGTATCCCGAGCACCACGTTTCTACTCCTTTCATTTCTCTTATGATAACTTCCTTTTCCTCCGGCTTCCTTTCTGTTTTATCGTCGGTTGCCAACAATTCTTTATACCTTCTATTTCCTATTTTTCTCTTGTCTCCACCTTGTTTTCCTGCTTTCTTTTCGAACTCTTCTTCTTTTTCTTCCTTCTCTTTTTCTCTTCTGATTGATTTTTTTCTTGTACTTTCGGTTTATCCTCTACAGTCATACTGATTTCTTTATGTTTTTCCTGTTCATTTATCTTTCAAATTTTTTTTTTATCTCTTTCCTTCTCTTCTTCTGTGTTGTCTGGTTCTGCTCTGATTTCCAGTTTATTTTCCGAAAAATTAATGGTGATATGTTTTTCACTCAATTCATCAATTCCCGCTATCATATCATGATTTAGATCTTCGATCACCACACATTGCATAATATAGAATTGGTCTCCTACTCTGATCTGTTCGTACTCCCAAACCTTCGTTAACTGTCGTCAATTTTTTATTGTTTGCACCCACTAAAGCAACCCTAGGAATCTAATACACAAATCTATCCAAATTTAATTATTTTACTAGTTTTTTACTGATTAACGATAACTCCGATCCAGAATCATTCAAAATTTTAATCGCTTTATGTTTTATAAAGGCATCTAAAAATTTTAGATTGGAATTAGAATTTTGTCTTTTGTTTCCCGCCAACTGTATAAACTCTCTCGGGTGACAAAATATACCGGAGAGTTTTTTACTTTTGTTTAGTGAATGCTTTAGTAAATGAAGTTTAGTTGTGATTTTCATATGTTTTATTTTGTGTGTCATTCTGGTTATAATAATTTTGTTGTCTAGTGTAATTGTGGTATTCTCTTGGCCTATATTCATTTGTTGATCGGGGATGTCATTTTCTCTGGTCATAATTTGCTTGGTACCTTCTTTCCGGTCCATTGTATTGGTCATGTTGTCTTCTGTTTCTCATTTCTCTTCTTTTCGCTTCTTTTAATTGAAGGAATTGGCACAAACTATCAATATCTTGATAGTTTCTCAAAATCACGTGATCCTCCAACGTTTCTTCGAAACGTCTGTTTATCATTTCTACCAGTTGTTCAGTAGAGTATTTGTAATCTAGATATTTTGAATTGTTATATATCTGCAAAGCATATCTTTCTTCAGATATTCCCATTTTCTCGTGATATTTACCATTCTGTAGCTCTTGGTTGATTTCCCTCTGTTTATTTTTTCCCAGAAATAGTTGAAAAATTGATTTTCGAAATCTGTCCAATTTTCAAACTCATCTTCTTTGCTTTTATACCATAACGCTGCTTCTTTTTTCAGATGGTTTCTAATTGTTTCTTTGCAATCGTCAAAATATCTAACATGTTGCAATTTAGTTTTCAAATTTTTAACAAACGGTACTGGGTGTGTTTTTCTAATATCCCTGCCAAATTGTATTTTCGCCTCGCTTGTTCCATGGATAAACATTTCCCTTCTTTCCCCGGAATTTTGTTCCTTCTTGATTTCCTCCATTTTTCTTTCTATTTCTCGCATGTCTTCTTGTAACGCGTTTTCAAATTTTGTTTCTAATTTCTCAAGTTCCTTTTTCTGGCAATCTCGTATCTCCTTCATTGTATTTTGGATATCTTTAATCTTTGTCTCTTGATTTGCATTCTTTAGGGTTATTTATTCTATCTGTTGTATCAGTTCTTTCTTTATCCCCTCAACACATCCTTTAATTTCCTGTTCATAGTTTTCCAGACGCTGCTCTATATTCCTGTTATTTAGTTCTATTGCTTGCGTTGTTTTCCGTTGGTTTTCTTCCATTGTTTGTTTTGTTTCATCCATTTTAGTGATGTTTCTTTTTGTTTTTTCTCTATTGTTTGTTTTTTTTTTGTTGATTTCTATTCATTTTCTTTGATGTTTGAGTCATTGTTTGTGTCTGTATTTGCATCATTGCTAATAATTTTTCTAACATCCCTGTTTCTTTTCTTTCCTCCATTATTGTAGCATTTCTTTCATTATACGATCCTTCTTCAACAATTGTTCTCTGTTATCCTCCTTCCTTTCTTGCATTTTGTTTTGACTCCTTGTGGTCGACATATTGTTTCTTTTCGTTACTGTTTTTGTCCCCGCCAAATGTGAAATTTTACAACACTCTATATGTTGTGATGGGTAGCTCTTTCGGGGCAACAGACTCAGTAAAACACAGGTTTGAAATAAAAATAAATCTATTAAGTATATATATACAATAAATAAAAACTAAAAAAAAGGAATTCTACGTCGTATACTTATAAAACAAAAACAAAATGAATTCTACGTTTCCGTCTGGGTCCCGCGATGAATGATTTCCCCGGCAAACGTCTATAAAAAGAAAATAAATTAATTAGTACTACTAATATACTCGCTTTCGCTTCAATTCAGCGAAAGCTCCGAATATGCTCGCAAACAAAATATTAAGCTGTGCAGTCCCGCGGCAATGTTCAATACACAATGCCGACGGGCTCCGCTTGGCTAAGGACAGAGTATGATCCTCAATACGGAAATCTCTGTCCCGGTTGGTTCTGTGCAGATCCACGGTAATGCTCAATACGCAATACCGATGGGTTCCGCTTGGTTAGGGACAGAGTATGATCCTCAATACGGAACTATCTCTGTCCAGAATGTCTCGCTGGTTCACTACACCGGCGAGTCAGGGAGCCTAGAGCGCTAGCTACAAGACTGTCTAATTCCGCTATTCACACGCCTTAAATAGCCGTTTGAATCCCACTACACCGTCAGGTTGTAGAAGTGGATGCGCAAATATTGACACTCCCACGGTTCGAACTGTTAAACGATCATAGCATCGTTACACCCCCTTCTCTTTGAAAAAAAAAAGTAACATACCTTTTTTTTTGTGTAGATGGTGTCTACAGCCTCGTGATGCCATCTATCCCTCTCGGTATCTTTATTACAATCTTCCTCCCCACGGTTTTAAATCTTTTACATGCGCCGTCATCTGCTTGCGGCTACTATTATCGGCCAATTTCAGTTTTACTATTACTGGTGATATTACTGACGTTACTATGTATGGTCCTGAGTACTTCGGCGCTAGTTTGCTGGTGAAAGCTGCACTAGCTGATGATAGATGGTGTTCCTTTTTCATGACTCGATCTCCTGGATGTGGCTGCCAGTCTCTTCGTCTTAGATCGTAATGTTTCTTTTGGTCCTCGAAAGCGTGTTCCATGTGCACTTTCGCTAGTTCTCTTAACGCTTCTAACTTGTTTAAGTTTTCTGCATACCCCTGTATATCTTGTCCATTTGTTGCCTCTGTTATGTCTAATTCCCTTCCGAAATTAAGAAGCGCTGGTGAAAATCCTGTTGAATCGTGTCTTGACGAATTTATGGCGTAGCAGAATTCTGGTATGAATTTGTCCCAGTCTTTATGGTTATCCTCCACGTAAGTAGCTATCATCGTTTTCAGTACTTTGTTCATTCGTTCTACTGGATTGCATTGAGGTGAGTACGGCGGTGTTAGAATGTGATTTATGTTATAAGACTTTAGGAACGCCTTAAAATTTCCGCTTGTAAATTGCGCGCCGTTGTCCGAGATGATTTTCTTCGGGATACCGAATTGCATGGCTACTTTAGATCGTAGAGTGTCGATGATTGAGTTCGTAGATGCTGCTCTTATTGGCTGGGCGACGACCCATTTGGTAAACCGGTCTTGCACGACTATTAAGAAAATGTTTCCTTTTGCAGATCTTGGGAATGGTCCCATTAAATCAACTGAGACAGTATGCCAAGGCTTTTCTACAGTGGACGGTTGCATTTTCCCGGCTGGTTGCATTTGAGACGGTTTATATTGGAGGCACTTCGTACAGGCTCTAACGTAGTCTGCAATTTGTTTAAACATCTTAGGCCAATAGTACTTTTGCGCTATTCGGCAAATTGTTTTTGCAATTCCTAAGTGGCCTGCTGTGGTCGAGTCATGATTTTCCTCCAAAATATCTTTCCTTTTATATCTTGGTACGCATAATTTCCATGGGTTATTAAACTCTGGGTCGGCTAAATTACGGCTGCTCCAAACGTGTTTATATAATTTCCCGTTTGATATTTGTAAATCCGGGAAATCGTCTGGGTTCTGGAGTACATTCCTATATAAATTATCGTACCAACTGCATGATTCCAGTTCTGATGCTAATAATTCCGACTCTGGTTCTTCGCTCTGGTTTTCTTGTGGTTGTCGTGACAAAGCATCTGCTACCTTGTTAAGGACTCCCTTTCTATATATTACCTCGAAATCGTACTGTTGCAGTTCTAAACTCCACCTGGCTAACCGACCTGACGGGTTTTTAAGGTTCTTCAGCCATTTGAGGGACTGATGGTCTGATATGACCTTAAAATTGTATTCTTCTATATACGGCCTCATTTGCTTTATCCCGTACACGAGGGATAGACATTCTTTTTCCGTTGTGGAATATTTTGTCTCGGCTGGTGTGAGGGTTCGACTAGCATATGCAATTACTTTATCCTGGCCGTCGTATTTCTGTGTTAGTGCAACTCCAAGTCCACAGTTCGACGCATCTGTTTGCAGGTAAAATGTTTTCGAAAAATCGGGGCATGCTAATACTGGGGCCGATGTAAGTTTTGATTTTAGCTCTTCAAACGCGTTTTCCTGCTTATCGGTCCATTTCCATCTTATCTTCTTCTTCAGAAGCATGTTTAGCGGTCCTGCTATTGTCGAATAGTTCTCTATGAATCGGCGGTACCATGATGTTATTCCTAGGAACCGGCGGAGTTGACGCACATTTCTCGGTGCTGTAAGTCCGGTTATAGCGTTGGTTTTCTCCGGGTCGGTTTTTATTCCTTCTGCTCCAACCACATGTCCTAAGTATCTGAGTTCTGACTGGCAAAACGTGCATTTCTCGAAGTTCAGCTGTAATCTGGCTTCTTTCAGTCTTTGGAAAACTTCATGTAGGTGATTTAAATGCTCTTGGAGCGTTTTAGATATTACTACGATATCATCCAAGTAGGCAAACGCGAATTCCATATCGGGAGGTATTACCTTATCCAGTAGGCGTTGGAAAGTGGCTCCTGCGGAATGCAGTCCGAATGGGGTGGTTCTGAACTGAAAATGGCCTTTTCCGGGTACGCTGAATGCTGTCACTGGGCGGCTTGTTTCTTCTAGGGGTATTTGAAAATATCCCTGTTTCAAATCGAGGGTCGATATAAAATTTGCTTCCTTAAGTCTATCCAGAATTTCCGATATTCTGGGCAACGGATATGCGTCCTTATCTGATAGTTCGTTGACTTTTCTAAAGTCAATGCAAAATCTGTACGAGTTATCCTTTTTCCTAACTAGTACAATCGGTGAACTCCAACCACTTGTGGAGGGTTCGATGGTTCCTTCTTTTAACATCTTGTCCACTTCTTGGTTGATGATCTGTAGCATTGCGGGATTGTGCCGCCTATAAGGCTGCTTGACTGGATCGCACTTTTTCTTCAATTTTATTTCGTGTCTTATTAAGTTGGTGGGTCCTGTTATATTCTCAAACTCCCTTAGTTCTTTTCTTAGGAACCTTTCTAACTCCGTATTTTGAGTGGAGTCTTTTAAAGTGTTACATGTCTCTTCTTGATGTTGTATGTATTGTTCGGTCGTATGTTTATCGAATTTAAGTTCGATAGAATGGTTCCTGAGGAATTCCACTCCTAGTAGGGCATTTTCCGTCAACCCTGGCATTACTATGAATGTTTGTCGGGTTTGTAACTTATCGATCTCGCATTCAATTGTCAACTTCTGGTTAAGCTCCATTGACGCTCCATTTGCTAGTCTTGTTCTCCCGCTGTAGCTATCTAGAGAGTCCTTGTATATCTGAGCTATTCTATCCCCGACGTAATTTTTAGTAGTTCCTGTGTCGATGAGCGCTCTGTATGTTCTTTGCCCTATTTTTAGTGATGCGAACAGTCGAATGTCATTGCTTGCTGGCTGTGTAACGGCGAAAACGAATGGAGTCGAATCTTGTTTTACAGACTGGGACGACTCCTTGTTTCTCCAGTCTGTAATTCGTTTCCCTGACGCCTGAAACAGCAGTCGCTGCTGTAAACCCCTTCTCTGCCGCAACGCGAACAAAACTTTTTCCATGGGTTTTTGCAGTTTTTACGGCTGTGACCTGGCATCTTGCATCTAAAGCATGCCATTTTCGCATCGTACTCTGCTTGATCCGTGCGTCTCCAGTTTCCACGGCAAATCTGATTTGCTCGGGTCTTTTCGTCTTCTACAGCTTCGTATTCTTGGGCTAAATCTTGTAATTCGGCTAAGTTTCCGAAATCCCGGCGGCGAGCGTAAAGCTTATATTCTGGTAACAAATTTTTGTATATCCTTTCAAGTTCTTGGTTTCTGGAAAAAGATCCTTCTCGTCTGATTAATGTTTGAATTTCCGTGATATATCTATCTACTGGTTCGTTTTGCCTCTGTTTTCTGTTTCGGATTTGCTCTTCTAGTTGTAGCAAATATCCCCTGGGATAGAAAGCTTTTTTAAAATCTTCGCTGAAATCTGTCCATGACTTCCAATTTTCGTTATTGTTTCTGTACCATAACAAAGCGTGGTCTCCTAATAATTCTGGTAATGCTTTTAGCAGATCTTGTTTATCGATCTCGTAGGCCAAGCTTAATTCGTCTATCCTCTCTAAGAATTCTATTGCATCCGAATGTTTCTTGTCGAAGTGTGTGTTCCACTTTCGTACTTGATTTAGCAATTCTGGTTGCCCCATTTGTTTCGTTATTGCTAACTCCTGTAATTGTCTTCGAATGCCCGAAATTTCCTGGGCCAGTGTGTCGGATTCTGTTCCCTTGGAAGTTTTTTCTTTTGGGATTGTTCCTGTAGCTTCCTCGCGATTTTTAAAATAGGTTCTGAGTCGTGCTCTCAATTCGTCGACGGTTCCCTTGGGATCTAGGCCGTATTTTTCGGCCTCGCTCTGCAATTCCTCTTTGCAAAGTCGGTTTATCCACGACGTACCTGTTACTGAGTCTGTGTCTTTATCTGTCGGCATTTTATTAATTTTTGCTCGGGCGCCAGTTTGTGATGGGTAGCTCTTTCGGGGCAACAGACTCAGTAAAACACAGGTTTGAAATAAAAATAAATCTATTAAGTATATATATACAATAAATAAAAACTAAAAAAAAGGAATTCTACGTCGTATACTTATAAAACAAAAACAAAATGAATTCTACGTTTCCGTCTGGGTCCCGCGATGAATGATTTCCCCGGCAAACGTCTATAAAAAGAAAATAAATTAATTAGTACTACTAATATACTCGCTTTCGCTTCAATTCAGCGAAAGCTCCGAATATGCTCGCAAACAAAATATTAAGCTATGCAGTCCCGCGGCAATGTTCAATACACAATGCCGACGGGCTCCGCTTGGCTAAGGACAGAGTATGATCCTCAATACGGAAATCTCTGTCCTGGTTGGTTCTGTGCAGATCCACGGTAATGCTCAATACGCAATACCGATGGGTTCCGCTTGGTTAGGGACAGAGTATGATCCTCAATACGGAACTATCTCTGTCCAGAATGTCTCGCTGGTTCACTACACCGGCGAGTCAGGGAGCCTAGAGCGCTAGCTACAAGACTGTCTAATTCCGCTATTCACACGCCTTAAATAGCCGTTTGAATCCCACTACACCGTCAGGTTGTAGAAGTGGATGCGCAAATATTGACACTCCCACGGTTCGAACTGTTAAACGATCATAGCATCGTTACAATGTTGCAGTACACGACTAATATTTCTCCCCAAATTTAATAAATTTTCTCGACAAATATCAAATACGCAATCAGTAAAATTCAAATAATTCAAAATAAATTTCAAATGTACGATTGGTAAAGAAAATAAAAATCAAATAATTCAATAGCAGTAAATATCAACTAACTACGATCAATCAATAAATCAAATTTTTATCCACTGGAAAAATTGTCAAAATACTTTCAAATACAAATTCCCTGAATGTTATTTTTTTATCTCTGGATCACCTGTACTTATTCCGGATCTCTTTCCCTACCATCAAATGTAAAATTAAGATATTTCCAAGCCCCACGTTTTGGAAGCCAGTTAATATGATATTAAAAGTCAGAGGTGCGCCAAGCAATTAATTAGCTAATAATTAATTAATTAAACTTATTTAAATGATGCAATTATGATTTTATTACACTATTTAATTCTCTTATCTCAGGGTTATATTCGTGCTTCAATATCTATGCTTTACATATGATAGGTAAGGTCCAAAAAAATACCGGAATAATACAAACATATATGATACAACATTATATTGTAAAGTCTTTTATTTATTTATAATTATTTATATTTTGTTGTGAATTCTTTAATTTATAATGTCTTGTTCTTATCTTAATTTACTAAAGGTTCAATATTTATAACACTTACGAATTTAATTTATTTTCTTTATTTATATTAATTTATCTTACAATAATTTATATATCCGAACGTAACAATTAAATTCGCAAGCGCGTCTTCAGAATTAACTGTCCCTTCCATGAAAGCTCCGTTATTATATATCAAAACACAGCCGGTCGAGAATTCAGCCTGATTATACTAGAAGGTCAATCCGGGTCATCGTTTCGACCGTTTTCTGGAAGGTCCGTTCAGGTAAATAGAAGCCTCTCGTAAAATCTAAAACATAAACATGTGAATAAAAACATGTTTACAGGTTTTTTAAATATGACTCATATGTTTACGTAACATTGCCCCCCTCTCAAAAGATGGTTCCTCCTGGAACCTTGTCGGGACTAGAACTGGAACGGTATGCTGGTATCGGCAACTGGACCCTCTTTTACAACTTCCAGTTGTATAAAAATGACAAGGGACGGTTTTCTCTCCGCACCAGTAACTATGCGGATTGCAACAGACTAACACCTGGACTTCGGTGTCTTTAAAGATCTCCTCCACCATATTTTGGATAACCCTCCAATCTAATTGGCGGCACTCCAACTTTGGCATGGCTGACTTTTGCACGTCGGACTCGAGTACGTGCCCTCTCAATTGAAGTAAGGCTTCCCATACATCTCGGTAGGTAGGTTGGTCACGGGCAGTGTCTTTTGTTACCAGATAGAAAAGGTAACGTAATGCATCTTGGAGTTTCAAGGTTTTACCGGGAGCTGGCACCTGGCATTGAAGTTCTGCAACTCGACCAAACTTCCTTCGAAAGACTGATGCCAACCCTGGTGCGTCTTTGATACTGGCCGTGATGGTAAGGGCCAGCGAGTAGTCATCGGGGAGCGCGAGTAGATCTTGCTTTTCTTCAGTAGTAACACCATGTCTTGCTTTACCGGTACCTCCATAGGCACCCATGAATTCCTCAAACGTGAGGTCAGACACGTCTTGGACTTGGTTTACTTCTACTTCTTCATCTACGTCGTGGTCACCTTCGAAAGACGCCAGCCGGTTATGGTGTACTATCATCGGCTTTCCCCTCGGAATCTTGCTTATTCGGTAGATGACATCTTTGATCTTCTCCATAATTAGGTATGGGCCTTCCCAAAACTGCTGCAATTTAGGAGAACAACCTTTTCGCTTCTTGGGATTATAGAGCCAGACCTTGTCGTTCTTCTTAAAGCAACCCTTTTTGGCTTGTGTATCGTACCGTTTCTTCATTCGGTCGCTAGCGATCTGAAGGTGAGAACGGACCAACTCATGTACATCGTCCATTCTTCTTCGTAATTCGATCACATAATCTTCACCTGCTACATCTTCTCCAGGTCGACACCCAAATTCTAGATCACAAGGTAGTCGCATTTCGCGTCCGAATAGGACTCTGGCTGGTGTCTGGCCTGTTGATACGTTAACAGCAGATCTGTAGGCCATTGTGAAGAACGGAAGGTATTGGTCCCAGTCTCGCTGATGATCGGACACCATCTTTGTCAAATACTTGCCAACTGTCCTATTCATTCGTTCTACCATATCATCCGATTTCGGATGATACGCGGTAGTTCTTGTTTTCTTCATGCCTAGTCTATCACATATTCCTTGGAATAGATCGCTTTCGAAGTTCCTGCCTTGGTCACTATGGATCTCCAAAGGCACTCCAAATCGGCTGATATATTCTTGGATCAACTTATCTGCAACGGTGGCGGCCTTCTGGTCTGGAAGTGCGTAAATCTCGACCCACTTAGTAAAGTAATTCATTACTACCAACATGTACTTGCCTCCATTTTCACTTTCTGGAAATGGCCCAGCGATATCCAAAGCTATTTTTTCAAACGGGCTTCCAACATTATATTGTCTCATAGGAGCTCTCCTTTTTCGGTAAGGCCCGTTACTCGTGGCACAAATAGTACATTTCTTACACCAGTCTTTTACGTCGTCGGAACTGTTCATCCAATAAAACCGTTCTAGAATTCGCTGAAGGGTTTTCTTTACACCAAAATGCCCTCCCGATAGACTGTCGTGTAACTGACGAAGTACTTCGGCTATTCTGCTCTTTGGGATCACCAACTGTCTTCTCTTCTCTGAACCGTCATCATTTTCCAGTACTCGTTTGAGCAAGCCATCTTCCATGATAAATGAGTCCCACTGGGCCCAATACGTCTTTACTACTGAGCATAGGTTTGATATTTCTTGCCAAGGTGGTCGACGGTTTTCCTCTTTCCATTTTCGAATTTTCTGTATAACTGGATCTCTTTCTTGTTCTTCTCTGATCTTAGTAGGCGTCCAGTCGTCGTTGACCATCGTTGTTCTTAGACTGCTGCTTCCTTGGATTTCGTTTTGTTGCAGTGGGAACACTCTGCTGGGCATGGCCTTCTGGAAAGAGAATCAGCGTTTCTGTAGCTAACTCCGGCCCGGTGCTCAATCTTGAAATCGTATTCTTGGAGTCGTTCAATCCATCTGGCTATCTGACCCTCTGGATTCTTAAACTGCATCAACCACTTAAGGGCGGCATGGTCGGTTCGGATTAAAAACTTCCTTCCATAGAGGTATTGATAGAAGTGCTCTACTGATTTCACTACTGCCAGAAGTTCTCTTCTCGTGACGCAATAATTCCGTTCAGGTTTTGAAAGAACTTTACTAAAATATCCGAGGACTCGTTCCTGTCCTCCTTGAATCTGAGACAGCACTCCTCCAATTCCCACATTACTTGCATCCGTATCTAAGATGAACTCTCCTTCTGGCAGTGGATACCCTAAAATTGGTGCTGTTATTAAATGCTTTTTCAACGTTTCAAAGGCATTTTGGCAGTCTATATCCCAGCGGTAATCTCTTGCTCCCTCCGTAAGTCGCGTTAATGGCTTAGCGATATCTGCAAAGTTCTTAATAAACCTCCGGTAGTAAGTACATAGTCCAAGAAAACTTCTCACTTGATGTTTGTCAGTTGGTTTTGGCCATTCCTTAATGGAATCGATTTTTCCCTTATCCACGGCCACTTCTTCTTTACTAACTATATGACCCAGATAATTGACTTTACCTTGAAATAGCTGGCACTTCTTGGGGTTTAGCATCAATTGGGCAGCTTTAAGTCGATTAAAAACGTTTTCTAAATTCCTCAAATGATCTTCAAATGTCTCCCCCAAGACGATTATGTCATCTAAATAAACCAGGCATGTTTTCCAAGATAACCCTCTCAACACATTTTCTATAAGCCTCTCAAATGTCGCAGGAGCATTACAGAGTCCAAATGGCATAACGTTAAATTGCCACAATCCAGATCCTGTGGTGAAGGCTGTCTTTTCTTTATCTACTGGGTCCATTTCTACCTGCCAGTATCCAGACTTCAAATCCAAAGTAGAAAACAATTTACTTCCAGCCAATGTGTCCAATGTGTCATCGATCCGAGGCAGAGGATAACTATCTTTCTTGGTAACGTTGTTCAGCAAACGGTAATCCACACAGAACCTCGTCATTCCGTCTTTCTTCTTAACCAGGACCACCGGAGAGACCCATGGGCTCATAGAAGGTTCTATCACCCCGTCTTTCTCCATTTCCTGAACAATCGTTTCAGCTTCCTCTCTTTTCACCTGTGGTAATCGTCGAGCTGTTTGACGAATTGGCTTAGCATTACCAGTATCAATTTTATGCTTAACAACGGTAGTTCTTCCCGTCTTTCCTCCTTTCGGTACAAAAATATCACGGTACTGTCGAAGAAATTCCCTTAATTTCCTTTTCTCTATCTGATTTAGAAAATGTCCTGCAACTGCAACCATTTGGTCGAATTTGTCGTTGGAATTATCAGATGTTGTCGCCTGACGGATTATGGATGTCACAGGTACACAAGTTCCTACTTTTGTCTCTTTCTTGATGGTCACTAGTCGTTGACATTGATAAGTCTAACAAGAATTTCTTTAGCCGAAGTCACCAATTCCTTTCCAATTATGATTCCACGGCCAACCTCATCGTTGTGGTTCCAAGGCTCCATCATAACAGGTGTCCCTTCGTCTACAATTCCCTGTAGTCGCGCTACTATGATCGTTTCGCTTCTCGCAGGCACGACTGTATCTTCTTTAATGGCTGCTTGCACAGTGTTGTTATTATGTGGATGAAGAAATACCTCCTCGTTGCCAACTTTGATTACCTTATTCTTAAAATCCAATTGGAATCCATGCATATTTATTACGTCCATTCCTAATATAACATCCTCTTCGATGTCAGCAACTATAACAGTATGGACAAACTTTTCTGCTCCAATTCCCAATTATACCTGGATTTCTCCATGAATGTTGGCATTTTCACCTGTAGCGGTTCGAAGTCGCAACCTCGTTGGTAACAGTTTCTTTCGGCTGTTTATAACTGTCGGGCGTATAATGGTTCTGGTCGCTTCAGTATCCACCAACAACGTATGCTTTTTACCATTTATGTCTACATATACACTATCTTCACGACATTTCAAAGAAGCTATTAGTATGAGAGGGTCTTTGGAAAAGTTCTGGGTTGAAGCTGCCCCCCTAAGGCTGACCCGTTCTAGTTTTCCTGATGGTGAGTTTCTTGATTTGCGTCGTACCTAGGGTGTTTACAGGAGCTTCGTACGTGTCCTATTTCGCCACAATTCCAGCATCTGATGGTCTTCGTTTTCTTATATGTCATGCTTTTCATCATATTAACGAGCTGGTCAAGTTTATCTTCATCTCCTTCCTCTTTTACAGTCCTAACTTTACTGTACCCGCCAGAGGCCTGCGTAGCTGACTCGTATTCGAGGGCGGCGGATAGGACATCAACCAGCGTCTTGTGACGAGCTAATCGCAGTGTTCTCTGCATTTCATGATCACGAAGACCATCAATAAACGTTTGAACGGCCAATTTTTCCATCATGTCTTCGGGAGCTGTTGGATAAGCATATCGTACTAATCTGGCAATATCTACCTCATATTCTTGAAGAGCCTCATCTTTCTTCTGTCTACGATTTTTAAGCTGCGACTGATGTACATGCTCCAAATGTTCGTGGCCATATCGCATATTTAACCTCTTCTTCAGTTGTCTGAAGCACATCTAAGGCATCTCCTCAAAGAGCGATAGTCAGGTTTACAGCCTTTTCTTTTTCAGACCATCCATTCGCTCTTGCGGCTGATTCGAACTGTTTCATGTAGTTGTTCCATGATGATTTTCCGTCGAAAGTTGGGACTTTAACATGAATAGAACCTCCACTTCCTTCAAATTTCGGCCGTGTCTCCAACTTACATTTCGTCTCGTCTTCTTTTATTTCCACTGTAATCGGATTGTTACCTCTCCCTGCTGTCCCTGTTTCCTCCATCTTAATTCCATCTCTTTCATCTTTTCTTCGAAGGCCAACATATCGGCAGCAACTTGATTTTTTAACGAAGATATTCTATCGTCGAGGGCAGACATCTCAGAAGTTACTTTAAAGATGTTAGCAGAAACTTTACTTTCCAGAGACGAAATCTCGTTAGAAACTTTCTTCTCTAATGACGCGATGTCACCAGAAACTTTGGCTACATCAGAAGAAACTTTCGAAATATCGTGAGAAACTTTGTTCTCTAATTTCGAAATCGACGAGATGACAGCATCATGTTTATCTTCAAATATATACGTTTCTGGATTAAACCCATCTTCCTCCAGAACGTTCTTTAGTCGTTGGACTAACTCAGCCTTTTTTCCGGTAGAAGCTAATTCTCTATCCTCGAGATGTCTCCTTAAATTCGTCACTGTGAGCTCATAAATCGTAGCCATTTCCACAATTTCCACTTATCTTACTTCTGACACCACTGTAAAGTCTTTTATTTATTTATAATTATTTATATTTTGTTGTGAATTCTTTAATTTATAATGTCTTGTTCTTATCTTAATTTACTAAAGGTTCAATATTTATAACACTTACGAATTTAATTTATTTTCTTTATTTATATTAATTTATCTTACAATAATTTATATATCCGAACGTAACAACTAAATTCGCTAGCGCGTCTTCAGAATTAACTGTCCCTTCCATGAAAGCTCCGTTATTATATATCAAAACACAGCCGGTCGAGAATTCAGCCTGATTATACTAGAAGGTCAATCCGAGTCATCGTTTCGACCGTTTTCTGGAAGGTCCGTTCAGGTAAATAGAAGCCTCTCGTAAAATCTAAAACATAAACATGTGAATAAAAACATGTTTACAGGTTTTTAAATATGACTCATATTTTTACGTAACAATATATTGAAATAAAATTCACACTCAAATATCTTCAACAAAAAATATCTCATATAATGATTATCAAAATTTTGTTCTACGTACGTTAACCTTCAAAAATTAATGTTATATACAATATAAATTAAAATTTCAAATCAAAATTGTTGTTTTAAATATTTTTATCTTTTCTAAAGCAATTAAAAAAAAAACTTAGTTAATAAAGAAAAACTGACGAATGGTAAAAAAAACTATCTCTCTGATGATGAGTTGTTCAAATCCTTGTTCCTTGTAGCCTACACTATCTATTCTTAGCAGTTCCCTAGGTAATCAGCAATCTTACAACAAATTATTGCGAGCCTCTCGTCTTTAATGATCTC
Organism: Diabrotica undecimpunctata; assembly: GCF_040954645.1. Classification (NCBI taxonomy): domain Eukaryota; kingdom Metazoa; phylum Arthropoda; class Insecta; order Coleoptera; family Chrysomelidae; genus Diabrotica; species Diabrotica undecimpunctata. The sequence goes on from NC_092804.1 coordinate 91,504,451, forward strand.
CTTCAAATGCACGTATCGTTCAAAAGATGCTAGCCTCTTCTCCTGTCGATAAACTGAATCTCTCGTTCTGGCCTGAACGGTGACTCTTGGAATATATAAGTAGAAAAGTATAACTTACAATATTTTACTGGATCAGCTTCCGTCAGATACACTTACTCCAAGAAAACTCACAAACATTCACTTCTAATGCTTACTATCACTTGGGAACCACCAGAGAACGACTGTTCGCCTTGCACCCTTGGAAAACAACTGATTATCTTTTCTCCCTCAAAAATCTAGCTAAACTCTCATTCCTACATACCAATCCCACTTTTTTCAATCTCCTCCAATCAAAGCTCGTCACACATATCCCCACCTCTTCATTTAGATAACAAACAACAATTTTACCTACAATTATAAATTTCCTAAAAACTATTAACATGCTAATCGGTTTCTACAAATTCTTAAGAACTAACGGAGAAATATAATTTCTAAATATTCTATTCTATTGTCTTATTCACATGACTTCACTTAAGCTCACTCACGTCACTCGAATATATTTTACAAAGAAAATAATTTATGCATATCTTAAATTTTGTTTACTACAGGCCATCCAGGATAATTGACTTTCATTTCTTCGAAATATCTTTTATAGTTTATTAGTTGAATTATTTGAATTATTATATTTTGTACTTTGAAATATATTAAGAGCAAACCAATGTTATTTGCAATTTTACATAGCTTAACAACTTTCCAGAATATCTTGAAAATTTATTTAAATGGTCTATTTAGTAATTTTTAATTTTATCTTTGGCTGATAAAATGAATCATAATATATATATATATATATATATATATATATATATATATATATATATATATATATATATATATATATATATATATATATATTATATATATATATTATATATATATATATATATTATATATATATATATATATATATTATATATATATTATATTATTATATTATTATATATATATATATATATATATATATATATATATATATATATATATATATATATATATATATATATATATATATATATATATATATATATATATTTTGTCATACTTTTTCTTTCCCAACCAAAGAAAAACAAATAAAAATATCCATCGGAATAAATTTTTAAGAAATCAATATAAACAAATTGTATATAGTAATTTAAGATAAGATTTAGTGTAGATAAGAATAGAAATTTGTTTGGCAAACGACCTGTTTCCGTTGCAAACAAAATTATCAAAAAACCTTTGCTTAGAATTAGAAGACATTTTACCTGTAAGTTAATCTCTTCATTGTTTGTAGAGTCGAGTATTAAATGACCATATTCTAATCTTTTGAAATATGTATAAATGATGTATTGAAAAAAACCAATTTTAAAGTAAGCTATTTAGTTTTCTCTGAAACCGAAATTAGGCTTTTCCAATATCATAGTAAACACAATTTAAGCTTTTTGATTGGACGGTCGTTTTTAAATGGGAATTTGGGAGTCGATGATGAGACAGGAGAAGTCAGTCATATTTTGGTCATCGAAAGGAAACAGTCGTGTGTCTCAAGATAGGGTGTGGTTCGTGAGTTTGGATACCGGCGTAACGAAAAGAAGTGAATAGTTTGAAGAAGGAGATAACAAGTAGATTAAAAGAGGTCCTTGTATCTACCGTGGGCATTTTTATAAAGTTTATGTGAAAGTATTCTTACGGCATCAAGTTGACAAAAGGAGGTCCTGGTGTCATAAATAAGTAGCGGAGTTTGGAGAAGTGAATCAGGTGTCTTTTGTGTAGTCTGCAGGAGGTTTGCAGAGACGTAAAGAAGGAGCCGAGGTGCCAAAAAAGGGAGATCACATCTTTGAGGAGACTGGACTTTTCTGGGTATGTTCCAACATACAACTCAAGAAGAAAATAAACTGTAAGTGTTTGTACAATTGAATTTTATATCTGTGAAGGATCGTTTCGACATCATGGTCATTAGCATTCAAATTTAAGAATTGAGGTTTTGTTAGGCTAATCAAAAGTTTAAAGTTTTGTGGTTTCTTTTTTTTCAAGTAAAGAAAATTTTAAGTAAAATTGGTTTTTCACGTAATATAAATGTATGTAGCTTTATAATCTTATTATCATAATAATTTGATTTATTTTCTTGTATGCTGATTGATAAGATAACGACAGAATTTAATAATTGTTTTATTCGTTCATATAAAATAAAGAAACGTAAATCTTTGTAATATAATATATTTGTATTATTATCCTTTTTTCTCTATCCCGATAAAAGACAACTAGAAAATCTTTTGAATCCATCGAACACAGGTAATATAAGGATTATTTTACTTTTGATAACAGATAAGTTATAATTTTTTTATTGGCTCAATAAACTAAGTTTGAACTCAAAATAAACAATCATAACAAATGGCCCCCAACGTGTAAGGCGTAGAAAGTATTTCTAGTTAAAATTTAATCGGATAGAAAAAAAAAGCAGATTGATTGAAAATTTATTTGCCGATGGTTAAAGTTTATAATATTTGCTTTTATGACATTACATTTCAAATTTCTCTAGGTACAAATTTTTACATGATATAATTTATGATATTTGATTGATTTTTACAACTGACAAAAGTTTTAAAATTTTATTGCATTTATTTGAATTTATTGCATTTGGGATAAGAGGAAAAGTTTTCGTCTTTGCAACATTACTCGAATTTCATATTTGGCGGGGATATTATTGCACAAATTTCAAAGCTTCATATTTGGCGGGGATAAATAATCTAACGAACATGTCGACCACAAGGAGTCAAAGCAAAATGCAAGAAAGAAAGGAGGATAACAGATTAGAAGAAACAATTGTTGAAGAAGGATCGGATAATGAAGGAAATGCTACAATAATGAAGGAAAGAAAAGAAATAGGGATGTTAGAAAAAATATTAGCAATGATGCAAATACAGACACAAACAATAGAGAAAAACCAACAAGAAACATCACTAAAAATGGATGAAACAAAACAAACAATGAGCAATATAGAGCAGCGTTTGGAAAACTATGAACAGGAAATTAAAGTATGGGTTAAGGGGATAAAGAAAGAACTGATACAACAAATAGAAGAGATTAATGAAATTAAAAATAAAATGGGAGAACAAGAAAAGAAAGTAGAAAATATGATGAAGGAAATCAAGATTGGCCAGAAAAAGGAATTAGATCAGTTAGAAGAAAAATTTAAAATGCTGCTACAAGAAGACAGGAAAGAAGTAGAAAGGAGATTAAAGCAAAATGAAAACCATATTGCAGAAATTGAACTAAGAGGAGCAGAGAGAAAAGAAGTTATCGTCCATGGAACAAGCGAGGTAAAAATACAGTTTGGCGGGGACGTAAAAAAATTACACCCAGTAATTTTCATTAACAATTTAAAAAAGAAAGTACGACATATCGGTAATTTCGAAACAGCAAAGGAAACGATAAGGAACCATCTTAAAGATGAGGCAAGTTTATGGTTTGATAGCAAAGAAGAAGAATTGCAAAATTGGCAAACATTTGAACAAAAATTTCTAAATTATTTCTGGGGGAAAATACAACAGATAGAGATAAACAAGGAATTACAAAATGGGAGATACCAGGATAGTATAGGTATATCAGAAAAAACATATGCCCTACAACTATACAACAATGCAAGACACTTACATTACAACTATTCGTCCGAACAGCTAGTGGAACTAATAGCCAGACATTTTGAAGATACCTTAGAAGATCACATAACCCTACAAAACTACAAAGATATTGACAGTTTATGTCAATTCTTACAAATACGAGAAGCAAAATTAAGAGAAAGAAAAATGAGGAGAACGCAAGAAAATTATAGACAACGAGAAAATCAAGACTATAGAGATAGAGGACAAAACTTTAGGAGAGAGTACACAAGAAGAGAATTTGTCCCGAGGAGGGAAAACGAAAGTAGAGACAACGGAAGAGTAAATTATGAACAAAGAAATCGGCAATGGAACGAAAACAGATATCGAGAGAACCCGAATAGAAACAACAATCGCACATATCAGGAAAACCGAAATAATAATAGAACGAATGAACCGGAAAATCGCGGAAACCGATACGGGTCCGAGAGACCAAGAGAAAATAGAAGAGCGGAACACATAGAGGAATGTGAGGATGAGAGACAAAGCGACAGAAGTAGAAGCGAACAAGAACAGCAAGCGTCTTTTCACGAAGGCGCTCACTAAAGACAAAGAAACAAACAGGAATTTTTTGTCACCCGAAGGAATTTATTAAATTGGCAGAACATAAGGACAAAATAAGTGGAGCAAATCTGAAATTTGTAGATGGTTTTATCAACGAGACACCGATTAAAATTATGATTGATACTGGATCGGAAATTACACTGATCAACAGAAAACTAATAGAGGAAGTTAATTTAACGAATTTGATTTACAAAATTCCCAAGGTAAATTTAGTGGGCGCAAATAAACGGACTTTGGCAACGATAAATGAAGGAATACGAATAAAAGTACGATTGGATAAGAAATTTTATGCACTACAATGTGTTGTAATGCCAAACATGTTGCATGATATGATCGTAGGAGTGGATGAATTGGCAGAAAAACATGTGGTGATAGATTTCAAAAATAACACGATGAAAATCACAGAGGAAAAAGAAGAAGAACAGGACAGTAAGAAAATGGAAAAGGAAAATGAGAAACAAAAAAATGATTTGGACAAAGAACAAACGGTGGAAATGAATTTGGCAATGAAACAAGGACAGAGAAGAAAGAGGAGATTGGCAAAAGAAAGTGAAAAGTGGGTTTCCTCAAAAGAAGAGATGAGCCCAGAAGAAGAAAAAGAAGAAAGATTAACAAAAGAAGACGAAAAAGGTACAATTGAAACAGTGGTATTTGAAGAAGTATGCGAAATGGAGGAGGCAGAATACAAAATAAATATGTGTAAAGAAATTGAGGAAAAAGAAAGAAAATTGATATGTGGAGAAGAAAAAAAAAAATTAGGTGAGTCTGATGTTAAAAGAACACGAAACTTTAATAAATGAGGAAAACAGAGTGGCAAAAAAGCACCAACATTCTTTTGAGGTTAAAAACTTGGCAAACTTTCAATCGAAGACGTACCCGATCCCATATAAATATCGACAACAAGTGAAAGAAGAAATTTAAAAAATGTTGGAAGACTATTCTTTATTGTTTTTGCATAGAGAAAAATCCCTAAATAATTCAGTAATTTTTATCATATGCAAAGGCAGGGATTTGTCATACTTTTTCTTTCCCAACCAAAGAAAAACAAATAAAAATATCCATCGGAATAAATTTTTAAGAAATCAATATAAACAAATTGTATATAGTAATTTAAGATAAGATCTAGTGTAGATAAGAATAGAAATTTGTTTGGCAAACGACCTGTTTACGTTGCAAACAAAATTATCAAAAACCCTTTGCTTAGAATTAGAAGACATTTTACCTGTAAGTTAATCTCTTCATTGTTTGTAGAGTCGAGTATTAAATGACCATATTCTAATCTTTTGAAATATGTATAAATGATGTATTGAAAAAATCCAATTTTAAAGTAAGCTATTTAGTTTTCTCTGAAACCGAAATTAGGCTTTTCCAATATCATAGTAAACACAATTTAAGCTTTTTGATTGGACGGTCGTTTTTAAATGGGAATTTGGGAGTCGATGATGAGACAGGAGAAGTCAGTCATATTTTGGTCATCGAAAGGAAACAGTCGTGTGTCTCAAGATAGGGTGTGGTTCGTGAGTTTGGATACCGGCGTAACGAAAAGAAGTGAATAGTTTGAAGAAGGAGATAACAAGTAGATTAAAAGAGGTCCTTGTATCTACCGTGGGCATTTTTATAAAGTATATGTGAAAGTATTCTTACGGCATCAAGTTGACAAAAGGAGGTCCTGGTGTCATAAATAAGTAGCGGAGTTTGGAGAAGTGAATCAGGTGTTTTTTGTGTAGTCTGCAGGAGGTTTGCAGAGACGTAAAGAAGGAGCCGAGGTGCCAAAAAAGGGAGATCACATCTTTGAGGAGACTGGACTTTTCTGGGTATGTTCCAACTTACAACTCAAGAAGAAAATAAACTGTAAGTGTTTGTACAATTGAATTTTATATCTGTGAAGGATCGTTTCGACATCATGGTCATTAGCATTCAAATTTAAGAATTGAGGTTTTGTTAGGCTAATCAAAAGTTTAAAGTTTTGTGGTTTCTTTTTTTTCAAGTAAAGAAAATTTTAAGTAAAATTGGTTTTTCACGTAATATAAATGTATGTAGCTTTATAATCTTATTATCATAATAATTTGATTTATTTTCTTGTATGCTGATTGATAAGATAACGACAAAATTTAATAATTGTTTTATTCGTTCATATAAAATAAAGAAACGTAAATCTTTGTAATATAATATATTTGTATTATTATCCTTTTTTCTCTATTCCGATAAAAGACAACTAGAAAATCTTTTGAATCCATCGAACACAGGTAATATAAGGATTATTTTACTTTTGATAACAGATAAGTTATAATTTTTTTATTGGCTCAATAAACTAAGTTTGAACTCAAAATAAACAATCATAACAATATATATCTATATATATATATATATATATATATATATATATATATATATATATATATATATATATATATATATATATATATATATATATATATATATATATATATATATATTGATATGATTGGTGTTTATAGAAATTAATTTATAAGTTACACATTAGATAATATTAGATATTAAATTTGGTTATTTTAATAAGTTATATACTAGAGAATTTTATAAAAAATATATTTATGTGAGGGCATTTTTAAGAAATTAGCATATAATAATTGTAAAAAGTTGTATTTTAGTAATTATAATGTGATAGATATATTTAAGTGAGCCATGTGACTAGGCAACCAACTATACATGTGAGTGACAGACAGATATACATACTCTCCAAGTGACATTTTAAATAATTAGGAATATAAAGTGGGGTTATAATAATAATGTTAGTTTAAAATGTTTAATGTATATATATTTACTGATTTAAGTGTTTATTCTGATCTGAAAAGCCTAAATGTCAACAAAATTATCAATAGAAAATTAACGAATTCTCCTACCAGATGGTTCTGGAAGATTGAAAAGATATAAATACCCGTGATTTGGATTCAAGATGGCAGTTTAGTAAGAAAGTGCATTCAGTTAGTCAATCAGTTATGAGTTACAGTTACTATATGGCCAGTTTTAGTATGAAAATTAGTTAGAGGCAGTCAATCAGTTACAATTGTTCAATATAGTGAGTTAAATCAAGATTAAGAAACAGTATAAAGAAAATATTATTGAAGATTAAAAATTATGTTATGTATAAATGATGATAATGGAAGAAGTATTAATTGAATATTAAAATTAAATAATATTTTTGGTGATTGGATATTGATATATTGAAAAGAAGAATAAAAATAAATGCTGTTTGCTGGTTTGCTTGGTGGTTTATAAATGCTGTGAAGAAAAATATCTTAAATTGGTGGAAGCTGATAATTGGAAAAAGTAATTTTACAAAAACAAGGATAACCGAAGCTGAGAAGAAGACATTTGAGTGGTGATTATAATCTATATAGTGGAAAACAGTTCATTTAGGCATTCAGTGACAGAAAGGTACAAAATTTTGTTAATATAATAGTTTGTTTATAATATATATATATATATATATATATATATATATATATATATATATATATATATATATATATATATATATATATATATATAATAGATAGTTTGTTTAAATTTTACATTGTCTATAGAATTTAATTAGTTTCATAAGAATTTTAATTTAAAGATAGTTTATTTTAAATTTACATTGGCTAGGTTAGATATATATGTGTTTCATAATAGATATAATAAAGATAATTTAAAAAAGTACTTACAAACTAATTCTTTGAGAACCGCGATAAAAACCCTATATTATTAAAAAAACACTCATTGCTCATCATTCAAACAAACAATACATCATAACAATATATATATATATATATATATATATATATATATATATATATATATATATATATATATATATATATATATATATATATATATTTTTAAACTTACCCATTCTTATAGGGTATTTTCCTGTTAATAAGGCAGCTCTCGAGGGCGTACATGTCTGTTGTGTATAAAATTTGTGTAAGATAACTCCATTGTATCCTAAAGCGTCAATATTTGGTGTAGGTATTTGGCTAGATCCGTGTAATCCAAAATCGTTCCAACCCTGAAAAAAAATATTATAATAATAAATTTAAAATGTTCATTGCCCCAAATGGCAAAACATAATGCCAAACAAAACATTAAGAAGGTCATAAAAGCCACAACTTTAAGATTATAATAAACGATTAATTCTAACTGTTAAAAATCAAATATTGTTATGTAAATTAAGCGATAGATTTGTCCCCCTGTAACCCTACGATTTCTATAGCACCGATCGGAGAATGGATCTCGCGATTGAGAGCGTAGGCGTCGATAAGATAGAATAGATGCAACTCGAAAGTGGACCAATACACACATCTTAAATTCGTTTTGTTCGTGATTTTGTAAAATAGTGTAAAAAAAGTTACCGGTAAGTCCATACCTAGTTTTACCTTATCCTATACACTGTTTTGATTGTTTATTTCAACCATTTAAAATTTAATTATTATTTGCACCTATAAGTTAAAGTTCATTTAGCTCACCAGGGCTACTAAAGGAAATATAGTTAATATTAATTTAATTATTATTAATCATCTCGTAATAAATAATTGTTTGTTTATTTCACATCATTGGGCCTATCTAGCCGGATGTGAACTGAGTTGTTGAAAAATATTTATAATATTTAAATTTTAATGGTTGATTTTATCGCATTTATTGTTTTGTAGGTTAAAAAACTGGGTTAATTGATTTGTGTCTCTTGTTAAAAACTATTAAATTCGAGGCTCGAAGTTAACGATTAGGGCATGACATAATACTCTATGTAAATTTTGAAGTTGAAATTTATATGCATTTTGAAGTCAAGATTGTCGGCATTTTAATAAAGTATGAAATATCAGTTTTATTAATTTCCGTTTCAAATCCAACTTATTGATTTCGGAGTTTTGAGCACATTTCTTTTACATTTCGTGGGTGTAATATAAATTAAAATTTGTTATAAATTTAAAATGGAAAAACTTAAAAAATGAATAAGAAACTCAAGTTTTTGAGATAGACAGCTGTGAATCACATTCAGTAAATTATTTATGTTTTAAAGCTTTATCAAATTCATCTATCCAAGCTTTATTTAAAATTAGAGTAGAAGAATTAGATTAAATTCGTGAAGACTTTTTAAAACATCACACAAATATTATTTGTGATATGAATTTTAGATTTATATAATTCGCTAGTAAATAATAATGCAGCCCTGGTAGATGTGGAAAAGTTTAAGTATTTGAAAGGATATTTAGAGGGGACTCCACTCAGTTTAATTCGGAATTTGTCAATAACTAGCGATAATTATCAAATTACTTATGATCTGATTGTTAAAAGTTACACAAATGTTCGTCGTTGTGCGACCGCACATTGGAAGGCGATCATGGGCGTATAGAAAATCTCGGTAGAAAAATTGGGTTAAATTAGTAGACACCTTTTTAGAAAATATAGCTGCATTAAAAATATTAGGTCTTCCGACATGACATTGGGACTTTATTATGTTTAATTTACTTTTGTCGAAACTAGACGCTGATTCAGTGAAGTTATTTGAGTTACAAAACAAATCAAATAAAATTTCTTCATTTTAAAAATTGGTAGTGTTTATTGAAACTCAGAACATTGTATATTATAATTTAAATAATAGTTAAAGTGAATCTAAGAAATTGTCGCGGCCCCCAACTTGTGCAGAGCCAAAGTGTAATTCTAAATATTCCAATGATTCAATGCATAATCGTAGTTTATCCTTTGTTACAAATTCGTCGTCTATATGCTATGCCTTATGTAAACGAAGTCATTTTCTAAACCAGTGTTCGTTGTTTAAAAAAAACTCAAAGAGAGATGCCGATTTTCAAGTAATCGTTTTGTCAAGTCGTGTCCAAAAGCCCTTAAATGTAGTAAATATAATAGTCATCTTCATAATAGTCTATTGCCTTCGACAGAAATCTTTCCAATAGTCAGTCGTTCACAGAAAATACTAATAGTCCAGGGGCATTGGAAATCAAACAAAATTCACCTGAAATATCATATTGTGCCGCTAGTTTTGTAGGGAAGAGAAAGGAAATAAAAAAAGAAATTTTGCTTGGTACGGTTTTGGTTCATGCGATTAATAGTAAGGGGTGAAAACAGCACTTAAGATGTATTCTAGATTAGGGTTCAATGAGTTAATTCACTAGTCGAAAATCACGGCCAGTAGATTAGGCTGGTCTATAACTCCTTATAAATTTTAAGTTAACGGACTTAATTCGATGCAAACGAAACTGAATCAAGGTCAAATAGGTTTTTCTATCAAACCTCGTCATCAGGAGTCACCGGTGTTATATTTTGAAACTATTATTACAGATCGTGTTTGCTCGGATTTGCGGAAAATTGACATATCGACATGGTCGTGGTCGACGTGACATAACGAAATTTTGGGAACTGGAAAACATACAGAAAGAGCCAGTTTTAGAATCGGAAGACGCTCTGTGCGAAAACTTTTTATCGGAAACGAATAATTGGAACGACTCGGGTAAATATGTCGTGTCTTTGCCTTTTCGTGACTCACCGCCTTTTTTGCAAGATAGTTATGATATTGATTTAAATAAACCGCTATGATTAGAACAGCGCTTATTGCGTCATCCAAGTTGGTAAAAGGAATATTCTTTACATATGCAGGAGTATCTTGATTTAGGTCATATGCAGTTAGTCCCTAATGTCGAAAAGAAAAAGGGAAAGTATTATATTCCACATCAATGCGTTGTGAAACAAGATAATGTTTCAAGAAAAATTCGAGTTGTGTATAATGCACCTCAGAAAAGTTCCTTCTTCTTTTTTGAGCGCCTCTTCTATCGCAGATTGGATATCATTAGGGCGATTTTAAATTTATTTACTGCTGTTTTGAATAATTCGTTAGTGGTACAGCCAAACCACTTTCTTAAATTTCTCATCCAGCACATTCTTCTGCGTCCTTGGATTTTTCCTTGCATTATATTTTGTAGGAATGTGTACTTTTGTCCTCTCAGCAGGTGGCCTCAGTATTCAAGTTTTCTCTTTTTTATATTCAGTATAACTTCTGGATCGTTATTTATTTTGCGTATTACCTCTTCATTTGTAATTTTATCCACCCAACTTATTTTTAGTATACGGCGGTAGCACCACATTTTAAAGCTTTCAAGATTTTTAACATTTCTCTGTTTAAGAGTTCTTGCCTCAACACCGTAAAGCAAAGTACTGAATACATAGCATTTAACATTCTAGTTCGTAGCTGAATACTCATATCACGATTACAAAATAATTTTTTCATTTTTATAAAGGTAGACCTGGCAATTTCAATACGTCTTTTTATCTCGTGATTTTGGTCACCTGTTTCATTGATTAGGGTTCCCAAGTATTTGTATTTGCTTACTTTTTCGAGTTGGGTATCGTTAATTGCGATACTAGTGTCATGTATTGTATTCTTACTAAAGGCCATATATTTGTTTTTTTTTTTGACGATTGTCCTTATGCCGTAGTTATTACATATCTTATTCATACTTTCAACTAGATGTTGTAGATCTTCCGCTGTTCTTGCCATTATCACAGTATCGTCAGCATATCGAATGTTATTGATAACTTTTCTATTGACTATTATCCCTTCGTTTGCATGTGAGAGAGCTTCTTGGCATATTTGATCGCTGTAGATATTAAACAAGAGCGGTGACAATATACAACCCTGTCGTACTCCTCTACGTATTTCTATTTCGTCCGATGTTTGATCTTCTATTTTTATATTAGCTCGCTAATTCCAGTACAGATTTAATATTATTTGTATGTCTCTGGTGTCGATGTTCTTACCCTCCAGGATTTCTTTGAGTTTATTGTGGCGTATTTTGTCAAAGGCCTTTTCAAAGTCTATAAAGTAGGCGTGTACCTCTTGGTTAACATCTAGACATCTCTGTGTTAGTACGTTTAATGCAAAGAGAGCTTCTCTTGTAGTTAATCCTTTTATAAATCCCATCTGTTTATCGTTAATGTCGATATGTAACTTTGATAGATTCGGTTGTGGATGACTCTAAGAAATATTTTAAGCAGATGACTCATCAAGGAGATTGTTCGATGATCTGAACATTGCATTGCCTTAGTTTTCTTCGGTATGGTGACAAACGTAGACAGCAACCATTCTTGAGGTATTATATGGCTACGGATTTATCATTCAAAAACTTTAAGAGTTCTGTAGGAATTTCATCAGGTCCATTTGCTTTTCAATTTTTAGCGTTTATTATTGCGTATTTTACTTCTTCTTTAAATATATCTGGTCCAGTTGCATCGATTATCTGAGTTAAGTTGTTTCTATCGTCTTCAAATAATTCATTCACGTATTCTGTCCATCTTTTTATTTTATTCTCTAGATCTACAATAAGATTTGCATCTTTGTCTTTAAGTTTACCTATTTGGCATTTCTTAATGCTTCCTGTTACCCTTCGTCTTTTACTTTTTTGTGCATATTGAACACATCGTATTTTTTCTCATAGGTTTCCATTTCTTCACACTGTTCTTTTTTCCACGCCGCTTTGGCTTCTTTTATTCTCTTTTTTATGTGTTTGTTTATTTCTTTGTATTTTTCTGGGTAATTCTTCATCTTTCTTCTTTGTTCCATCAAGTCTAGTATATCTTGTGTCATCCACCCCTTATTCTTTGTTGTTGTTGTTTTTGTAAGATGTTTCTTTTCTGCTGTTTGTATAGCTGTATTTATGTACTTTAATTTTTGAAGTTAAATGTGTCGATAGCAATTAAAGTAAATTGTATACTTACGCTTAATCAAGAGCCATTAAGAGCGATGCTGGGAATATTTATATTCCACTATGCATCAACAATTTACCCATATAAATTACCATCTTTCTTGTACTCATTGCGTCGAGTAAGGACGATAAATATACGAAAATGGTTGCGTTTCGATTTAATTCGAGTTTCTTACCACTCCCTGACACGTGTTTCTGGGTCTTCCCGTCATCAGAGAGAGCTTGTAAGAAAACTCAAACTAAACCAAAACGCACCGACTACTCTAGCAATTATAGAAAAAATAATTACCAGAGTATGCTACTAGAGACATCTAGTGATGAAAGATGAAGTTAAATGTGTCGATAGCAATTAAAGTAAATTGTATACTCACGCTTAATCAAGAGCCATTAAGAGCGATGCTGGGAATATTTATATTCCACTATGCATCAACAATTTACCCATATAAATTACCATCTTTCTTGTACTCATTGCGTCGAGTAAGGACGATAAATATACGAAAATGGTTGCGTTTCGATTTAATTCGAGTTTCTTACCACTCCCTGACACGTGTTTCTGGGTCTTCCCGTCATCAGAGAGAGCTTGTAAAAAAACTCAAACTAAACCAAAACGCACCGACTACTCTAGCAATTATAGAAAAAATAATTACCAGAGTATGCTACTAGAGACATCTAGTGATGAAAGATGAAGTTAAATGTGTCGATAGCAATTAAAGTAAATTGTATACTACACTAGATGTCTCTAGTAGCATACTCTGGTAATTATTTTTTCTATAATTGCTAGAGTAGTCGGTGCGTTTTGGTTTAGTTTGAGTTTTCTTACAAGCTCTCTCTGATGACGGGAAGACCCAGAAACACGTGTCAGGGAGTGGTAAGAAACTCGAATTAAATCGAAACGCAACCATTTTCGTATATTTATCGTCCTTACTCGACGCAATGAGTACAAGAAAGATGGTAATTTATATGGGTAAATTGTTGATGCATAGTGGAATATAAATATTCCCAGCATCGCTCTTAATGGCTCTTGATTAAGCGTGAGTATACAATTTACTTTAATTGCTATCGACACATTTAACTTCATCTTTCATCACTAGATGTCTCTAGTGGCATACTCTGGTAATTATTTTTTCTATAATTGCTAGAGTAGTCGGTGCGTTTTGGTTTAGTTTGAGTTTTCTTACAAGCTCTCTCTGATGACGGGAAGACCCAGAAACACGTGTCAGGGAGTGGTAAGAAACTCGAATTAAATCGAAACGCAACCATTTTCGTATATTTATCGTCCTGACTCGACGCAATGAGTACAAGAAAGATGGTAATTTATATGGGTAAATTGTTGATGCATAGTGGAATATAAATATTCCCAGCATCGCTCCTAATGGCTCTTGATTAAGCGTGAGTATACAATTTACTTTAATTGCTATCGACACATTTAACTTCATCTTTCATCACTAGATGTCTCTAGTAACATACTCTGGTAATTATTTTTTCTATAATTGCTAGAGTAGTTGGTGCGTTTTGGTTTAGTTTGAGTTTTCTTACAAGCTCTCTCTGATGACGGGAAGACCCAGAAACACGTGTCAGGGAGTGGTAAGAAACTCGAATTAAATCGAAACTTTAATTTTTGGTTAACGTTGTTTGTATCGTTAATTTGTTGCTGCACTGAACGGAGGTTTTCATTTATTTCTTCTCCTGTTTCTTTTCGTAAATTTTTGTTACTAAGTTTATTTAAATCTAGTGCCTTTCTGTGTGGTCTTCTAATATTTTTTGGCCTCGCCTCTATCACAGTAACTACCGGATTATGATCTGAGCCTATATCAGCTCCTGGGTACGTCTTAGTACATTTAACAGCATTACGATACCTCCTTGCTATCATAATGCAGTCTATTTTATTTCTCACTATTTTTTCTTTGGTATGTTGTGGAGATGTCCATGTCTAAAACCGTCGAGGAGGTAATTTGAAAAAGGTGTTTGTTATTACGAAGTCTTTGCTTTGGCAAAATTGAATCAATCGATCTCCTCTGTCTTTCTGTTTCCAAGTCCATAGTTTCCTACTTATTCTCCTACCTTTCCTTGCCCCTCCTTGGCATTAAGATCTCCCATTATTATGTTAATGTGTTGCTTTTTTATTGTTTTCAGCATTTCTTCTAAATCGTTGTAGAATTGTTCTATTTCATTGTCATCTTTATCTGCTTTTGGTGCATAGACTTGAATAAGATTTATTAAGTTATGTCTTTCTTTAATTTATATTAATATTAAGCGCTCTGAATAAGGTGTACAGGTAATCAGAGAGTTTTTCCATTTCTTTGAAATAATGATTCCAACTCCGTAACGATGGGTGTTGTTGTCGATTCCAAAGTAATAAAATACGCCATCATTTCGTGTTGAACATTTCTCAGATTCTGGCCATTGTGTATCGCTGATTCCTAAAACATCGATGTTTAGTCTATTCATTTCTTGTTCAACATTATCCAGTTTTCCTGCAGAAAGCAAACTTTTAACATTCCACGTTGCAACTTTTAAAGTTGTTGGTTTCTGCGCTCTTGTACAAGGATTTCGCATGTTTACGACCAAGTGAGCCTTGTGTTTCTCTCACTCTGCCGGATCTTGGTATCCTATTCCCATGATCATTAGGGTTTCCAGTACTTTTGGTGTACACCATATTGACTTAACTAGGGGTACTCTATGAGTCCTTAATGGAGTGGTTCCCCGTTGCCTTCTGCATCCTTCCGCCGTTGACCATCCTTGGTTCATCCGCCTTCGAAACCGATTTCTCGATCTCAGGACAAAAGAGTGCCCTTCCACATACTATCTCATCCGTCCGAAGCCAGAAAAGTCCCAGTCTTGGCCAATCTTTGAACGACTATTTATAGGTCAGTCCTGAGCCACAACAGAACATAGTTTCGCTTTTGTTGAGTTTTCGACTTAATCGTTTTACGCTGTGTGCGGACATTCGTCAGATGTATCGTAATATTTTAGTCGCCCCTGAGCACATGGATTACCAACGTGTATTATGGAGATTTTCTAGCCTTAAGGAAATTCATGAATATCGTTTGTTAACTGTTACTTTTTAAATAGTATCCTTGGCGTACCTCGCTTTAAGAACCCTCTAACAATTCGTATTAGACGAAGGCTCTTGTTTTCCTAAAGACGCCTCGTTTATTCATTATGCTTTGTATATTGATGATTTTGTTTTTGGTACTTCGACTCTCGAAAAAGCACAGACTTAGTTGAAGAATTAGTCGCTTTGTTAAAGTTAAGAGTCTTCGAGTTACAGAAATGGTATTCGAATGAACCGAAATTGTTATCGCAATTTCCTGAATCGCGTATTAATGCTACTTCAATAATTTTTATCCATATTTTATCCTTCATTAACAAACCTTGGTTTGAAGTGGAGTGCACAGCCCGATGTCTTTCAATTTTCAGTCAAATTGCAAAACGTCCCTTGTACCTTGTATGAAAAGATCGTTTTTATCCGAATGAGGTCGAATTTATGATCTTTGTGGTTACTTAACACCTATTACCTTTTCATTAAACATTTAGTCCAACAACTTTGGGCAACAGGTCTCGCCCTCCATCGGAAATAATTCGTGTATGGAAGCAATATAAGAGCTAATTATCTCTTCTTTCACAGGTCAAAATTCATCGTTTTTTGAAAATTTTCTTGTCACATCTTATAGCTTCATGGATTTGCCGACGCTAGTGAAAAGGGGTATGCTTGTGTCGTTTATATTCGAAGTATTGATTCTTGTAACCTAGTTAGAGTTAATTTACTGTGTGCCAAATCGAAAGTAGCTCCTATAAAACAGATTACAATACCTCGATTGGAATTGTTAGCTGCTGTTCATTTGGTAAAACTTATGTGGTTTGTGTTACAGTCGTAGAAGTATATAATGTTTCAAAATGTGTATGCTTGGTTAGATTTTCACATCGTATTGCACTGGATTGAAAGTTCACCCTCGAGATTCAAAACTTTTGTCGCAAATCGCATTTCGTTTATTCAGACCCATAGTCAAAATTATTCTCGGCATTATATGGAATCTCGAAATAATGCAGCCGATGTACCTTCGCGAGGTACGCTACCGGCCGATTTTTTATCAAAATTAGACTGGTTATCAGGTTCTTCGCTTTTGCATAATATTCCATTAATTTTGGAAAAATCCTCTTTGGAAGAGATAAAGAAAACTTTAGTGTTTGTTTCCACTCGTGCGGAACATTTTGTTTTGTTTGCTAAAAAATAAGTCGTCTTTAACCTCGATCCAAAGAATTTTGGCTTTTATGTTGCGATTCGCGTACAACTCTCGTTATGTCGTTAAAAGTCGAAATGATCAGAACCATTTGCTTGGATAGAATTGGAAGGTTCGTTGATTATTCTTGTCATATTTACATAGGAAAAGTATTTTAAAGACAATTTTCAATCAAACTCGTTTCCGAAATCATTTCGTAAGTTGGGAGTATTTTTAGATAATACTCATTGTCTAAAAGTAGGTAGTCTATCTCAGTCTTCCTTATGAAACAAAACACCCCTTTTTGTTACCAAAAAAAATCTTGCCTTATTACTATTCTAGTTCGTCATTATTATGAGAAGTATTTACACGCTGGATTTAGAAGTACTCAGTTTTTGGTTAGGCAAGGGTTTTGGATACTGTCTTATAAACAAGCCGTTAATTCAGTATTGTCCAAATGTATATGTTGGAAACAATCTCCCAAATCCTTACAACCCCCTATGGTTAATTTTCCTAAATTTCGTCTTGGTGCCATTAAACCTTTTTTGATTTGTGTGTTAGATTATGGTGGACCGTTTTCGGTAACTATGTCTCGATACAGGGGAGTTTGAACTCAAAAGGCCTATTTGTGTTTATTTGTATGTTGCGCCACAAAGGCTTTACATCTCGACTTGGCTAGTGATTTAAACGCGGAAACCTTTAGAGGTCGAGTATCTCAAATATTTTGTGATAATGGTTTTAACTTTCACAGTGCTTATCGACAACTAAGTAGCTTTATGGAAAGTGATCTCGATAAAGAAAATATTAAATTTTTATTTGATTCTCCTACTGCTCCGCATTTTGGCGGTATTTATGAAAGCGGAATTTATTTTGTAAATAAACATATTGCTCATATAGTCGGGGCACAAATTTTAACCTACGAATAATTTTATATCGTTTTGACTTTAATTGAATCCGTCTTAAACTCCTGACCTTTTACTCCAATATTTAATGATGTTAAAAATCTAACTCTTTGACACCAGGACATTTCCGGGCTCGAAGGCGAAAGGAATATCTACACACCTTGCAACAAAAGTCAAAACGGTTAGATTCTGGCTTTGTACCTAAAATCGGTGCCTTAGTTGTTTTAAAAGAGGATAATTTGGCTCCGTGTAAGTGACCTCTCGCGAGCCTTGTTAAATTGCATGAGAGTAAAGACGGTGTAGCTCGAGTGGCTACCGTGCGTACGACCACCGGAACCTTAAAACGGCCTCTGGTCCGAATCTGTTCCTTGCCGATAGATGAAGATTAAATGGCCAACATTTTCTTGACTTTAGAATTATTTTGTTTTTTGGACTTTTGCCAACATATCTGCGATAAAACCACCATTTTAATTTTAATTTAAGGTTACGTCTATAATCTTACGAGCTATTCCTATAGCACCGATTGGAGAATAGATTTCGCGATCGGGAGCGTAAGCGTCGATAAGATGGTACAGACGCAACTTGAAAGTGGACCAATACACACATCTTAAATTCGTATTGTTCGTGATTTCGTAAAATAGCGTATTTTATTAGTGATTGGTCCATACCTAGATTTACTCTTACCTACAAATTGTTTTGATTGTTTATTGTAACTATTTAAAATTTGGTTATTGTTTGCACCTATGAGTTAAAGTTCATTTATATCACCACTGATATTGAAAAAAATATAGTTGATATTAATTTAATTATTAACAATTTTCTTGTTATACATCATTGTTTGTTAAATTCGCCACACTAACCTATCAGAGTTTAAGGATTTGTAGGTAGAGAAAGATTTTAATACATTCTTTAAGCTTGATTATGGGTTATTTTCAGCCCGAATTTAGCTTCGCATCAGAATGTTAACTTATTCCATATACCATATCTCCCGAAATATATTTGCAATGACTTTAAATTTTAAAACAGCTAAATTTAACATAGTTTAAAAATACTTTTCCGATTTAAATATTTCAAATATTCAACAAAAATTAAGCCAATCGTTACATAAAACCAAGGCTACCCAACAAACCTAATCAGATAAACAAAAATTAAAGTGAAAAAATATCGAGCGACAATTATAGCAGAAGAAGATACCTACCATAAACACAATCGAAGTGAAAAAGTGGGTCACATAATGCAACCCCTTATCAACCAATCTCTTCAAATAAATCTAAGATACACATACTAAGCCCAGGAAAATAAGATATAAATTAAACAAAGAAAAACTTTAACGAAAAATAAATACCGAATATGTTCCAAAAAATAGCACAATAAAAATGTAAAATGAAAAGTAAAACTAAAACTTTGTGGACTGTGATTACACGCGCCTGGATTACTTTCTGACTCAAGTGCTCACAAGACATGGCTGTTTTAGGGCCTATCTTCATAGGTTTAGATAAATGCCTTTAGTGCGAATACTCAGAGACTTTTACTCACACAATGCTGGAGTGTAATAGATGGACGGTGGATACGTAATTCCCCTTAATTTTTAAATTTTAGTGAAAATTTCTCGATGCTGCCGCACCTGCGACTCGATTGTTAATCGGACGAAGAAAGTGTAGAATATCCCATCTTCGATGACCTAAGAAATATGCCTCTGCAAGCTCGAATTGGAAGAAATCACCAGGTTCACACCGGCATGCAGAGATTTATTCGACTATGGCAACAAATCACTGCCACAGGCCCACGAAACGAGTACGAATAAGGCCTTATCGGTGAATTGGCGGTAGAAAATAACATTACCTACTACACAGCTAGTCAAAATGCCAAAAAAATCATCGTTCCAGAATTCTTCAATTCAGAAGTCATGGAATGTTATCATGATAGTGGGGAAGCCAACTACCCCGGCCAAGAGACCCCTACAAGAGCCATCAAAGATGTTTACTACTGGCAAGGATGTCACGAAACACGTGAGATCTTATTTGTCGTGTGAGACCACTAAGTCCGCAGCCATACAGCTAAAAGCACTCATCATTCCCAGAGAATCAGCCAATCCCTGAAAAGGATATCCTTCGATATCCTTGAACCACATCCAGCAGCAAAAGGCAACAAAAATCGGTACATCCTCCTAGCTACCGACTGTCTTAGCAACTGGGTCGAGTACAGATGCGCCACAGCTGCCAAAAGCACAGATATCATCCGCTTCATGGGGTAGACCGTCCACCATCATCACAGATAATGGAATCTAATTTCGTACAAATGCTTGGGAACGATTCCTTCATAAACATAACATACAGAGCGAACGAAGCCCAATTTACCACCCATGAGTCAATACTGTAGAGAGACGAGTCCAGGAGCTAAAGAAAGGCCTCCCAGTACCAATTTCATCTCCTGAGTACCCCAGATGGAAGTCATACGTGGCTTAAAGATTTTCACTCACAAAGTTACTTTTTATAAAGACCCTTGTGGTTTAGGCACAAGAATTTTCCATTCTACATCATTAGTCTTAAAAGAATTGGTTGTAGGGACAAACTTATAAATAAAGTCGTTCTCCAACTTTTACTGTGGAAAATCAATAGGGGATCGAAGTATCTTTGATCTCAAATTATCGAACCAAGGTTATTCTATCTACATCGACCTCTAAATAACTAATATCTTGCGTATTTTCGGCTGAATCATTGGTGTGAGCTCGAGATAGAGCATGAGGGACTAAATGAGATTTTCCTCTTCTATGAATTAAATCAAAAGTATGCTTTTGGCGCATGGCCCATCTGGTTAATTTACCAGTAGGATTGGACAATTTATTCAACCAAAGAAGTGAATGGTGGTCAGTAAAGATAAAAAATTTGACTCCCTCGATGTAACCTCGAAATTTCTCAATAGCGAAGATCACAGCAAGATATTCTCGCTCTGTAACTGAGTAATTTCTTTCAGCTCTGGAAAGAGATCTACTAACATACCCTATTACATTTTCTTCACCATCTATAGTTTGTGTCAAAACCTGTCCAAGACCAGTGTCAGATGCATCACATTGAACAACAAAGGGAAGATCAAAATTGGGTTGAGCTAAAATAGGGGCAGAGATTAGAAGTTGTTCTTTAATTTTTAAAAAAGCTTGTTCAGCTTCATTTATCCAAACTACAGGTTTATGCGATGACCTTTAAGAAGATCATATATAGAGGAAGCCAAACCGGAAAAATCTTTGATAAAACGACGATACCAACAACATATACCAATAAACCTTTTAATTTCAATTCCAATTTCCAATACAGGAAACGAAGCTCACGAACAACATCAACATCAAGTTTCCAGGCTACGACATATACAGGAATGACAACACAGTAAGATCAGGTAGCACAGCAATATTAGTGAAAAAAGGCATAGGTCACATCAGAATTCTAACACCACAACTAAATACTATGCAAGCAACAACAATAAGAGTAAAAATGAGGCAAGGAGAAGTCAGAATTGCCCCCGCCTACGTAAGACCACAAGACCTACTGATTGAAGACGACTTAAATACGTTCCTAAACGACGAACCCTCAATTATAATTGGAGACCTAAACGCATGATCAGTGTAAGGAATAGACGTGTGTAAATTCTGCTCCATAATAATTTAAATTTTTGGTTATTATGAGTCGATAATTTTGCTGATTTTACGTGCAGTGTGTAATAGAAGAATAAAAGTGTTAATGATAATTATAGCAGACATTGGAAGAGAGGTAAGTGCATAACCGCTATAAATTTAGGAAGGCAAAGGAAATTTTATTTACTCTCAACACAAAAAACTAAAAACAAAACCGGCTCAGGTAATTAACGCTATATATTAGTTTTAAAAGCTAGAGGTGGGCGTTGCTACATTAAACCGTTCCAAAGTAACTTACAATTATTTTAATTAAAAATTAATTTATCCAGGAAGAAAACGTGAAAATAAATTACTACAAGCTACTGCTTGAGAGAACCATCTTCCTTCGACGCGTTGAGTGGAGAGGTTGGCTCTATCGCGAGTAGTAGCAGTAGAAATATGGATTCAGATGATAATACATCCGATGACAATCGGAAAAGAAATAGAGAAGAAGAGGAACTGTTATTTGGTCCCAGTAAAAAAGTACAAAGAAGCTAAGTTAAAAGTCACAGAGATGAAAACAAAATAGATCAAATACTAAATATGATAAAAAATTTAACACTAGAGTTACAAGAATTAAAAACTGATATAAAAGAAGTAAAAACGGAACATAAACAAAACAGAGAAGAAATGAGGGAACTTAAAACTGAACAAGCATAACTAAAACAAGAGAATAGTAAAATCTGGAAAGAAAATGAACAAATCAGAAAGGATCTAAATGATACAAAAGAACGCATTGAAAGGCTGGATAGAATAAGAAAAGAAAATATTGTGATATTACAGGGAATGACAATAGAAACTGGAGATAGAAGAATACTAAAAGAAGTAATAGGAAATTTTATGACAAAAGAGCTAAATATTACCGTAAATATAGAAGAAGCAGTGAAACTAGGAGATAAAACCTAGGAGATACTAGGAGATAAAGAGGAATTACAAATACAGAAAGAAATACGAACAATAGTAAAAGATGAAATAAAGAAAGGTAAACGAGTCCGAATTAAAGCCAACAAACTGATAATAGATGGTCTAGAAAGGAGATGGAATAGAAACACCAACCAGCTGGAGGACCATCATGGAGGTGGTTCAAAAAACTAGCAAAGGATGAGAGGATGCATTATTCGTTACCGGACAAGGCAAAGAAACAGGAAATTACTGCAGATAAACTCGGGTACAACAAAAGTGAAATAAAGAAAGATAAACAAGAAAACAAAATTAAAGACGAAGACAACAGAACAAAAAAAATAAAGAGTTGAAAATAAGCACATGGAACATAAGAACTATGCTAGCTCCAGGAAAAATGCTAGAAATAGGAAAACAACTCAAAAAGTATAAAATAGATATTGCAGTACTGCAAGAATTACGCTGGGAGGGACAGGGACAGATTGATAAACAAGACTTTTCAATGTTATATTCAGGAGGAAAGAAGCAAGGGCAAAAAGGTGTGGGATTCATGATACTAAGGCACCTAAGAGAGAAAAATATAAATTTCAAGCCAATATGCGAAAGGATAGCCTATGTTAGAGTCAACAACAAACCATTTAATATATCAGTCTTGAATTTATACGCCCCCACAGAAACAAGTAAAGCAGACGAAAAAGAAATTTTTTATGATAGGGTCAAAGAGGAGATAGAAAAAATACCCAAAGAAGACGTCATATTTGTACTAGGAGACCGCAATGCCCAGATTGGAAAAGAAGACTTTTTACAACAAATTGCAGAAAAGCATACAATACACGAAAACACGAATGACAATGGGCAAAGACTATGTAACCTAGCAACAAGAACAAATTTGTTAATAAGGTCAACAAAATTTGAACACCCTAAAATACATAAGGTAACATGGAGGTCACCAGATCAGAAAACATATAGTCAAATTGATCACATAATGATTAATAAACGTAAACAATGCTCAATAAAAGATGTAAGAACGTTCAGAGGTACGTGTGAAGATTCAGACCACTACATGGTCACAGCCACTATAAGACAAAAAGTTAAAGTTGAAACAAAACAAAAAAAAACAACATAAAAAGTGGAATGTCAATAAAATAAGTAATGAATAAGTAAGAAAAAAAATATGAAGAGGTAGTAACAGTTCAAATAAAAGAGAAATATAAAGCAGAAGATATAAACACAGAGTGGGAGACGATCAAAAAATCAATAGAAGAAGGTGCAAACATGCAGATAGGTAAAAGTGAGGCTAAAACAAAAAACGGATGGTATAACCAAGAATGTAGAGAAATAACAGGAAAAAAGTGCAAGCCAGAAATAAATGGCTAAGAACAGATAAAGAGGAAGACAAACAAGAATATGAAAAATTAAGAAGGAATGCTAAGAAAGCGATAAGGCAAAATAAAAGAAGATGGGTAGACAAAAAAATACAGGAAATAGAGCAGGAGAGAACAAACAGAAACACGAAAAGTTTTTACAAAAAGATTAATGAACAAAACAAAAAATACAAGGGCAAAGCAAACGGAATAAAAATAGAGAGGAAACAGTGATAATAGAGGACCAAGAATAAAAGCAAGTATGGAGAGATTATTACAGAGAGCTCTTGACGGAGGAAACAACAAAAGAAGAAATGCATAACGAGGGGGAAACGGTGCACGAAGAAGAAGCAGATGAAGTAGATGAAGTAGGCATTGAAATTTCAAAAGAACCAACATTAGAGGAATTGGATAAAGTAATACAGAGAAGCAAAAATGGAAAAGCCCCTGGTAAAGATGAAATTAATATGGAACTAATAAAATACGGAGGAAGGGAACTAAGAGGAAAAATACTGGCACTATTGGAAAATATATAGAAAGAAGAGAAAATGCCAGGGGACTGGGAGTTAGGGCAGATCGTAACAGTACATAAAAAGAAAGGCTAACAAATCTGTCAAAATTATAGAGGAATAACTTTACTAAATACAACATATAAAATATTGGCATCAATAATAAAAAAGAGGTTATCAAAAATCACAAAGAAGACAGCAGGACAGTACCAATGTGGATTCACAGAAGGAAGATCTACAATAGATGCAATACACACAATAAAACAAAAAAAATAATGGAAAACGAGTATAAATTAGAATTGGAAATGTTATTCATAGACTTTAAACAGGCATTTGATTCATTTAAAAGAAACGGATTAATGATAGCACTTAAAAAATTAAAAATTACACATAAACTCAGAAAATTAATAAAAATGACAATAAGAACTACAAAAATAAGCATAAGGACACAAAGAGAAGAGAAAGAGAATTCAGTATAAATAAAGGGATGAAACAAGGAGATGCCTTATCAACAACGCTATTTAATCTATCATTAGAATATGTACTATGAAATATAAATAAAGGAAATCTCAGAAGATTGAAGAAGAGGTGGTCAAATAATTGCACATGCAGACGATATTGCTATTATTGCAAAGAACAGAAAAATAATGAAAGAAATGCTAGAAGAAATAAGAGAGAAAGGGGAGGTAATGGGGCTAAGATTAAATCAAGAAAAGACAAAAATATTAAGATTAGGGAAAAAACCAATAAAAGAAAAAATCAAAATAGGAAGTTCTGAGTTTGAAGAAGTAGAATACTTCAAATACCTAGGAGTTACCATAAAAAAATCCTTAGAAAGGAAATCCGAAATAAAAGAAAAAATATTAGCAGCGAATAATATTTTGCAAACATTAGCTTATTTTGCAAACAAAAGATTACTTAAAAGCAAAACAATGACTAAGAAAACTAAGATAAGCATTTATACCACCATAATTAGGCCAATATTATTATATGCAGGAAAAACAATGACGATGGTTAAAAAAGATGAAGAAGACTTAAGAATAGCAGAGAGAAATATTATGAGAACCATACTAGAACCAATCAGAACAGAGCAAAATGAATATAGAAGCAGAACAAATGCAGAGATTAAAAAAGAACTTAAGGAATACATCGTAACTAAAATAAAGCAATTCAGAGTTATATGATTAGGTCACATTTAGCTAGCAGGCTATGAGGCAATGACATATGCAATGATAGAATTGAATCCAGGAGGAAGAAAGAAAAGGGGAAGACCGAGATCAAAGTGGCTGCAAGAAGTTAAAGAAGACCTCCAAAGGGCAGGAGTCTGAGAATGGAGAGGAAGAACTAGAGACAGGAAAAAATGGAGAGATATTGTCAAGAAGATAAGATAAATAAAAGAGACCGATCCACTCAAGAAATAGGATCTAGAAAGCATTCGCCGTTTAACCCCACACTGGGGTCTATAGCCATTATATATATATATATATATATATATATATATATATATATATATATATATATATATATATATATATATATATATATAATAAAGTTTTATTTTTAGGTTGCAGTCATTAATAGGGCAGGAAAGTAAAACTCTTTGTTCTTTAATCAAGCTTTCGCAAAATTCTTAGAAATGGTATGCATAAATAAATATCAATGCGTTAATAAAAAAACTGATATTGATAAACTAAGTAATATCTATAATTACATTCTGTATTACGAAAATTAATACTATAATTTTCCAATATTAGATTTTCTGACTATAAATATTAGAATTTCAAAAAATTTAAATATTCATATTTGGCGCCACTTTGTACGTAACCATAATAACAATCAAGAGCTAGTTATCAACAACAAAAAATATAATAAACAGAAACGAGTGTCTTTCTGACATAAATCAAACATCAACATAATCAATGTCAAAATGAATTTTTAAAAAATTAAATTAAATTGGAATATTGTACTTACATAACTGTATAATTTTTAAAATAAGTTAAGTTTTAATGTTTTGCAAATTTGAAAATTTAATGGATTAACCTCATGTTGTAAGTTTTTTTACTAGTTTTATACAATGCTATTTAGTTCTAATTTCGTTGTATTTACTGATACCATATTTTAGCATATCCTGAAGAAGCAAATAAATTTTGCGAAAGCTTGATTAAAGAACAAAGAGTTTTACTTTCCTGCCCTATTAATGACTGCAACCTCAAAATAAAACTTTATTTTACATAACGTGTCAGTCAATAATACCTAACTACTTTATATATATATATATATATATATATATATATATATATATATATATATATATATATATATATATATATATATATATATGTATATATATATATATATATATATATAATTGTTTTTGTATTATAAAAAAAATGTTTTCAAAATTATACTAAAAGTTTCAGAGAAGCATTTATTAGATTAGGACATTTATATATTAATTATTTTTAAGATGTATTAGCAGCAATTTTTATTTACTAAACTAATTTTATTTGGTGAGTTAACAAAAATTGTTTTTTCTTTCTAGTTCAACTTTGTAAGATATTTTGTCTTTTTTAGCAGCTCTTGATAATAATTGTAAACACAATTGAAAGCTCGAGATAAAAAATAGTTAACCAATAGCCCTTTTATTATATTATATTTATATATATTATTTATATATATATATATATATATATATATATAAACGCAAGATCCCCAAACTGAAACGACAGAACTACGAACAGAAACGGAAGACTACTAAACACATACATAGAAAATAATGACGACGTTATGACAATGGGCCCCACAGACACAACGCATTACCCAGGAAACGGACTACCTACACACATAGACATTGTAATAGCAAGAAACCTAGGACTACAAACAGAAATACAAACATTAAACGAAGGCACAACGGACCACAACCCCATTCTATTAGAACTAGGAACGTGGGAAGAAGAAAGTACAATCAAAAGAGTTAAAAAGAAAACAAAGTGGACAAACTTAAAAAGACTCGTGAGCACTGGAATTAACATAGTTCCAGTAATAGACAACCCACGAGAAATAGAATATAGAGTCCTAGAGTTCAAAAGCATCATCCAACAAGCACTCAGAAACAGCACTACAGACGAGGAAGTAGAAATACACACGGGAAGATTTAAGGATATACCACAAGAAATAAGAGACTTAATAAGAGAAAAAAACAGAGCAAAGCAGGCAGCAAGAAGGACAAGGAACCAGGCAGACAAAAATAGAGTAAATAGAGAGGTTAAAACAGCACTACAACAACACCGTAGTTAAAGCTGGGAAAACCACATAAAAGACATGTAGGAGCAAGGACCAAATATGCAAAATATTTGAAGGCTCCAGAGAATACAATTGGCATTGAGGATCCGCCTACTTCGCTGCTCGCGTTCTCGGTCTTACTTTATATCGTCGAGTCCTGGACTGTGAATAAAATCGATCTAAATCGCCTTGAGGCTTTCGAAATGTGATGCTATAGAAGAATTTTAAAGTTTCCTGGGTGGAGAAGATTCGAAACTCCACAATACTAGAACGTCTCAGCAATACTACTGAGATCATAAAAAGCATCAAGCAGAGAAAGCAGGAGTATTTCGGACATGTAATGAGAGGTCCCAAATATAGGTTGCTACAAAATATCATGCAAGGGAAAATAGCAGGCAAACGCAGTCCAGGACGAAGAAGAACCTCATGGTTGAAGAACTTGCGAGATTGGTATGGTAGCCATGATGGTAACCAACGTTCTGAAAGGACATGGTACATGAAGAAGAGAATACTGAAAACCAACAGAAAGCCAATCCCTCCATTACAAGGAGAAAATGGAATAGTCTACAGCACAGATGAAAAAGTAGAGGTAATGAGGAGTACTTTTGAGAGAAAGAGTGTACATTAAATTACCACCCAGACGAGGAGATCGACTACATAGAAGAAGTCGAATGACAAAGTGAAAGACCCGAAAACCCGAACGAAATCATCCCTCCTACATCACCGGAGGAGTTAAAAGAGCTAATTAAAAATAGCTCGCCGAAAAAAGCACCTGGTCTTGATCAAATAACGAACAGGGCTCTAAAATACTTACCAGCGAGAGCGAGCCATAGTAGATCTAACAAATATAATTAACGCGATGCTAAGATTTAAGAAATTCATAAACAGATGGAAAGAGGCCCATGTCATAATGTTACCAAAGCCCGGAAAAAACAGCACATTCCCGCAAAACTACAGGCCAATAAGCTTACTACCTATAATCAGCAAGATTGTAGAGAAAATAATACTCATCAGACTCCACGCTGAAACAGACAGATTAGATATAATACCCGATGCCCAATTCGGTTTTAGACCAGAACACTCCAGTGAGCTACAAGTACTCAGATTAATAGAGTAGATAGCAGATGAATTTAATGACAAACAGTTCACAGGAGCTGCCTTCCTATACATAAGCAAAGCTTTCGACAGAATCTGTCGAAGAGGCCTAGCAGGAAAACAAAGCAAACTTAGACTGAAAACAAAAATAAGATTAATAAATAGTATAATTCTTCCTATACTAACATATGCATCTCTCGCAGGGGGACACATATGCAATACATCAAAAATGAAAATACAGGCGGCACATAACAACAGTCTAAGACAAGCAGCCAACGTAACGAGATACGTAGCAGAAAGATTCCTCTTTAGAGAACTACAACAAATCAGAGTGACTTACACAATGAAAGAAAAAGCTAGCACAAAGTTCGAGGAGATAGAGAACCACCCCAGCCACATATTGCGAGAGATAATGAGGTACGAAGCTTTTCACAGATGGAAGCACAAAAGACCCAAACAACAAATAGTAGAATAAAATCATAATACTAGAGAGAAAATCAAAAATTACACCAGACAGAAAACAAAATACCAGAGAGAAAACACTTCAAAAAACAACAACAACGCACAATAAAGATAGTTCGTAGCTCATAACACTCATGGACAATCGCACGTACAGCGAGGACCCGGTTAATTTTAAGTAGATAATTTATTATATTAATATGGCGCAAGCCACAAAAAAAATAACTCTAGATACCGTGAAGGATAAACCGACCTTATGACAGTTACTAGAAAAATACGAAATGAAGTTGAAATAATATTGTCCATCAAAAGAAGAAAACCTAAATATTTAGAACTTATTACATTTACAGCTGCATTGTCGATATGTTGTTTTATGTGATTCAAAATTGTGTTTAAAAGTGACGTGACAACTTTCTCGTGAAATTGTTAAGGAGGCCCTTGTTTTAAGTTTAACACATCTGTGGTAAGTGAATTTTTATTACGTTGATCGGCAAAATTTTGAATTTTTATGTGGTTTTATGTTTTTGTGATTTTTATTGTGGGCCAATCTTTACACATATACACAAATGACTTCTCGAGCTCCTCCTTTAATTTTATTTATTACACCTCGAGCTATTATGTGATTTTAAAAGTTGTCAGGATTATTTTGATCCTAGAAATGATTAAGAAGCATTATAGTAACTTTAATGAAGTTCATTAGGGTTACCATCGTAATCAGATACGATAGAAAGATCTTTATTGACATCGAAAACGAGAGCGGGAGCGGGTGCTACCATAATATTTAATTGACTAGCGGGAGTAAGAATTATAGATGATATATCAATGGTATACAGAAGCAGCACCAGGTTTAACCATCGATTCACTAATAGTTGAAAGAGAATTACTAATTCTAAGAGGTGAAGCTTGTGAAGCTGTAACGAATATTTTGCCTACTACATAGGGTATTACTATAAGGGGTTGAAAATTGGCGACAGAAATTATTGTAGTGGAGATAGGGTAAGCAAAACAAACCGGAACGTTTGCGAACGGCTACTCAGGGTTTGTTGGAGAGCTCGGCCGTAGATAAGTGAATGACAAGGGGACTGAATGGGGTAACTACAAAAATGAAACAAAAAGGTGTACTTACATGAATCTCCTGGACAAACACAATACAAGAAGGTTCTTAAGCTATTTAAAATAAGGACGCCGCTTAGAAGAATCTTCCTGCTAGATGAAAGAAAGGCTCTTCCTTCCAAAAAATATAAAAAGGGTTAGAAACGTTTTAAAGGAAATAAACAAAATGGTTTAGGGAAAAAAATTAAATATTTATTGTTATCTCATCACAAACAGTTACAAAATATAAATAGTAATACTAAATAACAAATTGGTGTTACAGGAGAATGTGGAAAATACCATGGACAGAAAGAGTAACAAATCAAGATATTCTGCTAAAGATGGGGAAGGAATGCGAAGTCATATAAACCATACAAACGAAAAAACTGGAATATCTGGGCCACATAATGAGAGGAGAAAAGTAGTCTCTGCTTAGACTCATAATCCAAGGAAAAATCTCGGGAAAGAGAAATGTGGGACGTAGGAGGAGTGGTATGGGTGCAGTTCAATACAGTTGTTCAGAGCTGCAGCCAACAAAGTAAAGATTGCTGTAATGGTATCCAACCTCCGATAGGAGACGGTACTGCAAGAAGAAGAACAAAATAACAAAAAACAAACTTACTATGTTACTATCGGTTTACAAACTCTAGAAGTTGGAGATACTATAAGAACTTACAATTGTTAATGGGCGATATTTTGTAGCAGAAATAAATTATTGCAAATGAAACATATCTTTTTAAATGGAACTATGCATAGAGGTTAACATTTTTTTTTAAAACAAAATAAAACAAGATCTTAATTATGACTAGGTATGTGTCAATTGTCAAGAAAAATAGTGTAACCGTCATATGTCAATACTAAATTTTAAAACTTTGACAATAATTAATATGACAGCTAGCCACTACCTAATATTTATGATTTCATTTATTACAATTTCTCAACTTGTCATTAATCATCAATTATTGATGGAAAGTGTCTATTGTTACTTTAAAACTTCAACAAAAAAATTACCTGAATTTTACAAAATGTTTTTTTTTCTTTAAAATTTCTGGGGTTGGAACTGGACTCAGATTGACTGCAACACAAACAAATGCATCTCCAACTGATGACCTGGGACAAACAAAATGAGGGTAGAAGCTGGGCACTGAAACGCAAACTTTGAAACTTGGCTTCTTAAAAACTCAAACGCAATGGAACCATGTGGGTATCCTTCAAAATTGTTGGAAACGCCGTTTTACAAATCTCTTAGATGAGAGACGGCACGAAACAAAACAGTGATTACTCTTTCAAAAACTGACACGTAACATTCGAGTATAACTCACTTTTTTCCAACAAATTAGTCGGTTTCTTCAGACTACTCACGCAGCGTCTGCTCTCTACAAAATCTCTTCCAAACCTATAAATTGACCTCGATCTCCGTCGTACCGGATTCCTCTGTGGCACTTTTCCCCTCTACCAGTCTTTGCAGCAGGCCAATCGTAGACTTAAATGTTTTGACTCTACGATGAACTGTAGGGGACATGAGTTTCTATGCCTTAGGGGAAGCCAACCCTATGCCCTGCAGTAAACCTCGCTGACTTTCACAACAGTAACACAAATGATTTGTCGGACAGGCATAGTCATGTCACCTCGTTGTGACAAAGGGTTCTACAGGTTCTAAAAAAAAATAGGATATAGACCCTAAATCCATATACCTGCGTACAAGAAAATGTGATCTCACATGTGTCTCCAATCAAAATAACTTACCCATACCAAAATTATCAAAGGTGAAACTATGTTTTCATAAAGGATGAAATCAAATCAACATACAAACTCGAAAAGAAAAACATAGGATTGAATGTACTATTTACTAAGGATGACATATTGTCCTTATTTGACACAAAAGGCTTTAAATCTTTAACCTGCCACTTACCAAAGTCTCAACCTTTTAAATCTAACAAACGATATACCACTGGTGACAATTTTTCCTTGATGGTTGCTTCAGTATTCTTTGGTTTTAGTTTGGACATAAACTTGTTGACAGCACAAGACAAAACCTTTTTTCTTTTCCAAACTCTATCACCATTTTGAAATTGGACTTCTCTTTTACGTAAGTTGTAACTTATAGCGTTACGTTTATGCCCTTTTCGAAGATTAGCTGTAACCTTTTTAAAAAATTTATCTAATCCTTTAGCTTCGGAAGCATACATGTTACGGTAACCTGGAATTATCTCAAGATCTTGATTCTGTTGATCCTTTTGATCAACACCATAGTATTTTCCACTTAAGGAAACATGACAGCCATAATTAAGGAAAGTTGGGGTATATCCAGTCACTTCATGCTTTGCTGTGTTAATAGCTTGCCTGATCTTTGCTAAGTTCTTGTCCCAATCTACGTGGTCTTTCACATAATATGTACGGATTGCTGTACCAATAGTTTTATTGTTCCTCTCCACAAAATTACACTGTGGTACATATACTGGGCTGAACCATACTTTCTGAACATTACACCTATTACAGAGCTGAATTAAAAGAGGATTGTTCAGATTTGAGGCATTATCATAAATCACATATTGAGAAACACCAAATATGAGGAAAACATTATTTTCCAAAAACTCAACAATATTCTTAGCCGTGGCCTTTCTCAAAGAATGAACTAACGTATATTTACTAAACCAATCAGCAACTACTAATAGCCACGTATAACCTTTCTTTGAACGAACAAAGGAACCTATAAGATCTATTGTAACTATTTGCCAAGGAAACTTGGCCTCTCTCTGCTTACCCATTTTACCTAATGGAGCATAATTTGGTGTCTTCTGAGCATCAAAAACTTTATATGACCTGACAAATTAAGCATATCACAACGAATCTCAGGCCAATAGTATCTTTCCGGAATATGGGACAAAGTTTTGTAATATCCAAAGTGAGCACACGCAGGTGGCTTATGACAAGATTGCATCACTTCAAACCTTTGTGGTTTAGGCAAAAGAATTTTCCATTCTACTTTATTAGTCTTAAAAGAATTGGTTGTAGGAACAAACTTATAAACAAAGTCGTTCTCCACCTTTTACTGTGGAAAATCAAGAGGGGATCGGAGTATCTTTGATCTCAAATTATCGAACCAAAGGTCTGTTCTATCTACATCGACCTCTAAATAACTAATCTCTTGGGCATTTTCGCCTGGATCATTGGTGTGAGCTCGAGATAGGGCATCAGGGACTAAATGAGATTTTCCTCTTCTATGAATTAAATCAAAAGTATGCTTTTGGCACATGGCCCATCTGCTTAATTTAGCAGTAGGATTGGACAATTTATTCAACCAAAGAAGTGAATGGTGGTCAGTAAAGATCAAAAACTTGACTCCCTCGATGTAACCTCGAAATTTCTCAATAGCGAAGATCACAGCAAGATATTCTCGCTCTGTAACTGAGTAATTTCTTTCAGCTCTGGAAAGAGATCTACCAACATACGCAACATCTATAGTTTGTGCCAAGACAAGTTCAAGACCGGTGTCAGACGCATCACATTGAACAACAAAGGGAAGATCAAAATTTGTTGAGCTAAAATAGGGGCAGAGATTAGAAGTTGTTCTTTAATTTGTAAAAAAGCTTGTTCAGCTTAATTTGTCCAAACTACAGGTTGTTTCTTTCTGCGATGACCTTTAAGAAGATCATTTATAGGGGAGGCTAAACTGGAAAAATCTTTGATAAAACGACGATGCCAACAACACATACCGATTAATCTTTTAATTTCAGTAGAATTGGTTGGTCTAGGATAATTATTGACCATAGCAAGGATTTTTTCTGGATCTGCCTTCAAAGAATTATTGCCAACTACATAACCAAGATACTTTATCTCCGACTTAAAAAAATTACACTTATCAATGTTCATGGTCAAGTTTGCTTCCTTAAACTTGTCTTTATTGATCTTTAACAACTCAATGTGTATCTCAAATGTTGGGGTACATACTATAATGTCATCCAAACATTTTTCTAATTTTAATCAAAATATATTAGAGGCCAATAACTCACTCATGACCAACAACTGGTGTATTTACCTTATTACCTTTATAAATTAAAATCTTTTGCTATTTTTTCCTTCGACCAAAGACTTTGCATATTTTATCAAGATAGACTATTAATTAGAATGTTACAATATTCTAGCTCGAATTTACACACATTATTATATTTTCGCTATATGTCATAACTTAACAAATGCTGTAGGTTTTTCATGTTTTGAAAATGTTGTATTTCATGTTTTTTATATTATTGCAATGTTTTAACTTAAATTTAAACATTATTATTATTGTCGTTATACGTTATAACCTGACAAATGCTTTATTTATTTCATGTTTTTATGTCATAACTTCATAAATGTTGTATTTCATGTTTTTATTTTTATAATATTACTATGGTATTTGGATTATATACCTATTGTTATTTTGATAAATACAAATAAATGGGCTAAAGATAATTATCTTTGATTGTATTGGCCCTCCGACGGAAGATATCTGCATACATGCAATTAGAAACGCATAAAAGCAGCGTATTCTTTAATCGGAGATAGGCTAGTTTCTAATCTTAACCGAGCAAGACCTATTTTGACTGAGTAGCACATTTAACGAAACTCTGCGTTTTTATTTCTCACCTATTCCAAAATCATCAAACTTCCAGACTTCGCCAACGAAGAAATTTCGATACTTAGAAATTTGCTGGAGATAAATGAAAAGTCTCACGACTTTAAAATTATCTCGCAAATAACAAGTAAAAAGTAATTTGACACTTTGCTATTAAGTTACCATTTGTTGGAAATAAAAAAGTCTAAAACGGACTTGGAATTATTTTGCAAAATAACTAAACAGCTCGAAGGGAACACTTCACCGTTCAGAGGGAAATTGTTTAAATAAATACAAGTCTGAGAGACTTAAAATTATTTCGCAACTTGTCGAACTGCCGAAATACTTCGATATATCACCGACGGTCAGGAATAAATAAAAGCCTGGGCAGACTTAGAATTATTCCTCAAATTGGTAAACGAAATGAAGTAGCCGTTAAACCATTCCTCCGAAATAAATAACGGTCTAAAAGGACTTAATTATTTCGCGATACGTTAAAACGTTATTGTCGAAATAGGTAAAAGTCTGGAAGAGACTTGAATTATTTTGCAATTCGTGAATAGTCAAAGATTCTGCTGTTTGTTCCTACGCATTGAAAAAAATAGTACTGATTGCATATCAAGACCGGAGGAACCGACATCTATGGTTAACAATTAAGGTGCCTTCTGAACATAGAGTACTAATATACCTTTTTAATGTAAGATATATATTTGAATGTAAGAAACTTTAAACTGCTAAAGTACTTTATATTGCTAGTAGCACCCCGTGAATAGCTGAACTCCTGGTAAACCTCTCGTTGGTGTTAATTGAAACTGTATTAATTTCTCAAATAATAAGAAGACATACAATAATAATAATAACAATAATAATAATAATAAAATAATAATAATAAAAATAATAATAACAATTGTTATTACAATAGTAATAACAACTACTGCAGAGATTATTACGACTACTACGATTGCTACTTCAACTTCAAGTACAGTTACAGGTACTACAGCTCCAATTATGTCTACACAAGTATCTACATTTTAGTTTTCCGTTGAATCTTTCAACCAGTATGCCACCTCTTGATCCAGGTGGGTAAAGATGCTGGAAGGTGCTTACAAGGTATTTAAAGACGAAATGAGATTACCTTATCTACTACACTACATGGGTTCTGGGGCCTACGACACCCTATGCGACAAGTTAGCCCCAGACGTACCAGAAGACCAGTCATACGACGACATTGTCAATTTAATGGATAATTTTTACAACCCTGTACCCCTCTAAATTGCAGAAATCTTCAGATTCCAAATAAAAAGGCAAGCCGAAGGAGAAACAATACAAGAATACCTTCATTCGCTACAAAAGTTATCAATTAACTGCAATTTTTCTACTTATCTTAAAAGTGCTATAAGAAACCAATTTTTTTATGGCCTACGATCGAAAAGAATACAAGCTAAACTTCTAGAATCAAAAGAACTGGACCTAGATAGAGCCGTTAAGATTACCACAAGCATGGAGGCATCAGAAAAGGACTGTAACCAATTTTTTCATAATCAAAATTATAATAATTCTAGTGTCAATATATTAAATGCAAAAGCAAGGAGTGCAAATAATAATATGATGCAATTTCAGAATAACTCTGCCGCAAATTCTTCAAACACAAAATAGTAATGTATGTTATAGATGTGGAAATCCTTCACATTTTGCAAATTCTTGTCCAAAAAAACATTTAACTTGTAATTTTTGTAAAAAAGTTTGACACATTCAAAAAGTTTGTTTAAAATCAAAAAATGTTAGGTCTAACCAAGTAACTTCAGTTAGCTCAATTCAAGAATTTTTTAAGATTAGTACTGTAAATTTAAAAGACAAATCTTTTATAAACTTAAAAGGAAACAACAATATTTTAAAATATGAAATTGATTTAGGTGCTGCTGTTACAATTGTAAACAAAAATGTATTTAAAACTTATTTTTCTACACTACAATTACAGAAATCTGATGTAAAATTAACTATATACTGTAAAAATCATTTAAATGTTTTAGGGTTAATTCCAGTGGAGGTTGAGCACCAGGGAATAAGGCAAATGTTAAAGTTGTACGTGGTGGGTGGTGAGGGTTATTCACTAGTTGGAATAAGTTTATTAGATAAATACAAACATTTGTTCAAAAAGTCAATTGGTGAAATTATATGTTTAGAAGCCAAAATTCATTTAAAACCTGATAGTATAGCAAGGTTCCATAAGGCTCGCCTAGTTGCTTTTGCATTACGTCTTAAAGTAGAAGCTGAGTTAGAGTCGTTAGTTCATCAGAGTGATTTACAAAAAGTAGAGTTTACGGATTGGGCAACCCCAATTGTCCCAGTTGTCAAACACAATGGGGACATACGCATTTGTGGGGATTTTGAAATTTCTTTAAATCTCTGTATTGAAGTGGACGAATATCCTTTACCTACCCCTGATGATCTTCTGTGTCAGTTAGCAGAGGGCGACAAGTATTTAAAATAGACATTACGAAAGCTTATTTGCATTTACCTATAAAAAGTGAAATGAAACATTTACTTACACTTAATACTCACAAAGGTCTGTACCGCCCAAATCGTTTAATGTTCGGTATTGCAAGTGCTCCTACCAAATGGCAACGTTTAATGGAACAAATGTTGCAAGGAATCGAGGGTATTTCTGTGTTCCTAGATGATATAAGAATTACTGCCCCAAATACTGATATACATTTACAAAGACTTGAACAAGTGTTATAAAAATTATCTGAACATAATTTACATATAAATTTAGACAAAAGTGAATTTTTAAAAGACGAAATCGAATACTGCGGATACAAAATAAATAAATTTGGTATTACTACTAGCTCAGATAAAGTAGATGCAATTGTTAATGCTCCAATACCAGAAAATAAAACTCAAGTCCGAAATTTGTGTGGGTTGGTTAATTATTACAGACGTTTTATACAACATGTCTCTAGTATATTAAAACCTTTAACAAATCTACTAAAAAATCATGTTGAATTTGAATGGTCCCGAGATTGTCAAATGGCATTGGATAAAGCCAAAAGGCTTATTTCTTCTAAGAATGTTTTGTGTAACTACGACCCAAATTTACCATTAGTCCTTGCAACTGATGCATCCCCTTATGATGTTGGTGCAGTAGTGTCCCATATTTTCCCAGACAGTACAGAAAGACCGATACAATTTGCTTCTTAAATGTTAACCCTTACGCAGCAAAAATATTCTCAAATAGATGAAGAGGCATACAGCATTATTTTTTGTGTAAAAAAGTTCTTCAATTACCTAAACTCTAATTTCACTATTTGGGAGAGTGAGTCATCATTTGAAGGCGTAGAAGTGGGGAAAGACGTATGAAAATCCAGTGGCGTACACGTACTTTTATTTCAACGTTAATTATATTATATTGTTTAAATATTATTGTTCAAAATAGGCCACAATATATTTATCTGCAGGTTTTTACTGAAGTTTCCATCTCTATATCCAAAGACCGTTTTCAAAGATATAAATTATAGTTATATTTATTTTATTTGTTTATTATTATATATTTATATATTCTTATATTATTTTCTTTTTTTTTCTTAACTTTAAAAACGGTCTCTTTACTAGTGATCAATAGTTCCAACATTCTCCCTAAAAATACGGAATGCCACAAGCAAAAAGCTACAGAAAAATAATTATTGCTATCATTTGTATATTTGAAAACGATCTCTTTATATAGAGATCGAAAAATCAGTAAATTAAACCTATAAATAAATATTTTGTGGCTTATTCCATACAGTCTCCTAAAAATACAGAATGCCACAAACAAAAAGCTATAAAAAACAAGTAATTTTGCAGAAAGCTTACTGATGCCACCAGGCTGTCGCGGAAGTTACGCTAAAACGTCTTTTAACGTGACCCGTCCTTAAAGAGTTACACAATGAAATTTTTTTAAAACAAATTTTAAGGCAGTTTTCACACCACCCGAGAGGTATGTCTTGTGGCGCGTCACTTTTTTTTAAATGGGTGTTCGCCAAGAGCCATATTGTCCCATTAAATAAAATAAACAAAACAAAATAAAATCCTATAAAATAAAATAAAATTCTATAAAAACAAAATAAAAATAATTTTGGATGTAACAAAACATTGTACTATTCTATTTAAACACAAACACTATACACAGTTACTATGTTCTTCTCGTTTTTTTTTTGTTTTTGGTTTTTTTATGCTGATGCCTACTAAAATATTAGAAAATATTATTCGCTGTCTAAATCTGAAGATGCAGTGCTACTATCGCTGTCATTATCTTCACCTGGTGTAATTATAATTGGCTCTAGTAAAACTTTGACATGAGTGTCAAGTTCCCACATACGATATTCTTCTTTAATTATATGGCCTATACATTTAGCCCATTTCTCTGGAGTTACATGGAGGATTGCTTGAATCAAAAGTTCCTTAACTTCGTTTAATTTGAGCGTTTTGTTATTGCGTGCTATTTTCCCTTTCACTTGCGCCCAGATAAGTTCAATGGCATTAAGTTCGCAATGCTAAGGTGGTAGACGTAGAACTTTGACACCATAATCTTTTGCAGTTTCATCCACAACATATTTAAGATATTCACTTTTCCTTAACCGTGCAATGTCAAGTAGTTGAATTTTGAGCATTCATCCTTCGTATGCAATCCCCTTTTCTGTAAGCCATTCTTGAATTCTCCCTTTCCGCCATGCCGTCGTCGGTAACTGTTCTAGTCTGCGGCTATGATATGGCGCATTGTCCATAACAATCACAGACCCAGATTCCAATTTTGGTAAGATTCTCTTAAACCAGCGCTCAAATACTTCGGAAGTCATTTCTTTATGATAATTACCTGATTTTTTCGACTTAAATTGAAGCAAACCATCATCAAAGAACCCTGTATCACTTCCTATATGGGTGATGATTAAACGCCGTCCCTTTCCTGATGGAGCTTTTAATCCTGTAGATTCTTCTAGCCTTCTATAAATTCTTCGCGTTTACTTTTGACATTTAAATCTTGCCAAATTTTTCCAACTGTATGACCTTTGTTAATCCAGGTTTCATCCAAATAATATATTTTGCATCCAGTGCTGCGAATTTTTCGTATTTCTTCTAAATATTTTCTTCTCCACAGAATAATTTCATTTTTTTCTAATAGCATACTTTTTCTGTTGCGTTTTACATATCGAAAGTTCATTTCGCGCATGGTTCTGATTAAGACCCTATGAGATATCTTGGGTAAAGAGTCATCTTTTTTGAGCTCTTGAGAATTTCTTTTCAGTGTTGGAATTTCACTCCTAAAATAAAATGAATGAATTTTTCGACGTATAATATTCCGTGTCTCGTCATCGAAAACAATGCTTTTCCTACCTCTAGTTTTACCTTTTTCTTGCTTTTTATTTTCCGATGTATTTTTTAGTACACGATAAATACAGCTAACGGATACTTTTGTTAAACTTCTACAAATGTCGACCGCTTGGCTAACATTTAATGCCATTTTTCTGCCGACAATTCCTTCATACACGTTTCGTATCATTACCTTCTCTTCGGACGTTAACATTTTCCGTCTCTTTTGCGGCTTTTCATTTTTGGAATCAACATCAGAATTTTGCTGTCTTCTCTTGGAACAACTCGGTTTTTCGGCCAACTCCAATAAAACTCAAACCAAATAATCACAGAATATAACTAAAAATTTACTATAAAACGACAAACTATAACACTCGTATTATCAATAACACGTTTTATCAATAACACAAACTTATAGCATAAAATATATTCATAAAATATATTCGCCCCTTTAATATAGGGCAACACATGCCCTACCCTTAGAAACACCTATGTACATGAACTATTGTTGCTGGGCACTTGCTCGACAAAAACTAGTTTTACGGATTTCTGTGGTTCGGAATTCCGTCGCTAATTCCAAAGTTGCCAAACGATTGAAAAATATTGTTTTAAAATATCGATTTTTATTTTATAATTTTAAATAAGTAACGAAACGAAACATATAAATAAAATTTATTTAATTACAATTTTGTACTTAATTTTTACTATTGAAAAAATAATATTTTTTGGTATTTTTATGACGGTAATAATCGCTGCGTGGAAGAATACAGGTTTTGTATGACCATAATTACTACTTGTGAACAACAATTGGCTACACTGTACGGCAACTCCTGGTCAGTTTTTCTATAGAGAAGCACAAATAAATATACTACTTTATATATTCTGTAATTTCTTATGAGGAAACGCAAATTGCAATCGAGAAAACAGGCAATTTTCGAGGGCCGCTGTGTACATTTAAATTTGAGGATATTCCGCGTTTAAACTATGAAATCACTCTTCTGATTTGAGGGTTTCTACTATATATGCTACAAATTTTGTTTGATACACCGACCATAAACCTTTAGTTCAGATTTTTGCACCAGATAAAAGTCTACCAGTTTCAAGTGCTACAAAATGCAGCATAATGCAATTTTCTTACAAGGTCTAAAGTATGATATTCGATACAAGAATACAGACTCTTATTTTAACGCAGATGCTCTTTCACGTTTACCTATTAAAAATGAACAAAATTATACTCATGATTAACTAGACATATTCGAACTTATTCAGATTGAAATTTGCCTACAAATGTTAACAGTTTATCTTTTCATACCAAAAATGATGCTACTTTACAAAAGTTACTATTAGGTTTACAAACTGGCGAGGTTGTTGAAAAAGAATTCAGATTTAACGTAGATCAATCAGAGTTTTCACTACAGTCTGGAGTCATAATGAGGGGACAACGAGTTTTAATACCTATGTAATTAAGAAATAAAATTCTGCATGAATTACACACTGCGCATTTTGGTATGGTGAGAATGAAGTCTTTAGCCCGGAGTTACTGCTGGTGGCCTCTCATAGACAAGGATATTGAGTCTTTATGTAAAAATTGTTTTCATTGCAACAAGCACAAAAACAACCCTGTTAAAGATGATTCCCACATCTGGGAAACACCTAAATGTTGCTTTGAAAGAGTACATGCTGACTAAGCTTGACCTTTTAACGGAGGCTATTACTTGATTTTAGTCGATTCTTTTAGTAAGTGGCCTGAAATACATTTCACGAAAGACACTACTATAAAAACTACAATCGAAATTTGTAGAAAACTCTTCACTACTTTCGGAATACCCACAGTATTTGTTACTGATAATGGTAGACAATTTGATTCTCATGAATTTAGAGAATTCATAAAAAATAATGGTATAACACATTAATTTACTGCACCCTATCACCCAGCCACGAATGGCCAGGGGGAGAGATACGTTCAA
This sequence comes from Diabrotica undecimpunctata, assembly GCF_040954645.1. Lineage (NCBI taxonomy): Eukaryota > Metazoa > Arthropoda > Insecta > Coleoptera > Chrysomelidae > Diabrotica > Diabrotica undecimpunctata. The sequence continues at coordinate 91,546,818 of NC_092804.1, forward strand.
ACACTAAAAAATTGCTTGCGAGCCATACACAGTGAAGAGAAGGATAGAGAACTTGAATTGTGCAAGTTACTAATGCAGTATTGTAAAACACTTCACACAGTAACTGGCAAAAGCCCTTATGAACGTATGCTAGGAAGGCAGATTAGAAATAGATTAGATTTACTTAAACCTTTAACTCATGACAAAAATGCTTACACAGACCAGAGTCTTAGAAATGTTTCTATAGATACCAGAGTCTCAGTCTTCAATGCAAAATGGTAATTCAGCAAGGTTATACTAAGGTTAGGATTATTACATTATTTAGTTGAATTAGATGATGGTAGGACATGGAGATGTCATATTGACCAAATTAGAGTAATAGGGCAGGATACACCTATAGAATATAACCCAACTTGTTTCATTCCTGATACAGTTACACATAGTATAGTTCCAAGGGAGATATCGGTCCCTGAACCCAATTCCGTTTCACCACCTACAAATGTACAAGAACTTCTAAATGATACAATAGAGCCAACAGTACCTGAGGCTCACACTGAATTTGAACCAGTGTTAAGACGTTCAAGTAGAGTACGTAAACCTGTTCAGGGGATGAATTTGTAAGTACATCTTTATTTTAATCTGTATTTGTGAATTTTGGTCAAGAAAGGAGGTGTTATATACTTGGCAACACAGGTAGGCAACACCGCTCACTGACACAGGGGAATGAAGTTAGTTAGTTAAGGGGGAATAAAGGTTAATGATATAAAACCACGTTGTATTAATAATTGTTACCTTATTTAAGTAAGAAAAACTAAATACACAACAGTATCTAAGATTAACTCTTCTTCTGACAGGGGATAATTTTGGTGCTGTAATTAAATGCTTTTTTATAGTTTTAAAGGCAATTTGGCAGTCTGCATGCCAGCAGTAATCCCTTGCTTTTTCTGTAAGTCGCGTTAATGGCTTAGTGATATCTACAAACTTTTTAATTAACCTCTGATTGTAGGTATATAGTCCAAGAAATCTTCTCATTTGATATTTGTCAGTCGTTTTTGGTCACTCCATAATAAAATCGATCTTTTCTTAATCCATGGCCAGTCTTTGTTTACCGTTTACGTGACCCATATAATTAACTTTACTTTAAAATCGGAATTCACTTCTTGGGATTTAACATCAATTGGGCAGCTTTAAGTCGATTAAAAACACCTAAATTTCTAAAATGGTCTTCAAAAGTCTCCCAAGACGATTATGTCGTCTAAATACACCAAGCACGTTTTCTAAGATAAACCTTTTAATACATTTTCATAAGCCTTTCAAATGTCGCAGGAGCATTATAGAGTCCAAATAGCATAACGTTGACTTACCATAATCCAGATTCTGTGGTGAAGGTACATATCCTTATCTATTTGGTCCATTTTTACCTGTCTGCCAATATCCAGCCTTCTTTCTGCTTTGGACTTGACAAAGTAGAAAATAATTTACTTTTAGCCAATGTAAACAACGTGTCATCGATCCAAGGCAGAGGACTACTATCTTACTTGGTAACATTATTCGACAACCGATAGTACATAGAGAACCTCGTAGTTTCGTCTTTCTTCTTGACCAGGACCACCGGAGAGACCCATGGTCGGGTAGAGTGTGCCATCACCCCATCTTTATTCATTTACCAAAAAGTCCTCTTAGCTTTCTCTCTCTTCGGGTGTGGTAATCATCGAGCTGTTTGACGAATTGGCTTGGCACTACCAGGATCGATTTTATGTTTGACTTTCTATCTTTCCTCCTTTCGGTACGAAGATGTCACGATAGCGCTGAAGAAATTTCTTTAATTTTCTTTTTCCCGCCTGATTTAGAAACTGGCCAGCAACTACAATTATTTGGTCGAATTTGTTGTTGAATTATCGAATGTTGTCGTCTGAAGGATTATGAACGTCACGGGTATACAGTTTTCCCCTTTGGTCTCTTTCCTGATAGTCACTGGGTAGTCGTTGACATTGATATGTCCGTACCATTTTTGCTGGAAATAAACCACAATTTAAGTTTAAAATATGTTTACTTTTGACGTTTTGATTTTCAATTCGGATTAATAATTAATAATTTTACAGAAACTTCTTTAGCAGAAGTAACCAATTTCTTTATACTCGGCCAACTTATTTGTCACGGGTCCAAAGTTTCATCATAACAGTTCCTTCTTCCACAATTCACTGTAGCCGCGCTACTATCATTGGTTCACTTTTCACAGGCACTTCTCCATCTCCGTAGACACCATCTTCACAACATTTTAAAAAAGCTATTAGTGTAAGAGGTCTTTGGAAAAGTTCAGGATCGAAGCTGGCCGCCTAAGGTCTATGCGTTCTAGTATATCCTTCTGGCGAGTTTCTTAATTTGTGGTGTACCTAGGGTGCTTACTTGAACTTCGGCGTATCCTATTTCACTACAGTTACAGCAGGTTATGGTCTTCGTTTTTTTATATGCACTGCCTTTCATAATATTAACAAACTGGTCAAGTTTATCTTCATTTTCTTTCTCTTTTAATGTCCTAACTTAACTGTACCCGCCAGAGGTCTGTGTAGTTGATTCATATTCAAGGGCGGTAGATACGACATCGAGCAACGTCTTGTGATGAGCTAATGTGTGGCAATATCGTATGTTAAGTCTCTTGTTAAGTTGTTCGAAATCATCTGTCTTCTCTACGACTATCGTCTGAAGCACTTGCAAGGCATCTGCTCTCGAAATGCAATAGTCAGATTTACAGCCTTTACTTTTTCAGATCATCTATTCGCCCTTGCAGCTGGTTTGAACCACTTCATGTAGTTGTTCCATGACTATTATTCGTCGTAAGATTCTCTCTCTAGCTGTAGGCAAATATATATTTTACTATGTCGTACATACCAGGTTACCAAAATTACCAAAAATACTAAAGCGCCGAAATTTGTTTTCAATTATCTCCGTTAGCATTCATATTTTGTCCATTGTTTTTGGTATGGAACTTAATCCTTTCCCCTTCCTGCATCGAACTATATACGCATCTTAACCTCTTTATCTCCCCACAGGAGTTTTTTTTCCGTAGAGAAAACCCAGACCTATCCTTTTTTCGAAAGAGTATTTACCCAAACGGTCCATTGATAAGTATTGAGCTTGCAGTTAATAATCTATAATTGGCTTAGTATATGCTCAGTCTCTATCATCATTATGTTTTATGTTCCCATCTGCATTGTGAACTAGTATAGTGCACAATGTGCACAATATAGTATTCATTACCATTCATTACCAGATACTCTGGCTTGAATGTACTCTTTGTAAGCCTTATGTGTGGGTCGTGCCTTGCTGCTCTCTCTAGAGTCACTAAAATGGAAGTATTCATAGCCTTAAGCTTTGTCTGTTCTATTTAGACTTTGGATTTCTAAAACCTCTAAATCTTTCGTCCAAAACAGTAGTATAGTGTTAGGATTCCAATTGGATTTTAAGAATAAGGTAATCAAAGTTGGCAACGAGGAGGTATTTCTTCATCCACATGATGACAACACTGTGCTAAAGAAATACCTGTGAGACTTATCAATGTCAATGACTACCCAGTGATCATCAAGAAAGAGACAAAAGTAGGAACTTGTGTACCTGTGACATCCATAATCCGTCAGGATACAATATCTGATAATTCCAACGACAAATTCGACCAAATGGTTACAGTTGCGGGACAGTCTCTAAATCAAATGGAGAAAAGATAATTAAGGGAATTTATTCGGCAGTATCACGATATTTTTGTACCGAAAGGAAGAAAGACGGGAAGAACAACCGTTGTTAAGCATAAAATTGATACTGGTAATGCTAAGCCAATTCGTCAAACAGCTCGACGATTACCACAGGCGAAAAGAGAGGAAGCTGAAACGGTTGTTCAGGAAATGAAGAAAGAAGGGGTGATAGAACCTTCTACGAACCCATTGGTCTCTCCGGTGGTCCTGGTTAAGAAGAAAGATGAAACGACGAGGTTCTGTGTGGATTACCGTTTGCTGAACAACGTTACCAAGAAAGATAGTTATCGTCTGTCTCGGATCGATGATACATTGGACACATTAACTGGAAGTAAATTGTTTTCCACTTTGGATTTGAAGTCTGGATACTGGCAGGTAGAAATGGACCCAGTAGATAAAGAGAAGACAGCCTTCACCACAGGATCTGGAATGTAGCAATTCAACGTTATGCCATTTGGACTCTGTAATGGTCCTGCGACATTTGAAAGGCTTATGGAAAATGTGTTGAGAGGGTTATTTTGGAAAACACGCCTGGTTTATCTAGATGACATAATTGTCTTGAGGGAGACATTTGAAGATCATCTGAAGAATTTAGAAAACGTTTTTAATCGACTTAAAGCTGCCCAATTGATATTAAGCCCCAAGAAGTGCCAGCTATTTCAAGGTAAAGTCAATTATCTGGGTCATATAGTCAGTAAAGAAGTGGATAAGGGAAAAATCGATTCCATTAAGGAATGGCCAGAACCAACGGACAAACATCAAGTGAGAATTTTTTTTGGACTATGTACATACTACTGAAGGTTTATTAAGAAGTTTGCAGATATCGCTAAGCCATTAACGCGACTTACAGAGGAAGCAAGAGAGTACCGCTGAGATACAGACTGCCAGAATGCCTTTGAGACCTTTAAAAAGCATTTAATTACAGCACCAATTTTAGGATATCCACTGCTAGAAGGAGAGTTCATCTTAGATACAGGTGCAAGTAATGTGGGAATAGGAGGAGTGCTATCTAAGATTCGAGAAGGATAGGAATAAGTCCTCGGATATTTTAGTAAAGTTCTTTCAAAACCTGAACGGAATTATTGCGTCACGACAAGAGAACTTCTGGCAGTAGTGAAATCAGTAGAGCACTTCTATCAATACCTCTATGGAAGGAAGTTTTTAATCCGAACCGATCATGCCGCCCTTAAGTGATTGATGCAGTTTAAGAAATCAGAGAGTCAGATAGCTAGATGGATCGAACGACTCCAAGAATATGATTTCACGATTGAGCACCGGGCCGGAGTTAGCCACAGAAACGCTGATATTTTTTCCAGAAGGCCATGCCCAGCAGAGTGTTCCCACTGCAACCAATCGGAATCCAAGGAAGCAGCAGTGCTAAGAACAACGATGGTCAACGGCGATTGGACGCCTACTAAGATAAGGGAAGAACAAGAGAGAGATCTAGTTATACAAAAAATTCGAAAATGGAAAGAGTAAAACCGTCGACAACCTTGGCAAGAAATATCAAATCTATGCTCAGTAGTTAAGGGCCCAGTGGGACTCATTTATCACGGAAGATAGCTTGCTCAAACGAGTACTGGAAAATGATGACGGTTCAGAGAACGTCACACGAGACGTCGATCAAGAGGGCATTTCGGTGTAAACAAAATCATTCAGCGAATTTGGGAACGGTTTTATTGGATAAACAGTTCCGACGACGTAAAGGACTGGTGTAAGAAATGTACTATTTGTGCTACAAGTAACGGGCGTTACCGAAAAAGGAGAGCTCCTATGCGATAATATAATGTTGGAAACCCGTTTAAAAGAATAGCTTTGGACATCGCTGGCCATTTACAGAAAGTGAAAATAGAGGCAAATACATGTTGGTAGTAATGGATTACTTCACTAAGTGGGTCGAGATTTACGCACTTCCAGACCAGAAGGCCGCCACCGTTGCAGATAAGTTGATCCAAGAATATATCAGCCGATTTGGAGTGCCTTTGGAGATACATAGTGACCAAGAAAGGAACTTCAAAAGCGATCTATTCCAAGGAATATGTGATAGACTAGGCATGAAGAAAACAAGAACTACAGCGTATCATCCGCAATTGGATGGTATGGTAGGACGAATGAATAAGACAATTGGCAAGTATTTGACAAAGATGGTGTCCGATCATCAGCGAGACTGGGACCAATATCTTCCGTTCTTCACAATGACCTATAGATCTGCTGTTAACGAATGAACATGCCAGACACCAGCCAGAGTCCTATTCGGACGCGAGATGCGACTACTTTGTGATCTGGAGTTTGGGTGTCGACCTGGAGAAGATGTAGCAGGTGAAGATTATGTAATCGAATTACGAAGAAGAATGGACGATGTACACGAGTTGGTCCGTTTCCATCTTTAGATCGCTAGCGACCGAATGAAGAAACGGTACGTTACGCAAGCCGAAAAGGGGTAGTATAAGAAAAACGACAAAGTCTGGCTCAACAAGAAAAGGTTGTTCTCTCAAGTTGCAGCAGTTTTGGGAAGGTCCATACCTCATTATGGAGAAGATCAACGATGTCATCTACCGAATAAGCAAGATTCCAAGGGGAAAACCGATGATAGTACACTATAACCGGCTGGCGTCTTTCGAAGGTGACCACGACGTAGATGAAGAAGTGGAAATAGACCAAGCCCAAGATATGTCTGACCTTACGTTTAAGGAATTCATGGGGGCCTATGGAGGTACTGGTAAAGCAAGACATGCGTTACCACTGAAGAAAAGCTAGATGACTACTCACTGGCCCTTACCATCCCGGCCAGTATATCAAAGACGCATCAGGATTGGCATCCGTCTTTCGAAGGTAATTCGGTCGAGTTGTAGAACTTCAATGCCAAGTGCTAGCTCCCGGGAAAGCCTTTAAACTCCAAGATGCATTATACCTTTTCTACCTGGTAACAAACGACACTGCCCGTGACCAACCTACCTACCGAGATGTATCAGAAGCCTTACTTCAGTTGAGAGAGCACGTACTACAGTCCGACGTGAGAAAGTTAGCCATGCTAAAGTTGGAGTGCTGCCAATTAGCTTGGAGGGTTATCCGAAGTATGGTGGAAAAGATTTTTAAAGACACCGAAGGTAAGTCCAGGTGTTAGTCTTTTGCAATCCGCATAGTTATTGGTGCGGAGAGAAAACCGTCCCTTGTCATTTTTTCACAACTGGAAGTTGTAAAAAAGGGTCCAGTTACCGATACCAGCATACCGTTCCAGTTCCAGCCCCGACAAGGTTCCAGGAGAAACCATCCAGTAAGTCATGTGTAAACAAATTAATATTTAAGTGTTTTCTATGTAGATTAAATAAATAAATCTATGTAAATAAACTCATAAATTTCTTCTTCTTCATCGTAAAAGGCTCCTTTGATCGGTGCACGTTACTTGCCTTTGAGCATGTACGTTACAGGGTTAGTAATATTGATTTTAGTAACTTTTAATAATTCTGTTGTCCAGCTTAGAACTTATTCCTTGTCGAATAACATTTCGGTTTTGCTGATGCGTATAATGTCCCTAAGTTTCAATTTTCGCGGACCCGTGATTTTTAAATGGGTAAACTTTTATTTAAAATCTTCTTTTCATTGGTTTTATTAACTTGTGAAGGTCTATGCTGTTTTTGAATGCTTTGTATTGTTGTATTCAGTGGTAATTTTGGGTAATATGTCAATCCACTTGTAGGTGCTCTGTAAACTAAAATACTTAACTAAACTAAAGTTTTAATTTTAACGTTCTAATGAAGCGTTCACCTATGGTGAATTCTCTCGTTCGACCAATATTCCCCCTTTATAACCACTCGTACGCTGGACAATGTAATGTGATCGAAGTTGTCTTTACACTCCATATCTCACGTTGAGATCCTGCCGTAAGTAAAGGTATTTCATTGAGTTAAAATTTACGGAAAGCTATAGTTATCGGTTATTCTTAAGCAGAGTCATTAGTTCAATTTTCACATTATTATAAGGAAAGACATGTTTAACTTTGAGTTCCATGCTGGCAACAGTTAATGATACTGTTGTCGTTGTGGTACCATTAGGCTCTTTCACTAAAATAAAGTCTCTATCATTACGTGCTCAAGCAAATTGAAATACTTGAACATTTAATAATTTATTTTAATAGTTAATAATGACAACCATAATTTTTTGTAATCGTTGATAATGTTGACCATAATTATTGTAATCGTTGACAATGTTAAAAATATATTTTATCAGAATCAGTTTACTAAAGCTGTCTTCCGATAAATGTGGACTATTCAGATAGTTCCATCCCGCAGTACCGAGAAACTTGGAATCTTCAGGAGTATAACATAACAAACTGCGAATAGTGTTAACTACGCCCAGATTTCGAACTACTTCTATGTCGTGTGAACTTTGGGTATACGTGCATGTATCAAATAAGAAGGCTCCAGCATTTCGATAAAAGAGAAACGATTCCACTACTCATTTTCTTTATACTTCCTTTAATTTCCAACAGTGTTTCGTGTATGGCATTGATGATTAATTTATGATAAACTGGACAACGTCTCTGTTATTAAATGACTTAATGTAAGGTGTCTATGTAGGAAATTCTTCTTTGCTAATGATATTGTCGAACAAAGGTTTTTGGTAAAGATTGAAAACAGGTGGTTGAACCTCCTGCTGTTGAACCTCCCTACGTCGAATGTATTGACGTTTTGACATCTTCCATCTTTAATCCAATGGTAATGAGCAAGGCTTTATTGGCAGCAGACACGTCTCGGCGAACGCAGGGTCTGCGTGAGCAGACTATATCGTTTCCTTAAAATCCAAACGCAGCGTACTTTTCTCTCCTCTAAAGTTGACGGGACTTAATTCTTAATCGACTACATTAACGGTAATTTTTGTAATTTCACGTATAGTGTTGCTTACTAATATGTATATAGGTATATATGTACTATATTATAATGACGTTCATCAACAGAAAAACCTGGATAAACACTTACGGAAAAATTTAGAATGGTATGAGCAGATCTGTCCTCGTAAAAGGCTCCTTCGGTAATACTAAATTCAAAAAGTAAACTCGATACTTTTATAATATTTACAAGTTGATCCAAAGAATACATTTTTCCTGGTGTCTACACTTTATTTGAGGAGAAGCCCAATCATTTTCCAAGACTGCTATCTTTCCCGAAAAGAATGGTATGATCTTGACAGAAAGTTTCACATTTAAGCGTATTGTTAATGCATTAATTTATTTCGAATGTACGGTTCGATGTTAGTAATTTGATCCTGAGGTAATTTAGACATTACGCAACTTTATACGATCATTTTGCTCAATGTAAATAAAATTTTTTACCATCCATGTTTGGAATTGAATTAAATGTATGAAATCCCAGTACTGCTACATAATACTGCTGAAGCGGATCAAGCGCAAGAGGCGCTTGAGAAGCAAACGAAAACTCATTTGTAGTGCTAGACTGATAGGTAGAAAAAGACGTAGTAAGTTAAATACCATAATACGTTAAAACTTTCTTTATTTTTCTTATCATACTGTTACATATTTTATTTATATTATATTTATATTATATTTATATTTATACATTATTATAGAAAATTGTTTCACTGTTTAAGAAGAAGACTAATTTTTGCGGCGGTTTAAAGCAACCATATGAGTCAAGATACTCTATGTTATTATTTATTTTTATGTAAGCTACCCAATGTGTACCAGGGTTTGTTAAAATGTCAAGATTAATTATAGCTAATTTGTGTTTACGAGGATTACGTGGTAAATTATCTTTTATAAAAACGCCACAAAAATTTGAAATTTTAAGTAGTTTAACAAATTGATTCAAGTCCTTCTTTCTTCTTTGTGTGCCGTGCTTGTATTCAAGTGTTGGCTATCGTCATATTGACAAGCTGCTGAAATGATTCTCGGTCGGCAGCTAGATGAAACAGTTCCTTGACCGTTCGACCTGTCCATTGTCTAATGTTACGCAGCCAGGACAGCTGTTTTCTTCCGACCCAACGTTTTCCTTCGATTTTGCCCTGAATGATTAACCGGAGTAAGCGATATTTAGGTCCTCTCATTATATGACCGAAGTATTGGATCTTTCTCATTTTGATGATGTTGATCAGTTCTCGCTCTTTGTGCACGGTCTCTAGCACGCGTTCGTTAGATATGTGTGCTGTCCACGGGATTCTGAGCATGCGACGGTAACTCCATAACTCAAACGCTTCTAATTTATTAAGATTTTTTATTTTTGTTGTCCAGGTTTCACATCCATAGAACAAAGTGGACCAGACGTAGCACTTCAATACTCTTAGACGTTTGGTCAACGACAGACATCTACTGCATAATACAGAACGCCAGTTAATAAAGTTTTTCCGTGCGAGTTCTATTTTGGTCGAAATTTCCTCGTCACTTTTAACCCTGCAGTCAATCCAGCTACCCAGATATCTAAAGTGTTCCACCCTTTCCAGGATTTTGATATCTAATCTTAGTACTGAGTCTTCGATATTAATTTTTCCGACCACCATCCATTTTGTATTTTTTACGTTGATTGTTAAGCTTTTTTTAGTGTATTCGTTGTTTACAGCATTCAACAGGGTTTGAAGATCTTCTAGACTCTCTGCCATTATTGTGGTGTCATCGGCGTATCTGATGTTGTTAATAATTTCATCACCGATCTTAACACCTACACTGTCTGGCATTCTTTTTCTTGGGAATAGTTATAAATATCGATTCTAACCAGTTGTCTGGTAATTTGCCGCTGCTGTATATCTTATTAAAGAAGGATGTGATAATCGCAACACTCTCATTATCTAATAGTTTTAACAATTCTGCAGGTATTTCGTCAGGACCAGAAGCCTTCCTTCGTTTCGCTTGGTCGATAGCCTTCTGAACTTCTGAGATTAGAATCGGTGGGCCTGTATCTCGGTGAGATGTTATTTCTTGGTAAATTCTTTGGTCATCGTTAAATATGTAATTTTCCCATTCGGTACAGCGCTCTTTTTTATTACTTAAAATTCTACCACCAGTGTCTTGTAATATATTGTGTCCATAAGTTCTACTTTTGCCTGCTAATTATTTTGGTTTTTTATGCAAATGGAAGCTGTCGTATTGTTGCTCCAGTTTCTCAATTTCTAAACAGGATTCTTGTAGCCATCAGTCTTTTGCTACTTTAATTCTTTTTCGGATTTCTTTATGTATTTCATTGTATTTTTCTCTGTTTATGGGTTTATACTGTCTCCGAACGTCCATTAGATCTAAGATGTCTTGTGTCATCCAGTCATTTTTAACTGTTGATCGTCTTAGAAGAATTTCTCGAGAATCAAATTTTATTTAAGTCCACATCGGTTAAAAAACTATTACGTAGCTTCAACGCTAGTTTTTAACTTTTTTAAATATAATCCAAAGCCACATTTAGCGTTTTTTCGGAGGTATAATTCTTTGCCTATATGTTTTATAGACTTATTGTGACGAGTATCCCCTTCTAGTTTTTTTAAGCATTCTTTGAATCAATTACAATGTTTGTGATGGTGATTGCGCCTCCAGCCAAACTACCGAAAGCTGCTAGGCATGCAAAGATGGGAATTAAAAGTAAAATATCACCATATTTTGGTTTAAATGAAATGATATTTGGAACTCGTACACTTTTTTCCCACCTACATTCTTAATTCCTTTTCTAGCTGCTGTAAGTTCAACTAGATTTGTGCGTAGATTTGGTGACAAAGAAGTACATTTTAACGTTTTGATAATTGGCTGCAGCACATGAACTTCGCTTAAATGAACCAACAACTTTACCACGTTTCATACCAATTCCCAGTTTTTGTTTAGCTTTTATTGCTGTAGTAGTCAACCAGACAGTTGCTTTTTTACCCAAATATATGTCTTTTCCTTTAACTGGTTCTTACGCTTTGTTTTTTAATACCCAATCTGCTTTATGTCGATATTTCAATGAATTGCTTTAGCAATATGCGATATCGTGATCTCTCGCAGCACGATCTAATAGATTTATATTTGAATCTCCAAGAGCTAGACGTTTCTGTAATTTAGTTGGTTAGGTCCTAGATATTGATAACAAGGAAATTGTAATTTAAACGGTACACTGTTGATCAGATAATTCTGATTTCTCCTACAAAATTTTTTTATATAATAAACTGTATAAAATTAATCGTAATTCCAAGATGAAGGTCTTTCAACAAGACAAGACACTAGCAGTGGAAAACTTGGATTATGTCGATAACGTGACAACAACCAATAAAGGTGGTACATTGCTACCACATTCTCTTCGTGCTGTCATATATGTGGTCCAAGTGGATGTGGAAAAACTAATATTATATTGGCATTACTGTTTGACCTGAATGACGCTTAATTTAAAAATTTTTACGTATATTCAAAGTCGTTGTTTCAACCCCGTTATCTAAATCAATAAGTCTGTGAAAGAAGTGAGCTATTTCCTATTTTAAGACAATGATGTCGTAATAAGTTCTGGTGAAGCTAAATCTAATTCTGTATTCATATTTGATGACGTATCAACAGATCCACAAAAACAATACGTTAATATTAAGGGCAGACATAAAGATATCGATTGTGCACACTTACGTCGATCAGTCCAGCAGACAAACAACTTATGCGTGATAATGCCAACCCTACTTTATTGTTTAAACATTTTTGACAATCACGTCTCACGTGATATATCATTTGACCAGTTTAAACAATTTTGTTCTGAATGTTATTGTTAAGGATTTCGATATTTCTAATGAATGATATCGTAAAGGCTTAGATAAGTTTATAAAAATGTAGGTATAAAGATTTACTAAGATATTACTAAGAAACGCACGCATTGTATAACATGTCAGACAAAGAGGTAGCACGTAAGCGGAAAGTTGTTGAATTAGATCGAGTCATTCGTGCATGCAAAAAGTTTTTAGCACTAAAGCTAGGTAGAACAGAACAGGACGAGTCGCTAAATAAATTATCTCATTCTATAGCTAAACCTAGAAAAAGGTTCCTAGGCTAAACCTAGGAAAAACCTAGTCAAAAAAGAAGAACCGAAAACAAAAGAAGAAGAAGAAGACGAGGTGAAAAAAGAAGACAGCAACAACGATGTATTCCTTGATTTATACGATGCAGCATCATCCAATTAAGTTAACAAACATGAAACGTTTGATCCTAATGTTTCGAAAGAGGCTATTAATGATATATCCTCCAGTGTATATAAAAGAGTTTTGGATGAATGATAAAATTAATAAAAACTGAGTCTATTTAAAATTATAAAATTGGTTGGACTTTGGGTAAAAGGCGAATAAACTTTAACAAAAATAAGGTAGTATAGAAGTCATCAGTTATTGATGATCTGAAACTGGAAGGTGTGGACACCTTCGTCTACTTGGGCTCGCTGCTGACCAAAGACAACAATGTCAGCGTGGAAATTAAAAGAAGAATAGTGCTTACCAATGTGTGCTATTATTGCTTGAGGAAACAGATGGCCCCAAAACTACCCAGAAAAATTAAAGTTACCGTATATAAAACACTAATAAGGCCAGTGTTACCTCCGATAGGGGCTGCAGGACCTTGACGTTGGTTCGGAGGCTTAAGCTGACTGTTCAGATAAGGCTGTAGTCTGGCGTAGGAAGTGGAACAAGTATGTGTGTGTGAATGAATGGGATCTCCCTAATAAGGAGCTCTCTGTTGAATGAAGGTACCCCCTATAAACAAGCTAGGCCTAGTGAATGGGAAGTATAGAAAGGTGTCAAACGACCACGCTAAAACAGTTCCTGTCACCACATAGCCCTCTGAGGTATCTGGGAATCTATCCCAGGTATTCGAGAGACTAGGAATGGAAGAACTGTTTTAGCGACCAAGAAGCAGCCTACCCAAGCTAAGGTGTGAGGTAATCGTGCCGATGGCTGTATGACCACAGGGTTTTATGTGGTCGTGAACGATCCCCCTGGGGAACCAGGCAAACCCCACTCGTATAAAGCCTTCCCCTGGTAATGCCCCTGCCAAGGGCGACCAAGCTTTCCCTAGCTACTCGTGGGAACAACATGAATACGCAAAACAAAAAACCAAAACCAAATTCCGAGGTTGAACCAAAACGTTCACCTCAGTCTGAAGCCGCAGATAAGGATGGACAGCAATGTTCACCTCTAATCTCGGCCCAACCGGAGGCTGGACCAAAACGTTCACCTCAGTCTGAAGCCGGAGCTAAGAATGAACAGCAATGTTCACCTCAAGCTTCTGCCCAAGCGGAGGATGGACAAGGACCACCTCGGGAAAACCGGCCAAAACGCCACAGAATTAGCGGCGCCGAGGCAAAAAGAAGGAAGCAGGCCAGAGAGGCGATGGGAAAAGCACCCACGGGAGCAGCTCATCCGTCTCCAGCCCCTCCCAAAACAAAGGTGAAGATGCCCACATCGGAGACTGACAACGGTTCCACCTCCAAAAGAGGACAGGAACCAACTACCCCCGGTGTGAAGCGCCTTCGCTTAAGTACCTCCACAGAGGGCACGCCGAGGAAGCATAAGAAGTCACGCGGTGGTGGAAACACCGCTGCGCCTTCCCAAAACTTCGCGGAAGCTACCTTAAGACATCTCAAGGTTGCTATTATAGATAAGGTAAACCCGTATGGAAAGGTCACCGCCGACCGGGCAAACCTTATTAAACACAGCCTAATCGAGGAATTGGACAGAACAATATTGTCACCCTCGAGCAGCCAGGTAAAAGCACCCACGTTCAAGTCGTAGACTTACTCGGGTGAGATCATCAGAATAGTCTGTGATGACGATGAGGCGCTTGCATGGCTGGAAAAGGCTACATCTGACCTCAAACCGTGGGAGGAAGCATCACTGGCTGTTGTCAGTCAGGATAAGCTCCCAAAACTTACCAAAACCTCTCTATGGATCCCGGAGGATGCTATTAGCACCTCTGATGACCAATAAAGAGTGCTGCGGAGGTTAGCGGCGCAAAATCCAGACATGGCAGTTGCGAGATGGTGCACCTTCCACCATGAGGTAAAAAGGATCCTAAAGGACACCTGATTGTCTTCGGAATCGGAGGCGATGACATGGCCGTCCTTAGGAAAAGGGCAATGAGGCTGAGCTGCACGGTTACCTCATTGTATCTTAAAACAAGCAGAAGCAAAGTGCAGGATACCTCCACGAAACCAGGAACCTCAAACATGCGGCAACCTGTAATAAATAATGCTTCACTTATCGTCTCGTATGGTAGATTTATTTAAAAGACACTAGATACTCATGATTTAGTTTATTAGTTATCTAAGTACAATACTAGATAGTACTCAGTTGACTTTGACTAACTTAGACCGTTCTCTTGATTCTTCATTTTTAACAATATTGATAATAATCCCCCTAATCCCGTGATTTCCAGCTATTTAACACACGTTAGTTTGTTATGATAATACGTTTGTTATTTGTTAATTGATACACGTTATTTAAGAAGCTTTTGATTACATTGCAAATTTCACTAGGTCAGAGTGTGTCCTCGTTACAACGATATTTTCGATGTCGTAAACAAATAATATATTTTCGCAAATGTGTCACGGTATTAAAAAGATTACTTGAATCTGATGCTTAATTAAATCCCGTTACATCCCTATCCCTCTGAAGAAAAATTTTCTGAGTGCTGTTCGTTTTCAATCAATTACATGAACTGTTTCTACTCTTCCCTTCCGAAAAAAGAAAATTTTTCGTGTCATCATCAACTGATTACTGTACATATATACATTATTTACATTCAGTATTTACATACACATATTTATAGAATTATATACAAATTTTTGGTACATATTTCCTTATATCTAAAAAAATTTTTTTCAATTTAGTAACCTCGCCTAACCTAACATCAGCATATTATAAAGTTACCATGATTGTTCCCTTGTAATATGCTGTTTATTATCCTTTATTATGCCTTAGATTAGCTTAATATTTTACCTACGTTTTTTTTAACGTTAAATCATTTAGATTATATTACATATTATATCTTACCCCCTATTATGTGCACATAATATTTACAATAACCTTTACATATTTTAAATAATAAATAAAAATTTATAATAATAAAATCTTATATTAATTCTTGTATTAATTCTTGCATTAATTCTTGCATTAATTCTTGCATTAATTCTTGGTACCAAGTAATAGTTCTGTTTTCACTTTTCATATACACTATTAATAACCATGACATCCCACAATAAAGATTTGTCGTTTTATTCATTTATTCATTTATCCCTATTTTTTTTTGTTTAACTACTACTATACAGTCTAACATTTTTCTTTTTGTTATACACATTTTAAATATATATGTTGTACGAACTTAAAACTATATTTACACATTATATACATTTAAATATATTTTCATATAATATTTGCATTCAAAAGTACATGTATATATTACGAGTATATTCATTGACTCTAATTGTAGCAAAGTATTGTTTCCTTAATAATTATTATTCTAGCCATAAACTCTGTGCCTTGGTCTGCTATTATTTTTCTGGGTACTCCATACCTCAAGATAAATTTTTCTACCAATGATTTGGCTACTGTTTTGGCTTATTTTATTTTCTATTACATATTCTTCTACGTAGTTGCTTAATTCACATTGTACGTCAATATATCTGTTTCCATTTTCATCCATGTACATTTTCATGGGTTCCTTGTTTATGATTTAGTGCTTATGCCTTTGGCAGTGGTCGCATCTCTTCACATTTCACATATTTCTCAACATTTCTTCGTAATTCGTTCCAGAAATAGTATTAACTTATATTTCTGTATTTAATATATCCTATTTATTCTTTCATATCCTTCCTCTAACATGTGGAAGTCGTTAATTATAACTCTTCTTGATCTGCTTATCTTGTACTATATTATGTATTGATTGTATTATGTTTATCTTGTACTATACAAGCTTTTATACTTTCCTTAAAAAAAAATTATTATTTTTCTCTTCGTATTTCATTAAGAATTGGTTGATTCTTTTTTCATCTCTTCTTATTCTCATTTCATTATTATCATTTTCTTTATAATCTTCTGCACTCACATTTGTGAGCCAAAATCCCAACAAGTCTCCTAATGCTATTCCTGAAGCATAAATCCTTAAAATAAATTTGTTTTTCATCGATAAATCGGGGAATTCCATAACCGGGGCTTATTAGATATATCTTGGGCTTATTAAATTTTTCTTGCATTGTAAATAAAATTTTAAACACGGATCATAATAATAAAATATTTAACCTGGTCAGTTACATTGTACTAATTTCAAAGTTTATGGAATTGCTTACTAAGTACATTCCAACTGTATCAAATATCATACTATTAACCTAATGTCATTATGTAATGTTTTTATGACGAATACTGTTTGCTATCGTAATGAAATTATTATAGTTATGCTTTTTTTTTGTTTATTGTTTGGTTTCTCGTCTTTTACAAACTAACTTTTGCTTGTACATATGGGTCGTTTTCTAAATAAAAAACATCTGCATATTTTGCACTTTTTCTATGGGCCTTTTTCTTCAAATATTAATGGTTTTTACTGTGCTTAATAGGTGTTCGACTCTTTTTTTACTCTTTGCTTTGTTTCTTCCATATAAAATATATAAAAATTTTTTCTGGTTTTGTATCTTCGGAATTAAACATCTAATTTATATTTCTCGATTATTTACATTTATGATTCGTATAGGTAACATAATTTTAATCGGTTTATCTATTAATCCTACTGTAAATTCCTTCTCAACTTCTGGTTTCTTTATTACTGTAACTGTTTCTTCTGTTTTTCGGTTCGATCTCGAAATTCATTTCTCCAAATATGTAATAATACTGACATATACTTTTCAAAATAATCTGTTCATCATTTTTCGCCTTTGTGCGTACTTAATTTACTTAACATATTTTCTTCTCTTGCATATAAATAAAATAATTGTAGGGAATCGTCTTTCATTGTGACAAACTTCCTTTTCAATAATTTTCCATTTACTTTATTAAAAAAAAATCATTATTCAAAATTCGTTCCGCAATTTTAATCCATTCTGTAGTTACTGTATTGTCGTGCTGGAGACGCAGGACTCTCAGCGGGTTGGGATTCAAGTACCACCCTAGCTTATCCTCTTAGCAGCCTTCTGCTCGACGTAGGTTTCAACCATTAAGGTCGAACCATATGCAGTTTGCCTACATTTCTGTCAAAAATCTACTTCTGTCACTGTATTCGTATTCGCATGCGGTGCGTAATATGCTCTTGCTGTGCCTCTATTTCTGTGGCATCTCACCTGTTTCCATTGATTATTCTTTGTTCTACGTTGTGATTGCCAATCTCCTCTGTTTCTATTACGATATATCTTCGTATTATGTCTTTCATATTCACTTATATTTCTATAATTTTTGTTTCTATATTGTTTTCTTTCTTCGAATTTATTTTTATAATATCCATATATTGTATTCTTACTTTCTTTTCTCATATCAAAATGGTATTTGTTCCTGTAATTTAACACTTTTCCTTGTGTGCTATCTTCTGTCTCGTCGATCGATAAAAATTTGTTCATTATCTCTTGTGTGGTTGAAAAGTTACATGCTTCCAAAATGAATTTAGCTTTTTCTGTGTTGACGTTGCGTTTCATTGCAGGTACTACTGCCTCCGTTGTGTATTTTTTCGCTAGTTCCAATGACATTCCTTCCGCTACGTATGCAACTTTGAGCTGCTCCGCTAATTCTTCAACTTCAGATGCATAGACCTCTGCATCTTTATGTCCTTGTCTTTTCTTCGCCAATTTAGCTATTACCGTCTTTGGACTGTCGCCTCTCAGTTCTCTCTTCAGTACCTCTGCTATTCTTGCGATTGTATCCTCTGTAGCTATAACGTTTCTGGCCTTATTCGTTAATCTTGTCTTTATTAATGTTGTCGCTGTCTCCTCGTGTCCTATCGCTATTTTCTCAAGGAGTTCTAGTGCATCTAAAAATGACTGCAGTTTACCTGCTTTTCCATCAAACTCGCTGGGTAACACCTTGCTTGCGATATTTAAAAATTCGTTTGTTGTAAGAGCCATACTTATTTCTTGCTCTGTGTCGCTATGTTCTTCCTTCTTTATAGGTTTTTGTTTCTTTGTCACAGGTAGAGAAACTGGTTTAAAATCTTTTACATTTTGAGTATATTCTTTATCCGAAATTTCCATAATGTTATTATCATTTAAAACTTTTCCATCTCTAGTGAGTCCTTGTATTTGAAATGATTCGGCCGTTTCAATGAAGGTATTTAAATCTTCTTGTCTAATTTGTACTTCTCCATGGTATATAAATTGTAACAAGTCTCTTAGTGCTTCGTAAGTCACGTTTGTCAAAATTACTATAGGATGTTGACAGGGATTTGACATAAAAATTTCTTTAAAATATGGGCTACAAACCGAAAGAACCATTTTATGTGCTTTTATGCATTTTCCTTGTGCTGAAAGCGTTACGTCTACAAAATCTTGACTCTTCCATAATGAATTTATTCCTGAACTCATATTTTCGTGGAAACTGTTCCAACATAATGAAAATTTTTCTGACGCCATGGTCAATTGTCTTTAAAAGTTCTTTTAAATTCGTTTTTCTTCCTTATAAATGTAACAATAATTCTAAATATCCTAATTTATTGTAGCTAAATAGTAAAATAAAAAGTCATATCTGATTTGTTCGTCTATATTAATTGAAGAATTTGTCATTTAAGCAAAATCATGTCGTAATTTAATATTTTCCGACTTAGTCACAGTATATTTTCATGGTCAAATATAAATATTTTTTAAACAATACCTTTAGCAAATAAAATTATATATGTCACAATTTAAAAATAAATTATATTCTGTACTACTTTTAAAAGCAATAAAAATTGTGTACTCAACATTCTGAACTTGAATTAGTTAAATTCTTATATTCAAATACTAAGTAATAATTTCTATCTGTTAGACTGCATAATTTATATAAATAAGGGATAAAAAATAAAATTTACTTACATAATATATTTCACATATTGTTTTTGATAATTCACATTTGTCCATTTATCCATTTTCCCCATTTATTGTCCATTATCAGGTGCTGTAATTCCGTCGCGGGACTCCTGGCGGGTTTGGTTCGGAATTTGGCGGGAATTTCCTTACCTGCTGATGCATTTTCCACAGTGGGTTCCATATATCATCTATTATGTAAATTTCCATTTAAATTTCCAGTATGTGGTTGGCATTTTTTATTTGTTTCTGCGAATCAGAAAACTCCTTATTCGAAAGGTAGGATCGCCATGTAATAAATAATGCTTCACTTATCGTCTCGTATGGTAGATTTATTTAAAAGACACTAGATACTCATGATTTAGTTTATTAGTTATCTAAGTACAATACTAAATAGTACTCAGTTGACTTTGACTAACTTAGACCGTTCTCTTGATTCTTCATTCTTAACAATATTGATAATAATCCCCCTAATCCCGTGATTTCCAGCTATTTAACACACGTTAGTTTGTTATGATAATACGTTTGTTATTTGTTAATTGATACACGTTATTTAAGAAGCTTTTGATTACATTGCAAATTTCACTAGGTCAGAGTGTGTCCTCGTTACAACGATATTTTCGATGTCGTAAACAAATAATATATTTTCGCAAATGTGTCACGGTATTAAAAAGATTACTTGAATCTGATGCTTAATTAAATCCCGTTACAAACCGACTACGGTTGCTGAGACTGAGACACCCCTGGTCCCACAGCAGGGACAAGATTATCAGATGATGGTCGACGAACTTTGCGGAGGAGGTTCCGAAATAACTGAGGCTGTCCCCTCCTTAACCGAGGAGGAAATGGACACCTAAAAAGAGCCGAAACGATACCTAAGCCATGGGCAAGGACGTCGGAAAAAATAAGGTTACTATTATTCAATGCAACCTCCAACACAAAAAGGTGGCAATGGCGACACTATGTCGCCGCCTGGATGTAACGGAGGATACAATAGCACTAATCCAAGAACCTTGGATAAATAAGATCAAAATAACTGGTCTTAGTAGCCTAAACGGTCAAATTTTCAGATTACCAAGCAATCAACAACCGAGAACAGCAATATATGTTCCCAGAAAAATCAAAGCCTCCCCCATGGCGCAGTTTTGCACCTCAGACGTAACTGCGGTTAAAGTGAAGTGCTCATGGGGAAATGGCAAAAATAGAGAGTTGATACTAGCATCGGTCTACCTACCCTCAGATGCAGCCACCCTACCACCAACAAGGGAAATGGAAGATCTGGTAGACCATTGTCTCAGTCAGAATGTAGAACTTATTATCGGGTGCGATTCGAACTCTCACCATTTAGGCTGGGGCAGCAGAGATAACAACTCTCGAGGTAAGTCTCTATAACTATATTATTATAAAAGATTTGTATATCTTAAATAAGGGCACCGAACCTACCTTTATTAATGTTCGTAGCCAAACAGTCATCGATATCACGCTGGCAACAGCTGAAATATCGAATAAAATTCAGAACTGGCAGGTATCGGAGGATATTTCTATGTCTGACCACCACTGGTTAACCTATAATATTAGTCTGGAAAAAAGCCTTATCAAATCGCGCGACCCTAAGAGGACGGATGTAGAACTCTACAACCGACTCTTAGAAGATGCTCTGCGGAATGAAAAGGCTTCAACTCCAGGAACTAATACAGAATTGGAAAGGAATGCGGTATCTATCCAAAACAAAATAAGCTATGTTTATAAAAAATCCTGTAAAATAAGGATGGTCCAGGAAAGTCGCAAAACCAATTCTTGGTGGTGCACTGAATTGGAACACCTTAGGAAGACAGCAAGAACAGCTTTTAATAGAGCGAAACGCACCAAACTCAAAGAGGATTGGGATTCTTATCAATCAAATCTCAGAGAGTTTAAAAAAGTCTGCAGACAAAGACAAAGAGCTGCTTGGAGAACCTTCTGTGAGGAAATCGAACATCGGCATGTCGGCATACTAACGAAGAAAGATGGGAATAAAACTTCCAACCTTCGTGAAAGTGCTGAGGTCCTGATGAAAACACACTTTCCTGGTTCTAGTGTCTCAACAGCACCAAACCGGATGGAAGAAGTAATCATACCCTCAACAAACGACTGGCATCTCGCCAGAACAATGATTAATGAGGAAAAGGTAAAATGGGCCATATTGTGCTTCACCCCTTTCAAATCACCAGGGCCTGACGGCATATATCCAGCCCTACTACGGTGGGGAGTGGATATCCTTCTACCGCACCTCGTGGAAATATTCAGAGCCTCTTTGGTTCTGAGATATATTCCTAGGAAGTGGAGAGAGGTACGTGTGGTCTTCATACCAGAACCAGGTAGGATCCTTTCTGTTGAAAACGATGGAAAAGCTATGCGAGAGGTACATAAGGGATGAAGTTCTGGTCCATAACCCACTTCACCCAAATCAACATGCATATACTTCGGGAAGATCTACCGATTCTGCACTGCATCATGTAGTGGAAAGAATTGAAAGATCGCTGGATAATAAAGAATCCACCCTAGGTATATTCATAGACATTGAGGGAGCGTTTGATAAAATCACATTCCCAACTATCACCCAACAGCCAACGTCAGGAATGTTCCCCTGGCCATAAGCGAATGGATATTCAGTATGCTCTCTAATAGAGCAATAAGCATAAATGTAGAAGACGTTTCTGTTAGAGGCATGGTTACGAGGGGCTGTCCACAGGGAGGGGTGCTATCACCACTACTCTGGAACATAGTTCTAGATACCCTGGTTGACCAACTCAGCAGCAACGGTTTCTACACAATAGCCTATGCAGACGATATTGCTGTCCTGCAAAGTGGTAAGTTTGAGAACACACTATGTGAGAGATCACAAGTTGCTCTCCGACTAATAGAAACATGGTGCAAGGAACACTCACTGTCATAAATCCAAAAAAAACAGAGATGGTCCTCTTTGCCAGGAAAAGAAGAATCACGGGCTTAATACCCCCAAGGATTCTAAACTACAGTTTAAATTTTTCTGACGACGTGAAGTACCTTGGTATTACCCTTGACAAGAAGTTAACATGGAACTCACACTTAGATGGTAGAGCTAAAAGAGCATATATTGCCTACGAGCAGTGTCGACGAACATTCGGACGCACCTGGGGCCTCACGCCCAGGATGATCGCCTGGATCTACACCGCTGTCATTAGGCCAATGCTAACTTACGAAGCTATTGCTTGGGTACCAAAAGTGCTACAGGCAACAGCGATTAACAAACTAAGCCATATTCAGCGGATGGCTTGCATAAATATAACAGGTACCATGAAAACAACACCAACTGCTGCAATGGAGTTGATCATTGGCATCACGCCTCTAGATATATATGTTAAAGAGGTGGCGCTAGTGACAATGATACGACTGCGCTCAGCTGGTGCAAACCTTGATGTAGGAATGGGACAATTGAGAACTCGTTTCTGGCGAGAAGAGTTGGATGCGTTACCACTCCTACAGGCAGGCTGCGACTCCATTGAACCAAAGTTTGTCTTTAACAAACCATACAAAATTGAAACAGGACAGTATATGGAGACAAACGTGGCAAATGCCTATTGCATATACACCGATGGCTCCAAAATGAAAGAAGGCTCAGGATGCGGGATATACTCCAGATCACTGAACCTAAGAATAAAGTGGGGTATGGGCAAAAATGCCAGCGTAGTTCAGACAGAACTGACTGGTACCTCCATAGCCGCAAAAGAGATAACCCAAAAAGGTATAGCAGGTAGAACTATAATGATCTGCGCAGATAGCAGACAAGCGCTACTAACCTTGAATAGACCACGTGTCACATCAGGTTTAGTAATGGAGTGTCACAAGTCACTAACTCAAGCTTCGGATGGTAATACCATCATCCTGAGGTGGGTTAAAGGACACAATAGGAATAAAGGCAACCGCATTGCTGACCAATTAGCTAGGAAGGCGGCAGGCCTAAGACTCTTAGGAACTGGGGATCTTTTTGGTTGGTCAACTACAACAATCGCGGAAATTGTCAAATGTCACTCCCATACGCAAACCGTAAAAAGATGGGAAGAAGGGAAAGGATGTAAACTTGCCAGGGTAACACTAAGTAACCTTGAAGAGTCAACATCTAAGAAGTACTTGGGAATGACCAGGAAAAATCTACGTTTGGCAGTTGGTTTTTTAACTGGTCATTGTCAACTAAGCAAACACCTCCATACACTGGGGTTAGCAGACACACCTCTATGTAGGAAGTGTGAACGAGAAGACGAAACTGTAGAGCATGTCCTATGTGAATGCCCAGAGTTATCGTTAATACGAGAGTACGCATTCGGCGAGTCCTGGCCCACACCTGCCCACATAAGAGAGATGTCTCCTGGTGACTTGTCCACCTTCCTAGAAATGGCAGGATGGAAAATGAGCTAAGGGTGACAACTCCCTGGGAGGATGAACAATGGGTCAATTGTGGCCTAAGTGCTGTGAAACTTAACTCGCCCTCCCTACTCTACAGATACAGATACAGAAGGCCAGTGTTAACATACGGGTTAGAAACGTAGTTACTTACACAGAACGACGAAGAATTGCCTAAACGTTTCGAGAGAAAAATTCTAAGGAAGATATATGGAGGAGTCCAAGAACAGGGTTTGTGGCATAGGAGCTACAACTTTGAGTTATACAGAAGTTTTGGGGAACCTCACGTTGTAAAATGTATTACATTAGTACGCCTTCGATGGATAGGACATGTAATTAGGCGAGATGAAAATGCAACGATCAGAAAAATTTTCTAACGAAGAGGACCAGTGGGAAGACGAGCCAGAATAAGACCAAAACTTAGGTATCAAGATAACATTAAGGATGATCAAAAATCCATCGGGGTTAAAGCATGGAGAAGAGTTGCCAGAGACAGGGGCGAATGGAAGATTGTTCTGAAGAAGGCTTTGGCTCATAACGAGCTGTAATGCCACTGATGATGATAGAAGTCATTAGTGACGGTAGTGGGAAAGGGGGATAGCTCCAGGAACGCCAGATTTATACCAACTTATTTTCTATGATTAGCCTGGAGATTATAATGATGAAGATTTAAAACACTATAAAACTTTATTAAAAAATACAGGAGTTTATCAGGATGCCACGGGGTTAAAGCATGGAGAAGAGTTGCCAGAGACAGGGGCGAATGGAAGATTGTTCTGAAGAAGGCTTTGGCTCATAACGAGCTGTAATGCCACTGATGATGATAGAAGTCATTAGTGACGGTAGTGGGAAAGGAGGATGGATACCAGGAACGCCAGATTTATACCAACTTATTTTCTATGATTAGCCTGGAGATTATAATGATGAATATTTAAAACACTATAAAACTTTATTAAAAAATACAGGAGTTTATCAGGATGCCACAGTCCGGCTCAAAGGTGCAACTGGGAAAGAATACCATTCTATTATAAAATCTTTATTTAGATCTAAAACAATGACAAAAAAGCAATCATCACCAAAAACTCGATTTACTGCATTAAAGAGATCACCTCTCGAAGATCTTGTTCCTTTAGCAAAAGCGACTCGTTCATCATTGTTAACAATACCTCCTCCTCGAACATCGTTATCTTCGCCATCTTGCTCCAAAGGGTCAGTGGTCGTCGATGCTTCTCATTTAATCTACAATGATGATCCTATTGAGCATAAAAAGCTACGTGAAGGCTTAAAGTAATCCATTTTGGATTAACAAAGTCAAATTTCCTTCTTTTAAAACTCCATCGGTAAGACTGAAGAAAATTTGAATAAAAAAATGAATGATGACAATCAAATAGATGGTATGGAAATATCTGATTTAACAAAAGAAGTATAGATATAAATAGATGGTATGGAAATATCTGATTTAACAAAAGAAGTAAATTAATTACAAAACGCAGTAAGAAATTATCACAATGCATTAAAACAAAAAATTGATTCCGCTGCAAAAAAAGTTGAAGAAAATACCGTGAAAATAAATAAGATTAAAAAGAGAATAAATCAAATGGAACCTACATTACAAGAAGTAGTAGATAAAATTCGATCATGGGATCTAGATAATCGTCTTAAGTTAGTTGAAGCCCGTAATAATATCTAAAGAAAAACAACAATTGGTCAGCGAATTGCATAAACATGCACGAAAAAACTATCCTCGTCGAGAAACAATCATAAAGGACTAGATGATTTATGGCGGATGGATCTTGCTAAGATAGGACTTTATGCCAACCAAAATAAATCTTACAAGCTCGTTCTTATTGTAATTGAGGGGAGGAAATAACAAAAAAGTTTGCAGATATTTTAAGTAGTAATCGATGAGTTACGAAAAATTCACAAACTGACCCAGGTACAGATTTTTTTAATTCCAAGTTTCAAAATCTCACGAAAAAGCACGGTATTAATCACTTATGTGAACGAATTATTCGAGCACTCAAATCAAAACTTTACAATTATTTCAGCTTACAGGGCACCTACCAGTTGATTGACATATAACACCAAATTACCGCCGAATACAACAATACAAAGCATTCAAAAACGGTACAAACCTTCCCAAGTGAACAAAATCAATGAAAAGGATATTTTAAATTAAAAGTTTACAAATTTAAAAAGCGCAGGTCCGCGAAAACTTAAAGTTGGCGACATTAAACGCATTAGCAAAACCAAAACGTGATTCGACAAGCGATACGTTCCGATTTGGACAACATAACTATTCAAAGTAACTAAAATCCATATTACCAACCCTACAACACACATACTCGAAGACATGCAAGGTGCACCGATCAAAGGGGTCTTATGCGAAAAAGAACTACAGAAAACAGACAATCAAGGTATTTATTTAGTTGAAAAATTTTTACGTCGTAAAGGTAAAAAATGTATTGGCTTAATAAATGACTTGACCTTGATGCAAAATATAATAGTTGGTTTAATTACGACGATGTCATCTAAAAAGGTGGGGAACTACTTTTTAATGAACGGCGTATGAGTATCATTTTCCTAAAAGTATAAAACATTGAGGGGGGAATCACTTTTTTTCATCCTTAGTTCATTGCAGTCAGTCAGCTAGTAAAATGATATTCCCAAGATAGTGGATATATTTCAAGTTACAGCGAGATTGACGTCACCTAATTGCCGATATCCCAGTCGTCATCAAAAGCATCGATCGTATCTGAAGACTACTGCCGTGAACTGGATGTTCTTCTAGAGAAGTACTAAGAACTGATTAAAACGAGACCCATTACATAATGTACACACTGTTTTCAAATGGATTATACCAAATTGAATGCGGTCTAGTACCGTCAGAACATATTGTTACGATAAATAATGACGTGTCATATGACTCAAAACTGTAACATATTTATTGCTACTTTTCTGTTCTAGTTATTTCGGCGCTCAGTTGAAAGACCTGTTTACTTGAATTGTGATGAGTCACCCGCGACTTGAAATTTCCAGAAGCAGGCCAAATAAAACCAGTAGCCGTCGACCGACTTCTAGTAAATTCGCCGAAAGACCAGTCCTTGAGGTACGTTCTTGCCTATTCGATGGGATCCCGTTCTAATGGAGAAGGTCATCGATCCTTCTAGATAACGGCATTATATATATATATATATATATATATATATATATATATATATATTGTGACAATTAGGGTTTATAGAAAATAATTTATAAGTTATATACTACATAATATTAGATATTTGGTTGTTTTAAATAAGTTATATACTAGAGAATTTAATAAAAATATATTTATGTGAGGGCGTTTTTAATAAATTAGCATATAATAATTGTAAAAAGTTGTATTTTAATATTGTAAATATATATAAGTGAGCCATGTGCATAGGCAACCAAAAATACTCTCGGAGTAATTTGACAGATAGAAATTAATCATAAGGGAATATAAAGTGGGGTTATATAATATATTGTTTGAAATGTGTATTTTATTAAATTAGAGTGTTAGTTACTAATTTAATTATATATTCTGATCTGAAAAGCCTAAATGTAAACAAAATTATTAATAGAAAAGAATGGAATTCTCTGGATCTCCGGAGATGGCCATGTTTGCGAAATGGTTTGTTCCAGAAAATTCAGACAAGTATTTGATAGAACAAATTAGAACATGATATCTTACGAGATGGTTCTAGAAATCCAAAAACATATAAATACCCGTGATTTGGATTCAAGAGGGCAGTCATGGAAGTTTTTAGTCAGAAAAGTTTTAGATAGTGCAGTCAGAAAAGTTTTTAAGTTTTAGTCAGAAGTCAGGCCAGTTTATTATGAAAGTTAGTTAGAGTCAGTGAATCAAGTACAAATAGTCCAATAGTTTAATATAGTGAGTTAAATGAAGATTAAAAATTATGCATATAATTTAATGCACATTTATAATTATACACAAATAATTATTGAAGATAAAAAAAGGTATATTGGAAGAAATTAAATTATATTATGGTTGGAGATTAGTATAAATCAACTTATAATAATTGGATATTGGTATATTGAAAAGAAGAATAAATATAAATGCTGTTTGCTGGTTTGGTTGGTGGTGTATAAATGCTGGTGAAGAAAACTATATCTTAAATTGGTAGAAGCTGATAATTGGAAAAAGTAATTTCAAAAAAAAAACAAGGATAACTGAAGTACGAAGACATTCAGTGGTGATTAGAATCTATATACTTAGTGGAAAACAGTTCATTTAGGCATTCAGTGAAAGAAAGGTACAAAATTTTGTTAATATAATTTAGTTAGTGTCATAACAATTTCAATTTTGAAGATAGTTTGTTTAAATTTTAGATTGTCTATAGAATTTAATTAGTTTTATAAGAATATCAGTTTAAAGATAGTTTATTTTAAATTTACATTGACTAGGTTAGATATATATGTGTGTTTCATAATAGTTATAATAAAGATAATTTAAAAAAGTACTTACAAGCTAATTCTTTGAGAACCGCGATAAAAACCCTATATATATATATATAT
Organism: Diabrotica undecimpunctata; assembly: GCF_040954645.1. Lineage (NCBI taxonomy): Eukaryota > Metazoa > Arthropoda > Insecta > Coleoptera > Chrysomelidae > Diabrotica > Diabrotica undecimpunctata. The sequence goes on from NC_092804.1 coordinate 91,575,484, forward strand.
ATATTTATATATATATATATATATATATATATATATATATATATATATATTATTAAAATACTCATTGCTCATCATTCAAAAAAAAAACACATCATAACAATATATATATATATATATATATATATATATATATATATATATATATATATATATATATATATATGGGACATTTTATTTAGAGGGACATTTAATTTTTGATCATCGCGCCGCATTTTTTAAAATGTAACGCCCGTATTATAATAAATTGTATAATTGTTCGTGTAAGATAAATTAGTAATAAAGACTTTAATAAATTTGTAAGTGTTATAAATAGAAACTTAAATAAATAAATAAAAACAATAAATTAAAAGAATAATAAAAACATGACAAATGGTGTCAGAAGTAAAATATAAAATAAATTAGACTCATAATAACATAACAAGTGGTATCCAGAAGTGAATATTTTTAAATTGTGAAAATGACGACGATTTATGAGCTCACAGTTACGAATTTAAGAAGACATCTCGAGGACAGAGAATTAGGTTTTACCGGAAAAAAGGCTGAGTTAGTCCAACGACTAAAGAACGCTTCGCAGGAAGAAGGGTTGGACTCAGAAACTTATATATTCGCAGATGCTGTCATCTCGTCGATTTCGAAAGTTTCTTCTGATGTAGCCAAAGTTTCTGGTGATATATAGAAAGTTTCTGGTGACATCGCATCATTAGAGAACAAAGTTTCTGGTGACATCGCATCATTGGAGAACAAAGTTTCTGGCGATATTTCGAAAGTTTCCGGCGACATCGCTTCATTATAAAACAAAGTTTCTAACGAGATTTCTTCTCTGGAAAGTAAAGTTTCTGCTAAAATCTCTAAAGTAACTTCTGAGATGTCTGCCCTCGACGATAGAATATCTTCGTTAAAAAACCAAGTTGCTGCCGATATGTTGCTTCGAAGAAAATATAAAAGAAATCGAAAGGAAGATGGAAGAAACAGGGATAGCAGAGAGAGGAAACAATCCGATTACAGTAGAGACAAAAGAAGACGAGACGAAATGTAAGTTGGAAATACGGCCGAAATTTGAAGGAAGTGGAGGTTCTGTTCATGTTAAAGTTAAAGACGGGGTGATACAACCTTCTACGAGCCCATGGGTCTCTCCGGTGGTCCTGGTTAAGAAGAAAGACGGAACGACGAGGTTCTGTGTGGATTACCGTTTGCTGAACAAATTGTTTTCTACTTTGGATTTGAAGTCTGGATACTGGCAGGTAGACATGGACCCAGTAGATAAAGAGAAGACAGTCTTCACCACAGGATCTGGATTGTGGCAATTCAATGTTATGCCATTTGGACTCTGTAATGCTCCTGCGACATTTGAGAGGTTTATGGAAAATGTGTTGAGAGGGTTATCTTGGAAAACATGCCTAATTTATCTAGATGACATAATCGTCTTGAGGGAGTCATTTGAAGATCATCTAAAGAATTTAGAAAACGTTTTTAATCGACTTAAAGCTGCCCAATGATGTTAAACCCCAAGAAGTGCCAGCTGTGTTAAGGTAAAGTCAATTATCTGGGTCATATAGTCAGTAAAGAAGGGTGGCCGTGGATAAGGGAAAAATCGATTCCATTAAGAAATGGTCAGTACCAACGGACAAACATCTGTTCAATCACAAATTAACCCCTTAAGTTATAATCTCACATTATTCTTAACTTCTTAATCTATTATAGTTTCACCATTATGTTATATTCACCATTATGTTACATTATAAGTGACATTGTAAAACCATATCGTATAATATTTTAATAATTAGTTCATTTACCTACAACTAAATAAATTGCCGAATAATATATTTTCTAATTGAACTTCCTAAGTGTCGCAATTAAGGCGTAGATTAAATTGTATGTAAGCAAAGTTTGTTGGTACGGTATGATAGGAATCAATAACCTCTGTGCTGAGGTATGAATTATTTGTGAGATTATAAATTGGGGATTTGAGCTCATGTGAGGGCAGTCTACAACAGTCAATCATAAGTAGTTACCTAACGAACATCATATTGTGTAATTACCAGTAGCTGTCAATAAATCAACACTTTTACTCCACAACTTCAACCTTTTTTTATACCTATCATCGTCGACCGACAAGAAGCGGACAAAGGGGCATTTACAAACCGATTCGAACCTAAAATCCAAGTTCGAAATTTTCCATTGGTCCTTCGACAAAACATCATCAAAAGGGCGTTAATTGGTTTGGAGCTTCGAAGGAGACGACCCTTAGCGACCTAAATAGCTGTTTCCCAGTTCCGTACAAGATCGACGATCGAATTCGAAGTGTGGAGAAAAGAAAAAAGAAATTAAAAAGACCAGAAAGCACCGAAATTAAGGATAGGAGCCTTACGAGAGCCTTTGATTACAAGAGAACCTGAATAGCAGTCCTTAAGTCTACTGTTCCATCAGTTTGGAGATCCAGTTTCCAGCAGAAAAATCTAGTAGTATCCAGAGATCCAGCTCACCAGTTCCAGTTGCAGTTCTAAGAAGGAAGCAGGAACATACAAGTGAACGTCGGGATAAAACTGTAAGTTTTTGAATATTTATTATCATTTAGAGCAGTGCATTTTTTTTATAAATTAAAAAGATTATTAAAGAAACTTAAGATTCAAATTTAATAATACTCAATTGAAATATTTTTATTCTGCATACTTTTTACTTAAAATAGTAATAGTTTGTATACAGCTAATTCAAATCTAATATCTTGATTATTTTAATTTTAATTATATTCGATAATCTAATTTAATCTAATAGCTTAATTATTTTAATTTTATTTATACTCCATAATTTGATTCTTACAATTTAAAATTCTTAAAACATTTGAGTTTCATAATATTGGGAAATATCGTGACAAATCGTTATTTTTATACACATTCAGAGTTCATTCATTCCAAATATATAGTATTTTGTAATATTTGCATTTTTTTATATAAAGAATTTTTTCTCTCTGGTTACAAGTGATAATATTACATTCTTTAATTTGTACCATAAGCCGTGTCAGCAAGGTTAAGAAGTTCATTGCGTTGTTGTCTAAGGTAATCTTGCCGAGACTTTAATTTAGGTCAGCCTTACATACGTTTGAAATGCAGCGGTTATATTTAGATCAAGAAAAAATAGGTCAAGAAATTACAAAGCTTTTAAATAATTTACGAAAACTTCGGAAAGAAAAACGAACGAAAGAATACTTAAACATCAAAAGACAGACACTTGATGAATTGTGGAACGACTTTAAAAATCAAAACACAAAAATTGAAGAGAAGGGTTCGAGAGTTGATAAATATTTTACGTCTAACTTTTACGAACAAATACAAAAAAGATATGAAGAAACGAAAAAGACTTTAGAGGATTTTATTAAAAATTCGTACAAGTCTTCGACAAAAATTAGAGAAGTAGAAATTGGGATGGGAAAACTTCATCATTTATTGGAAGACGACGAAACCGATGAAGATATACAAAAAGATTTAAAAGAAGAGGTACAAAAAATAGTTGCTTTAATAATGGAAATAACTGTGGACAATGAACAGGATACACTAGAAGAAGGTGAAATAGAAAGATTTTATGCAATGAGAAGAAGGGAGCGGTCGATCATAAAAGAAAATAAGAGGTTAAAGGCGGAAGGATGCAAGAAAGACAAAATAATATTACCCCAAGTGAAGTTACCCTGTTTTGAGGGAAGGTATGAATCCTGGGTAACATTCTATGATATTTTTAAACGTTTGATACATGAGAATAACCAACTATCAAATGTGGAAAAAATGCAGTATCTGAAGGCAAGCCTCCGAGGAGAAGCAAGTAGAATAATATATATACAATAGCACTAAAGGCCTTAGAGGCCCATGGCTTAAAAAGTTTGTTCTTTCTTCATTTTCGCTTTTCTTTATGTACTGAGATCTTCTCTGGCTCGATATGTGATTTTTCTCCATTCCTTCTTGTTATTCATTTTTCTTTTCTGGCCTTGTAGTCCAATTTCTTCCATATCTTTTTCTACCTCCTGATTCCATCTATTTTTTGGTCTTCCTTTTCTCTTTTTTAAAGTTATAGTGTAGTTCATTACCCTTTTTGAAGTCCTCGTGTTCGGCATCCTTTCTAGGTGACCTCGCCATCTTAGTCTCTGTGCCTTTATGACTCCTATTATGTTAGGTTGATTATATAATTTCTTTAACTCATCATTTGATCTTCTTATCCATAAACCGTCCCGTATTATTCCTCCATATATCTTCCTCAGGATTTTCCTTTCCCATATCTCCAGTAAATTTTGTTCATTTTTTGTCATTGTCCATGTCTCACTGCAGTACGTTACTATTGGTTGTATAGTTGTTTTGTATAACTGTATTTTTGCCTTTCTTGATAAAAACTTGCTTTTCAACTTTCCACTAAGAGCATGTACACTTCTATTGCCTGCCATTATTCTAGCTTGTATTTCTTCTTTAATGTTAGGTTTGCGTGATATTATTGTACCTAGGTATGTAAATCTTTCTACCATTTCGAATTCGTATGATAATCTTTCTTCTACTTCTACTTTAAACTTTTGTCCATCCCTGAACTGATCATCTGTCCACTGCATACATTTTGTTTTAGTTTCATTTATGTAAAGTCCCATTTTCTTTGCTGCTTTTACTATTCTCTGTACTATCTCCTGTAACTCTTTTTTTCCTCTTGCCAGCAACACTATATCATCCGCAAATGCCAAAACTTGGTGTCTTTTATGATATAGGAGTCCTTCTCTATTGATTTTCGCTTCTCGCATTATTTTTTCTAGGCATTAATTGAAGAGTAATGATGACAAAGGATCGCCCTGCCTTAATCCTTCGTTTACTATAAATTTGTCCGATACATGATTGTTTACTTTGACTCTGTTTTCTGTATTCTCTAAAGTAAGATGTATCATGTTACGCAACTTTCTGCTAACTCCCAGTTCCTCAAGGGTCTCTTTTAATTCCTTCCTTTTTATTCTATCGTATGCTTGCTGGAAGTCGATGAATAGCGCTATCGTTGGTAAGTTGTGTTCATAGCTTTCTGCTTGTAATTCTCTGATTATGAATACTTGGTCCGTTGTGCTTCTCCCTCGTCTAAATCCGCACTGGTATTCGCCTATTACATTTTCAACTTCTTTTTCTAGCTTATCTTTTATGGATTTTGATAGGATTTTATATACGGTATTTAGTAACGCTACTCCTCTGTAATTACTGCATTTTGTTTTGTCTCCTTTTTTGTGTAATGGGCAAATAATGGCTTCCTTCCAATCTTCGGGTATTCGTTCTTTTATCCATATCTCCTTTATGATCTTGTATATCCAATTATTTAGCAGTTTTCCACCATATTTCATCATCTCTGCTGTTATGTTATCGCTTCCAGGGGATTTGTTGTTTTTCAGATTTTTTATGATTTCCTCGATTTGTTCTTTGCTGGGTGAATTATCTTCTATGTCTTCTAAGTGTTCGATTCTTGCTTCTGTTTCCACGCATTCTCTTTGGTTTGACTTATTATTGCCATTTAGTAATTCATCAAAATACTCTTTCCATCTTTCGGCAATTTCTGTTTCCCCGCTTATATTATCTCCTGCTTTGTTTTTGACGAATATGGGTTTTTGTTGGAAACCTTTTTTTTCATTTCTAGCACCTTGATATAGGTTTTTTATTTTTTTATTTCTGTAATTCTCTTCTATTTCTTTTAGCTTATTTTCTATGTGTTTTCTCTTCTTTTCTCTCAGCACTCTCTTTACTTTTTGTCTTTGCTCCCTATATCTATTCTTTGTCTCTGTTGTTTCTTTCGTGATCATTTCAATCCTTAATGATTTTCTTATTTCTATTTCTTTTTGGCACTCTATGTCGAACCAGTCTTTCCTCTTTTTATTCTCTTGTTTGTTACATTCTTTTGCTGCTTTGTTCATTATTTGCTTTATGTTTTCCCATTTGTTCTCAGTTTGCTCTTCTATTTGTATCTTTTTTAGTTCTCTTTCCATTGTTTCCTCGTATATTTCTTGCTCTTTCTTTGTTGCTAATCGAATTGGGTTATGTATACATTTCTTTTTTTTTATTTTGTTTTTGTTTTCTGGTATCAGTTGCTTAATTTTGATGCCCACCATGTAATGATCTGAGTCGGCGTCTGGTCCTCTGTATGTTCTTATCTTCTTTATACATTGCTGTTCTTCTTTTTCGATGAGCACGTGGTCTATTTGGTTTTTAGTCTTTGTATCTGGCGATATCCAAGTTTCCTTGTGTATTTCTTTTCGTTCGAAATATGTGCTCATTATGATCATATTTTTTTCTCTTGCGAAATCTATCAGGAATTGTCCGTTCTCATTAGTTTCATTGTGTTTACTATATTTTCCTATTGTCGGTCTAAATACTTCTTCCTTCCCTATTTTGGCATTTGCGTCGCCTAGAATAATTTTCATATCATATCTGGGTATATTTTCGATTGTTCTGTTTAATTCATTGTAGAAACATTCTTTGACATCATTATCTTTTTCTTCTGAAGGCGCGTGAATATTTATGAGGGTGATTTTTTGGTATTTTCCCTTGAACCTGATACTACATATGCGGTCTGACACTGGTTTAAACTCTACTAGTGCTTCTTTTAGCTCTTTTCTTATCATAAAACCTGTGCCTAACGTTCTATTCTTTCCACCGCTGTTAAAAAACATTGTATCTTCTATTTCTAATATATCATTTCCCAGTTGTTTCGTCTCCTGTAAAGCTACTATGTCAAAATGGAACTTTTCGATTTCTCTCGCTAAGTGTTTAAGTTTGCCTTCTCCATATGTGCCTCTTACATTCCATGTTCCCAAAAGTAAGTGTTATTTTCGTAATGTTTTCTTGTGTTTTGGTCCCGTTATCATTTTTTTCCTCTTTTTTCCTTTTTTCGTATTATCGCTAACCTTGTTCTGTGCTTGTTTCGTCAACTTTATTCCAGTAGTACATTTAGTTGCTAGTTTTTTGATGTTTTTTTACATATTGCGCCTTCTTTGTCATTCCACTTCCATTCGCTGTTATTTACCCATATTTTTTTTACTCCAATCTTGACTTCATTTCCTTTATTTCTTTCTTCTTGAGCAATGTTTCTAATTGTTTTCTGTATTTCTCGTTCTTTTGTGGTTGCATCTTCGTTGATATATATTTTGTACTCTTTAATTTCTTTTAACTTGTGCTTTTTTTCCATTATTTTTCTTTTTTCTTCCTGGTTTTCCAATTCAATTAGGCATGTTTTTTCGCCTAACTTGTGAGCATTCCTTATTTTAACCTCTACTCCTATATGTTGTTTGATGAAATTATTGATTGTTCCTTTTAACCCTGCTTGCTCATATGTGTCTATCTTTAGGCCGTACATAACTATGTTATTTATTCGTCGGTGTTTTTCCATAACTTCCATGTTTTTTGTTATTTCTCCGAGTTCCTCCTTGATCTCTATATTTTCTTGTTTTAGTTCTGAATTTTCTTTTCTCAGCTCTTTGTTTTCCATTATGAGCTTTTCTATCGTTTCCTTGCATTCTTGTTGATTTCTTTTTATTTCCTTAATATCATCGGTGAGGTGGCTCACCATTATTAGTAATTGATCAATTTTTGTTGCCTCATTTTTTTTCTCTGGAGTTTTTGTTGGTGTTCTCGAAAACTTCTTGCTCTTTCTGAAAATGTTATCTTCTTCCTCGCTGTCTTTATATCTGTCCTTCCTTTTTGCCCCTCCTTCTGAAAGTGTATCATCACTGTCTAAATTTTTCATATATTTTTCCATTTTCCGGCGCCAAACACTGTCTTCCACCTCAACAGTTCAGAGAAGACAGCGTTTACCGTATTTATTTTATGTTTATTAACCGTTGTTATTTTTCTGTGTCTACCCCGAAAGTCTACTCACAACGGCAACGTCGCAATTTCAAAGGTCAGAGTTTCGTTTCTATGCTTTGATGTTAATTAGGCTTATCAATTACAGCGATCTTACTTTTTATAGGGCCTTGGTGTTTTCGGATGTAATTTCACCGATTTTAAAGTTTTTTCTTAGCACTCTCCTTCACTTAATGTCTTATATTGTTCACTGGATATTTTCAATAATTTATTTCCCGTTACAACTCTCAGAAATTGAGTTTATTGCAGACGACAAATAAAATATTTGTTTACGTTTATAAGTAGAATAATACAACATTTAAATACAACAGAAGCAAACTACAGTGCTGCCTGGAAAATGTTGCAAGATCGGTACGATAATCCAAGGATGAATCTATTTATATTGTAGCGTGATTAAATAAAACGAGCGGTTCAAATTTATATACATATATTTATTTATAACTTTACAGTTCGGTACTCTCTTATCAACTAACCCTACTTCTAACATCGCGTCATATATATACCAAAAGTATTAAGTTCCAGAACATTCGGGAGTTGTCCCACCTCTAATTCGCCTACGTGACCTGTTGTTCTGTCTCTCACTCGATGGATCTCGAAGCTTCTCGAGGAGTATTAGAGATGCAATGCAACCGTTACCTGGGCCATCTCGAAAGCATGTTCGTAACACTGCTCCCCTCTTAAATCTGACCGTCCCGATCAGCAACTCTATATGTAGACACAGGATGGCGGAATCTACAGGACTCTCCAGCTCTGAATGAACCCTTTAGAAAGAAATAACAGTCTACTGACTTTGAAGGATACGATCTCATCGGGTTAATGCAACACACAGTAATTCGTACGCCGGTTTCTCGGAAGATCACTTCAAGCATGCTTCTGACAATCTTCCAGTCCAGATTATCTAGTGCATGGCCTATCTTGGGTAAGGCCAAATTCTTGATGTTGCAATTGCACACAATTTTCTTCAAATTAGTTAGAGCACGCCATATATCCTCGTAGCTTGTCCTGTCTGTATACGACTTCCTGGTCACCATATACAGCAAAGATCGAGAACCATCTTCTAATCTCATTACTCTTCCAATTTTAGGCTGCTGGTTTTTTAACTCGTCCAAACGACCGAATTTCTTATAAAATACGGATGAGATTCCTTTAGTCATCTCAAGATCTTGGGCAACACAGTGGGCTAGAGAGACGTTATGCGGAACACTAAAAAGATCCTGCTGAACTTCTGTGGTTACGCCGAATCTAGCACTCTTTCTCCCTGCGTAATTTGTCATAAATTCATTAAAGCTTGGTCGCCGGTCATCTTTGATCTCATGTTGAAGGGTTCGTGCTTCTTCTCTTTCATTTGAGCCAGCATATGGTGCAAGACGATTTATGTGAACTACTTTTGGTTTACCTTTCTGCAACTTCTTAATTCGGTATATTACGTCATTTATTTTCTTTTTAATTTCATACGGACCTTCCCATTGTCTTTGCAGTTTGGGAGACAAGCCTCGACGACGTTGTGGATTATAAAGCCAAACAAGATCACCTACTTCATAGCTTTCACTCTTGCATCGAGAATCATATTGATCTTTCATTCTGTCACTGGCTATCTGGATGTGTTGTCGGGCAAGTTCATGAATGTTGTTCATTCTTAACTTCAGGCGGTCGACATAATCTTTGCTTGCAACATGTTCTTCGGAAGGTCTGCAGCCAAACTCTAGGTCGCAGGGCAAACGAACTTCACGACCTAACATCAGGCAGGTTGGAGTCTGGCCTGTAGTTTCATTCACGGCCGAGCGGTAGGCCATTAGGAATAAATGAATATGCTGGTCCCAATCTCTTTGATGTTCTGATACAACCTTGGATAGGTGTTTACCCATTGTTCGGTTCATTCTCTCGACCATTCCGTCTGATTGAGGATGCAGGGGTGTCGTTCTGGTCTTATTGACACCAATCAATTTACAAACGTTTTGGAAAAGGGTTGATTCGAAGTTTCGCCCTTGGTCGGAGTGGATCTCCAAGGGAACACCAAATCGGCTAAAGAATTCTTTAACAAGTACCTCTGCAACGGTAGCAGCTTCTTGATTTGGTATCGCATAAGCCTCAGTCCATTTCGTAAAATAATCCATGGCTACCAGGATATATTTATTTCCATCATTTGTCTCTGGAAGTGGACCTGCAATGTCGATTGCTACTCTTTCCATAGGACTACCAACATTGTACTGTCTCATGGGTGCCCTCTTTTTACCAGCTGGACCATTACTGGTTGCACACAGTTCAAATTTCCGGCACCATCTTCTTACATCATCTTTACAGTTCACCCAATAGAACCGTTCTCGAACCTTTTGCAGAGTTTTCGTGATACCAAAGTGTCCACCTGATGCACCGTCATGCAGCTGACGCAATACTTCTGACACTTTACTTTTAGGTACAATTAACTGAAACTTAGTTTCTGTACCATCATCGTTCTCAAAGGTTCTATACAGAAGATCATCTTTCAGCACTAGGCAATTCCATTGGCTCCAGTAACACTTGACTTCTGGACTACATGCACTAAGGTCTTGCCAAGAAGGTCTCTCACTTCGACGCATCCAATCCAATACTCTTTTTATACATGGATCATCTGCTTGAGCGTCTTGTGGCTGTTGAGGCTGCCATTGCTCATTAATGACGGTGGTTCGTCTCACGAGGCAAAGTCGTTCTTCTAATTTAAGACAGTGATTACAATTTGCACTGCACGGCCGTCTCGAAAGGGCATCAGCATTTGAAAGAACTCTGCCAGCCCTGTGTTCGATCTCGTAATCATATTCTTGTAATCGTTCTAACCATCTTGCCATCTGGCCCTCTGGATTACGAAACTGTAGGAGCCATTTTAGAGCAGCATGATCCGTGCGAAGAAGAAACTTTCTGCCATACAAGTATTTATGGAAATGCTCACAAGCCTTCACTACGCCTAGCAATTCTCTTCTGGTAACGCAATACTTTCTTTCTGGTTTTGACAAGACTTTGCTAAAGTAAGCGATGACTTTCTCCTGCTCATCTTGGATTTGAGAAAGAACAGCTCCTATTGCACTGTTGCTTGCATCGGTGTCCAACACAAATTTTCCTGCCTGTCTAGGGTAGCTTAAAATCGGTGCGCTGATCAGAGCCATTTGTAAGTGTTCAAAAGCTCTTTGACACTCTTCGCTCCATGTATATTCTTTGCCTTCTTCTGTCAACTTTGTTAATGGCTTGGAGATATTGGCAAATTCTTTGATAAAACGGCGGTAATATGTACATAGGCCAAGAAAACTTCTAATTTCGTGTTTATCTCTTGGTACTGACCAATCCTTAATTGATGCAAGTTTTTCAGGATCAGCTGTTACACCATTACTTTGCTACAATATGTCCCAAGTACTTCACTTCTCGTCGAAACAAGTGACATTTCTTCGGACTCAACTTCAGATTCGCTGCCCGCAATCGTTGAAAGACTTCTGTTAGATTATTGGCATGTTCATCGAAGGATCTTCCAACTACAATTACATCATCCAAATAAACCAGGCATGTTTTTCATGTTAGACCTCTTAAAACTGCATCCATTAATCTTTCAAATGTGGCCGGGGCATTACATAAACCAAAGGGCATAACTGTGAACTGCCAAAGCCCTGATCCTATAAAGAATGCGGTTTTTTCACGATCAGCTGGCTCCATGTCTACTTGCCAATATCCACTTTTCAGATCGAGTGTGGAGAACCAACGAGAACCAGAAAGTGTATCCAAAGTATCGTCTATTCTGGGCAAAGGATAACTATCTTTTTTAGTTACTGCATTGAGCTGTCGGTAGTCAATACAAAAACGTGTTGAACCATCTTTTTTCTTTACTAGGACTACTGGTGATGTCCATGGACTATTTGATGGTTCAATTACCCCTTGTTTGTTCATATCTTTGATGATGTCTTCGGCTTCATCTCTTTTCGAAAATGGAAGTCGTCTAGGTTGTTTTCTGATTGGCTGAGCGTCTCTGGTATTAATTTTATGCTTTACTATGCTTGTTTTGCCATTATCCTTCTTATCCATGGCAAAAACATCTTGAAATTCTATCAGCATAGACTTCACTTTTTTAGTTCGTTCATCATCAAGATCTTGGCACGTTTTAATCATCGTCTCAACAAGCTCCTTTGGATACTTAGATTTCGACGGTTTCTCATTAGTATTCATGGAACAAATCGAAGCCACGGGAACACACTGTCCGATCAAAGTTCTTTTACTTAACTTAATAGTAGTTCCCTTTAAATTCATAACTCTTACAGGAACGACATCTCAAATTCTCACCAAAGCTTTTGCCGTTAGGAACTCGGCATTATTCACATCTTCGACCATCCTTAAACTTCCCTCTCGGCAGTAACCATCAGGTCTGGTCATCAAAATTTTCTCACTATTACCGGGTATTATTACGTCACAAGTAGTTATTAAGCTGATAACATCTTCTTTGTCTTCATGAAACGGCAACTCTTCACCACTGATCTCAAGAACTCCATCTTTGACATTCAATACAGCCCCAACTTTCCTTAGTAAATCCATCCCCAATGTGAACTCATCGGAGATCTCTGCAATTAATACTGTATGTTTCACTGTGGTCTGGCTAATGGATACTGACATATTAGCCTTGCCATATGTATTAATTATCTCACCAGTTGCTGTTCTAAGCTTTACTGTTGCAGGCAATAATTTAAGATGGCCTCGTACTACTTCTGGCCGTGCGATAGTTCTCGTTGCACCTGTATCTACCAAAAACGATCTACATTTATTATTGATACGACCCTCTATGTACAAGCTATGAATTCCACCTGAGGACGTAATGTTCACAGTTACTATGGGGGCTGTGTTTCTCGAGGTCGGCAGTTGCCCCTTGTTGTCGACCCGTTCTAGTTTTCCGACTGTTGTATCATTTTCTTGCAATTATGGCGAATATGACCTACGTCACCGCAATTCCAACATCTGGGCTCGCGTCTCTTCGGCATCGTGTTACGAACTACTTTTCGTACCATTTCTTCCAGACGTTCATCGTTTGGTTCGTCGCCTTCTTCAATGGTTCTTACCCGATGACTCCGTGAAGTTTGACTAGCTGTTTCATGTTCCAAGGCAATAGCCAGCGCTTCATCTAGAACTTTCGGTCTTGCTAGTCGTAAAGCTTTCTGTAATTCACTTTCTCTTAACCCATTGACGAAGGTATCTACAGCAATTTCTTCCAAAATGTTGTCTGGTACCTCCGGATAAGCCAACCGCACTATACGAGCAACATCTGCTTCAAACTCTTGCAAATTTTCACTTGCTCGTTGAATTCTACTTCTTAGTTGCGCCTTGTAGACTTGTTGTAGATGGGCATCTCCGTAACGTTTGTCTAGTCGAGTGAACAAGGTCTGGTAACATTTTTCTTGACCCTTAGGAATCGATCTTAGGATATCCGCAGCATCACCTCGTAAAGCAGCAGTCAAGGAAACAGCTTTTTCTTGTTCTGTCCAATGATTGGCTGTCGAAATAGCTTCAAATTGTCTAAGGTATATGGACCAAGAGGACTTTCCATCAAATGGTGGTAATTTGAATCTCATATTATGTGTCGTTTCGTCTCTAGGTGATTCTTCTTTCACTACCGGATCTAAGGCTATTGTATTAACTGGTGGTAGCACTTTTGTGTTAGTTATCATGTTCTCTAATTGTTTGATCTTCTCTTCTACGTCTTCTATCTTGTCGTTAACATTTTTCTGTATCTTATCAAATGTTCTTGAGACTTCTTCAAATTTCTCATTGTTTTGATTACATACTTCGTCGAATCTTCTAGACATATTTTCGAATTTCTCGTCGTTGTGTCTAGCTGTTTCTTTAATAATTTGAGAAGTTTCTTCGATCATTTGAGACGTTTCATCGAATCTTTTGGAAACATTCTCGAATTTTCCATCAATTATTTTAGTTAAAACGGCTTCTTCTGCTGATTGAAACTGTAATGTCTCTGGGTCGTCTCCATTCTTGTTGAGCACAGTCTTTAGTCGTTCTTGAAGTATCTTTTTGGACCCGCTGCAGTCTTCATCGCGTTCTTCTAGTTGCTCACGCAACTGTTTCACTGAAAGTTCTACTAGCAGCATCTTTGGTCAGGCACACACGTACTTTTTAAATGTTCTTTCGTACAAAGGACACTACCGAACTACGCGGATGTTCCCGACGAACAATACTTTTCAAAAGTTCAAAAGTCTTTTTCAAAAGTCACTGCTGAATTTATTTCTGTTTACTCACACCGTAACACCAACTGTAGCGTGATTAAATAAAACGAGCGGTTCAAATTTATATACATATATTTATTTATAACTTTACAGTTCGGTACTCTCTTATCAACTAACCCTACTTCTAACATCGCGTCATATATATACCAAAAGTATTAAGTTCCAGAACATTCGGGAGTTGTCCCACCTCTAATTCGCCTACGTGACCTGTTGTTCTGTCTCTCACTCGATGGATCTCGAAGCTTCTCGAGGAGTATTAGAGATGCAATGCAACCGTTACCTGGGCCATCTCGAAAGCATTTTCGTAACAATATTAATAGACAAGATACTTCAGGCTGCGGAGATAAACGAAACGTCAGCAAAGGCGCTGAAAACATTACATTATACTCTCCACGAATTCTTAGAAGCCATTAGTGGACTAGGTATAATGACAGTGTTCTGGAGCCCTCTTATAGCAAGGATAAGTATGTTAAAGTGGGACACAGAAACCAGGAGATTATATGAAACGTCAATTCAAGACAGTAGGGACATTCCGACATATAAGTCAACACAGGAATTCCTACAAAGAAGATTTCAGACATTGGAGATGTTGGAAACAGAAAGGAAAGGAACAGATCATAGCCAACAGGTTAAGAAGAAGATAACCTGTGTGGTGTGTCGTGAACAACATAACCTGTTGAAATGTACAACGTTTCTACGTCAACAAGTACGTGAAAGAAACAAAATCGTAAAAGAAAAGCAATGATGCGGTAGATGCTTACGACACAAAAGGGAAGTACCATGTTATTCCTATCATAGATATGCAGAATGTGGTAGACAGCACCATTCATTACTACACTTGTCAGAAGGTCAGTATGATAACAGAAGGAATTCTAAAAACAGAAGGCCACAAAATAGACCAAATTCTAGTGGGTCAGGTCAGTATGATAACAGATGGAATTCTGAAAACAGAAAGCCACAAAATAGATCAAATTCTAGTGGGTCAGGTCAGTATAACAACAGAAGAACTTCTGAAAACAGAAGGCCACAAAATAGACCCAATTCTAGTGGGACCAGAGGTGACAACACTTACGATGGATCGTTAAGGAGACAAGAGAATACTGTGAGCTGTTTAAGTCATCAGAATGAAGAAGTGCTACTTGCAACGGCATTAGTACGAGTAAGAGACTCAAAAGGAAGCTCACAATTAATGAGAGCATTGATTGACCAAGGCTCGCAGTCATCATTCATTACGGAGCAGACCGCTACAAGTCTAGGAATAAAAAGAAAGGCTGTCCACGCTCAGATATCTGGAATTGGCAATGAAGACCAAAGGAAGTCGAAATGGAGCGTAACATTAAACTTGGAGGCGCATTTCAAAAACGAATTTGAAATGAAGACCGAAGCAATTGTACTACAAAAAATAACAAGAAATCTACCGGAGAAGGAGATACAGATGAAAGAAAGGAACCATAGGAACTTAGTCCTGGCGGATCCAAATTTTAATGAGACAGGTTCAATAGATATTCTATTAGGAGCCAAAGAATATAGTTTGATATTGCAGGACGGAGTAGATCGAACAAAGAATGGTTTGCTCGCCCAAAATACAAAATTGGGTTGGATAATGTCAGGGATAGCACAGCAAGAGAATATTCCTAATATACAAGTACTCAGCGGGGTTCAAAGGAGTAGTGAGGCGCAATATAAGATGTTGCTTCCAGATAACATCTCTAGCCTCTCCTACTCAATTCCTATCCTCACCTCCAAGAAGTGTGATCTTGATCACACAGGTGAACCCCGGTAAACCTGAGCAACCCTATTGGAGATTGGGTAACCAACCCCAATGGAAGGTAGGGTCAGGGCGGACGAGGAAGGGAGAAAGCATAGCTTGTTCAGAAGCTATAGCCAGCGGCCCTGGCACTGGACTCGGGTGCAATAGGCCGATAACCTGTTCACCTTAAACTCAGCTATCACGAATGCTACGAACAATGAACTAACCGGACGGACCAACGGACAACGACCAAAGCTACGGAATAAGGACTTAATGATGGATTTGCGACTGGGAACCTGGAATGTCCAAACCATGCTGCAGGCAGGCAAAATGCAAAGTATTGCACAGGAACTATTGAAGTACGAAGTAGACATAGCAGCTCTCCAAGAAATCAAGTTTAAAGGGCATGGTTGCATAAATAAAAAAGAATACAGTATGTACTACTGTGGAGCAGAAAGACAAGGAGACTTTGGAGTGGGTTTTATGGTAAACCATAAATGCCGCAGGTCAGTATTGGGTTTTACTCCAGTTAATGAAAGAATATGCAAAATAAGTCTAAGGGGAAAATTTCATAATGTTACAATTATTAATATCCATGCCCCAACAGAAGCAGCAGATGAACTAGTAACCGACCAATTCTATGACCAACTACAAGTAGAATGTGAAAACGCACAGAAGAGAGATGCAGTTATAGTTCTGGGTGATATGAACGCGAAGCTGGAAAAAGAGAAAATATATGCAGAATCCTTTGGTAAGCATAGCTTACATGATATTACCAGCAACAACGGTATGAGAGTGGCACAGTTGGCAATGGCAAACAAACTAAGAGTTGTTAGTACGTGTTTTCCTCATAAAAATATTCATAAAGGAACCTGGATGATATCTGGTACTAATAAATTTAATCAAATTGATCACATATTAATATCTAAGCGGTGGGCAACCTCCGTAACAGATGTTAGAACATTGCGCAAATTGCGATTCGGACCATTTCTTGGTTATATCGAAGATAAAACAAAGAATATCAATGGTAAGAAAAGAGAAAGGCGCCAAACAAAGAAAATGGAATACATATATGTTTAAAAATCCTAAAAAGAAGAATGAGTACCAGCAGAAAATAAAAGTAATATTAAATGAAAGAGGAGAACAAAACAACATTGAAGAAGAATGGAATATCATCAAAACGACAATTAGAAAGGAAACATTAGGTGAAACCTCAAGCCAAAGAAACGAGGAATGGTTTGACCAAGATTGCCAACAAGTAATAAATAGCAAAAATATAGCTAGACAGAAATGTCTACAAAGGGATTCCCGATCGAATAGAAAGGCATATGAAGAACTCAGAAAAGATGCAAAGAAAATATGCAGAAGGAAAAAGAAAGAAATGTTGAATAGAAAAATACAACCAATTACAGATTATAATAACAGAAGAGAGGCTAGAAAATTTTACAAGGAAATAAAGCAATGCACCCAAGGATACATATCAAGATCAACAGTTTGCAAGGACAAAAATGGGGCAATTATCAGCGAGAAAGAGGAAATAATGAAAAGGTGGAAGGAGCATTTTCAAGAGCTGTTAAACCCAGAAAAAGAACAAAACGAAGATGAAGAGATAATTCACCACACAGCAGAACAACTAGTTGAGCAACCAACATTGGAAGAAACGATAAACGTCATAAAACATCTAAAAAATAACAAAGCACCTGGCACAGATGGAATAACTGCAGAACTGATAAAGAATAGTGAACATGCGCTATGGAGGCGTATCCATAAACTAATCGACCGCATATGGACACTAGAATGGAGTAGATCGACAAAAGATGTTAAAGCAACTATCTATGTTAGGGATACCCAATAAGTTGGTTAAATTTATACGAATGACTCTGGAGGGTTCCAAAGCTATGGTGAGAATAGATGGAGATATGACGCAGGCCTTTGATATTGAAAATGGAGTTAGACAAGGGGATGCCTTATCAACAACACTTTTTAATCTAACTTTAGAAGCTGTTGTTAGAAAACTGGATATAAACGGCTGTATTAATACCAGATCTATGCAAATATGCACATATGCGGATGATGTTGCCATAATAAGCCGCAACAAAAGGGTATTAAGCGAAAAAGTTATAGAACTGAAACGAGAAGCTGCTACGTTTGGTCTATATATAAATGAAAGCAAAACAAAATATATGGAGTGCACAAAATCGAATGAACATGAGAATCTGAAAGTAGACAACCATACCTACAAATATGCCTCCACTTTTCCCTACCTAGGCTCAATAATAAATGACAACAACAACATCAGTCAAGAAATACAAGCACGGATTCTTAGCGGTAATAGGTGCTTTTATGCATAAAAAGACTTAATGAAAAGTAAGTTACTGAATCGTGAGTCTAAGCTGAGAATTTACAAACAGTAATTAGACCAGTGGTCACATATGGATGTGAAACGTGGACCCTCTCAACCACTGATGAAAATCAACTGAGAATATTTGAGCGCAAAATACTAAGGAAGATATTCGGACCAACCCAATGCAGCGATAGTTCGTGGAGAATTAAAATGAACCACGAGCTGGATGAACTAATGCAGAGCGCAGATATTGTCAGATTTATAAAGTCACAAAGACTAAACTGGCTTGGTCACCTAGAAAGAATGCCAGATAATCGAGCTGTAAAAAAAGTCCAGAGATGGAAGCCCCAAGGAAACAGAACAAGAGGAAGGCCCCGTAAAAGATGGATAGACGACGTGGAGAGGGATCTTAAAACCATGAACATCAGGCAGTGGCAAAGGAAAGTATCCGACAGGGCAGAATGGAAGAACATTGTTAAGCAGGCCAAGACTCACAAAGGGTTGTAGCGCCATTAGAAGAAGAAGAAGACAAGTACTCAGCATGATATCTAGACGACAGATCGATGAAGAAATAAAAAAATACTGGGAGTTAGAAGAAGTAGATCAAAGCAATACTCTTTCAGTAGAAGAAAAAGAGTGTGAAGGATATTATAAAAAAACAGTAAAAAGGGATAATGAAGGAAGATTTGAAGTTAAAATACCCTTCAATTCTAATAGAAGCCTATTAGGGGGACTCAGAACAGCAAGTATATGCGAGACTGCTGCAATTAGAGAAGAAATTTCAAAGAGACACAAACCTAGAAAAAGAAGAGATAGTGTTGTGCGCTCGTTGTTGGTCCCAAGAAATCTACTTGCAGTAGATTACAATAACTTACACTAATTTTAAGTGACATATGAAAATAAAGGAAGGTGGTCAGATATATTCAAAACTCAAAGAGAGCCAGGAAATAATGGCATCAAGGTACTTGCATCCAACCTCATCCAGCGCCTCGAAGACATACTTTATCACAACCAAATTTAAGTAGTACTTTAAAGAAAGCCCCTCCTAGATCAGTTTCACTTAATGAGCTTAGATTTGAATTAGATAGTTTAGCTGAAACATAAATTCTAAATAATTAAATTATAGGTAGCACTGCTCGGGTGAGATAATAATTCAAAAATCGAGTGAATTAGTGTTATGATTATTGTTATATTATTATTTTATATTTTATATGTTTTAAATATTTCTATTGGTCGTCTGTTTGTTTTTATATAGTGGCCAATATGTTCAATCACAAATTAACCCCTTAATTTGTAATCTCACATTATTCTTAACTTCTTAATCTATTATAGTTTCACCGTGTATAAGTGACATTGTAAATCCATATCGTATAATATTTTAATAATTAGTTCATTTACCTACAACTAAATAAATTGCCGAATAATATATTTTCTAATTGAACTTCCTAAGTGTCGCAATTAAGGCGTAGATTAAATTGTATGTAAGCAAAGTTTGTTGGTATGGTATGATAGGAATCAGGTATGAATTATTTGTGAGATTATAAATTGGGGATTTGAGCTCATGTGAGGGCAATCTACAACAGTCAATCATAAGTAGTTACCTAACCAACATCATATTGTGTAATTACCAGTAGCTGTCAATAAATCAACACTTTTACTCCACAACTTCAACTTTTATTATACCTATTATCGTCGAGATCGACAAGAAGCGGACAAAGGGGCATTTACAAACCGATTCGAACCTCAAATCCAAGTTCGAAATTTTCCACATCAAGTGAGAAGTTTTCTTGGACTATGTACTTACTACCGGAGGTTTATTAAGAAGTTTACAGATATCGCTAAGCCATTAACGCAGCTCACAGAGGAAGCAAGAGATTACCGCTGGGATACAGACTGCAAAAATGCCTTTGAGACCTTGAAAAAGCATTTAATAACAGCACCAATTTTAGGGTATCCACTGCCAGAAGGAGAGTTCATCTTATATACAGATGCAAGTAATGTGGGAATTGGAGGAGTGCTGTCTCAGATTCAAGGAGGACAGGAACGAGTCCTCGGATATTTTAGTAAAGTTCTTTCAAAACCTAAGTGGAATTATTCCGTCACGAGAAGAGAACTTCTAGCAGTAGTTAAATCAGTAGAGCACATCTATCAATACCTCTATGGCAGAAAGTTTCTAATCCGAACCGACCATGCCGCCCTTAAATGGTTGATGCAGTTTAAGAATCCAGAGAGTCAAATAGCCAGATGGATCGAACAAGAATACAATTTCAAGATTGAGCACCGGGCCGAAGTTAGCCACAGAAACGCTGATTCTCTTTCCAGAAGGCCATGCCCAGCAGAGTGTCCCCACTGCAACAAAACGGAATCCAAGAAAGCAGCAGTGTTAAGAACAACCATGGTCAACGACGACTAGACGCCTACTAATATTAGGGAAGAACAAGAAGGAGATCCAGTTATACAGAAAATTCGAAAATGGAAAGAGGGAAACCGTCGACTACCTTGGCAAGAACTATCAAATCTATGCTCAGTAGTTAATACGTATTGGGCCCAGTGAGACTCATTTATCATGGAAGATTGCTTGCTCAAACGAGTACTGGAAAATGATGACGGTTCAGAGAAGAGAAGACAGTTGGTGATCCCAAAGAGCAGAATAGCCGAAGTACTTCGTCAGTTACACGACAGTCCATCAGGAGGGCATTTTGGTGTAAAGAAAACCCTTCAGCAAATTCGGGAACGGTTTTGTTGGATGAACAGTTCCGACGACGTAAAAGACTGGTGTAAGAAATGTACTATTGTACTATTTGTGCTACGAGTAACGGGCCTTACCGAAAAAGGAGAGCTCATATGAGACAATATAATGTTGGAAGCCCGTTTGAAAGAATAGCTTTGGACATCGCTGGGCCGTTTTCAGAAAGCAAAAATGGAGGCAAGTACGTGTTGGTAGTAATGGATTACTTCACTAAGTGGGTCGAGATTTACGCACTTCCAGACCAGAAGGCCGCCACCGTTGCAGATAAGTTTATCCAAGAATATATCAGCCGATTTGGAGTGCTTTTGGAGATCCATAGTGACCAAGGTAGGAACTTCAAAAGCGATCTGTTCCAAGGAATATGTGATAGAATAGGCATGAAGAAAACAAGAACTATCGCGTATCATCCGCAATCGGATGGTATGGTAGAACGAATAAATAGGACAGTTGGCAAGTATTTGATAAAGATGGTGTCCGATTATCAGCGAGACTGGAACCAATATCTTCCGTTCTTCTGTAACGATATATTTTGCCTACCACACGGGGCATTAATACAAGGGGTAGAAAATTGAGGGAAGAGAAACTATGGGGGTGGAGAAGGGTAAGCAAAATAATCGAAACATATGCGAACGGGCACTCAGGGGTTAGTTGGAGAGCTGGGGTCGTGGATAAGTAAAAAAACAGGGTGTCGGATTGGGGCAACTACAAAAAAAATGAAATAAACGGTCATGAATCTCTTGGGACAAACAGAATAAAAATAAACCGGAAACACCTCAAGAAACTTAATATAGGGCGCCACTTGAGGTGCCTAATTATACCTATTACAACCAGCTAGTTGTAACTGGAGATATAATTATTAAACATAAAAAATATATATTTTTCAAATAAAACTCAAAAAGGGTTAGTTAAAAAAAGCAAATGTTGAGAAACAAAATTTAACATTTATTTTTGTGTCACCACAAACAGTTACAAAATATAGAGAACACAAGAATGCTCAAAAAAGACAATGCAAAATTATAATGACAATAGCTGCAAAATACAAAAATACAAAAAAGACATGTGTCATCTGTTTACAATTTCCAGGAGTTGGAGATACTACAAAACTTACAATTGTTAATGGGCGACAATTTGTAGCAGAAATAAATTATTACAAATCAAAAAAATATCTTTTTAAGTGAAACTATGCATACTGGTTAACGTTCTTTAAAAAACAAAAACAAAATCTCAAATATGATTAGGTATTTACCAAATGTCAAAAATAGTGCTAACTGTCATATGTTAATACTAAATCTTAAAACTGAAAACAATTAAAATGACAGCAAGCTAGGCCCCGCCCTAACATCTACAATTTTAGTTATTACAATTTCTTAAACTTTTATGAAAGCAATTATTATTAGAAAATGTTTATTTTTTCTTTAAAAGTTCAAACAAAAAAAATTACTTGGGTTTCACTAAAATTTCTGGGGTTAGGAACTGGACTTACACTGGAGATTTACTGCCACCCAAAAAACTGCATCTATAGTCTGGAACGACGACCAAGGACAAACAAAATTGAGACTAAAAGTTGGCAGTGGAAACAAATTTCGAAAATCTGCTTCTTTAAAAAACTGGAAACATGTGGGTATTTTTTAAATTTGTTGGAAACGCCGCAAATCTCTTAGATACAAATCTCTTAGGTAAGAGACGACATAAAACAAAAACACAGTGATTACTCGTTTAAAATTGACACATTACATTGAGTATAATTAACTTTTTTCAACAAATTTGCCGGCTTCTTTAAACCACACACACCGACGTCTGCTCTCAACGACCAATCTTTTCAACCTCATTTTAACTTCACATACAACTGCTACTATACTATACATTTTTCCATGAAAAAAAGGCGAAAAACACAAAACATTACGAATTTGAAGGAAAATTTGGACTCCAATAAAACTAAACACGCCTTTAACAGCGGCCGGCCTTACCGAGAGTGACGAAATTATCTTCAAAAGTTGCTCGCATAAACTGGAATAAGCAAAACGCCAAAATAAACAAAACACAACGAAAATTAAGACGTAGATTAATTTGAAAACGCAATATCGGGCGGTTTGAACAAAGAAATATCGCAGAAATTTGCGCCTGTGACATAAACAAACAATAAAATGAGTTATTATCGACGGCGGCGACCTAAAAACAACGAAAGATTATATTGGTTTTAAATTAAAGGATACGAACTAAGAAACATTAAAAACATTCTTCGTTATTATAATGCATATATAAGGGGATTTCAATTAACACATATACGAGGGGATTCCAATTAATTTCAAATGCTACAATACCCCCACGTAAGAGCGAAAACTGGACAAACAGGAAAAGTTTTCGTTTAGGGCAAACAACAATCAGGTTGGAACAACAGTAGAATTTTCCAACCATTGCAACAACACATCATGACTTCAGGGAATCAAACAAAACAAAAAACAAAAAAAAACAAAAATCATAACCAAAAACTATTCATCATAACTGTCTATGGCACTAACATAATAACACTCAAAATAAAACTGGATGCTCGATTTGATGAATCGGCACCAGGTACAGTTCGTTGGCTCTTAAACACAACGACCAATGGCAGATTTCTACAAACATGGCTCTAGCCTAACCAAAAAAGTGGAACAGACCAGTGCTGAAGTTTCTGGGAGCGAAATGAGGGGTGCTTCCAGATCAGGAAAGGCGGGTGGCCAACAACACAGTTTAAGCAAGCTTCGCTATGGATATCGACTAGGTAGATAACCAAAATAGCATCAAACAATAATAACACGGTTGACTATGACAGTCAACCAATGAATTTCCAACACCTTGTTGAAAATCAAACTACACAAACAAAAGAAAACTTAATGGCCAATAGTTCCATAGGATATCCTCTGGGATTGACACAGCGAAAAATTTCCAAGTCAGGAAACTCCCAAAAGGACAAAAGAAGAAAATAAATCCAAAACGCTAATACACAATTTTGGAAAAGAAGAAGAAAAGGGGCACATGGCATACAAACCATAATCGATACACAAATAGTTCAGTCTCAAACTAATATTTCCAAAAGAACAAAAAAATCGTAACAGTTTTCCAAAGAAAACAAAAAAGTTACGACAACACTTCAAAAGAACTAAATCATCACTAACATCTCCAAGGGGACCGAAGAATCACTTTAATCTTCCAAAGGGGCAAATAAAAACATTACAGTCCATCATCACTAATCAAACTTTCAACTGGGTACAAAAATCTCAAACTCAATGGCAAGGAGGTAAAAGAAGAAGAATATATATGCACAAGGCTGAAACTAATGCTTATCTTCCTTAGAAGCTCAACAGGTCACCTGGCGGACGAATCCAAAACTCATCGCCCTAGCCGTTCCTCTCATGACAACTAATAAGGTCAAAGACATAGTCTGGGAAGGGAATACAGGGACAACATCAAGAAATAAACCTCATCATTTCACGGATAATAATTGAATACAACATCGTCATACAAAAACAAAATTCAAACAGGGTTACAACATAAGACTAGGGAATTCTTAGTGGGTCATTTAACAGCAGTACTAAAACTACTTCAGATCTTTCACGAACATGGTCTCACAATCGACATACAAAATATTTTCACGATAAGCGGCCAGGTACTTTCACCTTAACAATCAAAACGTCTTAATGGACAATGCAAGTATTTGTACCTCCGCTTCTGCCAAATCATCTCACTCATCACAGACTCTACAACAAGAAGGAATGCTATTGGGACTAGGCCAATAGTCTTACTTCAACACATAGAAAGGCTTATCCTTTCTAATAATTCACGGGAAGGGGATGCTGCTACGCAGTCTTACACAACAACAGAAATATCCAAGGATACACAAATCCAGGTCCGCCTGTACGTCCTACATGATATTTCAAAAACACAATACTCAAACACAAACTAATACATTTCAGACCATCAACATAACTCTACTACAACATCTGACCACACAAAGACACGGAAAGACACAAATCTAACTGACAGAAGAAAACATAACAATACTTTCGCTATATATTCTCAACAAATCGGCCTTAGCCAGGAATAAACGAAGTCATATCATCACTTCCTCCTACTTAACACCGAAAAGGAACAAGGAAAACACGAGGGCACACAGAACTAACAGACAGAAGGAAAATAACAATACTTTGCTTTGTCACTAACAAATCGACCTTAGCCATGGACAAGCGAAATCGTACCATCATTTCCTCCTACTTATACACAAAAAGGCACAGGGAAAAACACGGAAGGGACATGGCCTGTAAATAGATTTCTCGGAGATGAAAAATTTTCATCACAGCACCCGTGCTATGAAATCTTTCACGAAAATATTTGAAATATTTTTTCGTACGGAAATTGGGTCATCAAAATATCTGCTGATTTAAAAAGGCAACAATAATTGTCTACACTTGAAATGAAGACGAAATAAATTATTTCATTAACGTAAACAAAATTCATTTCTCCTTATGAAATGTTTACTTTAGACGAGTCTGGGAAAAAACAAACGATTATCTTACCAAATAGGACCATAAAAATGCACACTTATTAAACATTCCAAATACGTATTATTTGGATCTCAAAAATAGACGGAAATATTCTACTTCAAAGACAACATAAATAACGAATATAAAACTTTTGAACAAAATTCTAAAATAGTAGCAGTGGACTTGGGATACATTAATTCAACGAAAAATTGGATAAAACAAATACACAATTTAACTAAAAAAAATGGTTCAAAACAAACCGATTCAATGAATTACAAATACAGGGAGGGACAAAAATACTAAAACAATGTTTGGATGAAAGCAAATACACTATGTAACTAAAAAAATGGTTCAAAACATACAAACTCAATTAACTACATATACAGGGGGACACCAAAACAACAGACTCGATAAACTACACATAAAAGGGGGACAAAACAACTAACAATATTGAAAACTTGACTTTTGAGTGAGCTACACAAAATAAAACACCTTGCTCTTGTCAGAGAGGGCCTAGAAGGAAACAATGAAAAACAAGGGACAAAGGGACATAACTCAACTATACACAGCTCAAACAAAAGTCACTCGAACAATACAAACCAAACATATACTCAAAATGACTAAACAAACAAAATTACAAAAACCGATTATTCTGTAAAGAATGTCAAATCAATTAAAAATAAATGCAACAATAACGGTATTATTTGTTACTGTTAATATCTTTTACAAATGAAATCAATATCAATACCTCATTTAAAATTCAAATTTAAATATTCAATCTCAAAATATTTGCTTTCATTTACCAATACACATAAAATACATATATAAAAATTTCCAGTACATTACATAGAAAAAACAACAATACATGTCGATACAATATACATATATCAATACAAATACATATCCAAACTGTTTGTGGGACATTCGGGGTGTCACTATCTGGAAGACGGGGTCATATACATGGCAGAAAAACTCGAGGAACAACTGAAAAAGATATCTGGCTTCGGGAAAAGGGACTCAAATCTAAAAAATGCCACACGTTGGGGGGCGCCATTTTGTAACGATATATTTTGCCTAACACACGGGGCATTAATACAAGGGGTAGAAAATTGAGGAAAGAGAAACTATGGGGGTGGAGAGGGGTAAGCAAAATAATCGAAACATATGCGAACGGACACTCAGGGGTTAGTTGGAGAGCTGGGGTCGTGGATAAGTAAAAAAACAGGGTGTCGGATTGGGGCAACTACAAAAAAAATGAAATAAACGGTCATGAATCTCTTGATACAAACAGAATGAAAATAAACCGGAAACACCTCAAGAAATTTAATAGAGGGCGCCACTTGAGGTGACTAATTATACCTATTACAACCAGCTAGTTGTAACTGGAGATATAATTATTAAACATAAAAAACATATCTTTTTCAAATAAAACTCAAAAAGGGTTAGTTAAAAAAACAAATGTTGAGAAACAAAATTTAACATTTATTTTTGTGTCACCACAAACAGTTACAAAATATAGAGAACACAAGAATGCCCAAAAAAGACAATACAAAATTATAATGACAATAGCTGCAAAATACAAAAATACAAAAAAGACATGTGTCATCTGTTTACAATTTCCAGGAGTTGGAGATACTACAAAACTTACAATTGTTAATGGGCGACAATTTGTAGCAGAAATAAATTATTACAAATCAAAAAAATATCTTTTTAAGTGAAACTATGCATACTGGTTAACCTTCTTTAAAAAACAAAAACAAAATCTCAAATATGATTAGGTATTTACCAAATGTCAAAAATAGTGCTAACTGTCATATGTTAATACTAAATCTTAAAACTGAGAATAATTAAAATGACCGCAATCTAGGCCCCGCCCTAACATCTACAATTTTAGTTATTACAATTTCTTAAACTTTTATGAAAGCAATTATTATTAGAAAATGTTTATTTTTCATTTAAAAGTTCAAACAAAAAAAATTACCTGGGTTTCACTAAAATTTCTGGGGTTGGGAACTAGACTTACACTGGAGATTTACTGCCACCCAAAAAACTGCATCTATAGTCTGGAACGACGACCAAGGACAAACAAAATTGAGGCTAAAAGTTGGCAGTGGACACAAACTTCGAAAATCTGCTTCTTTAAAAAACTGGAACCATGTGGGTATTTTTCAAATTTGTTGGAAACGCCGCAAATCTCTTAGATACAAATCTCTTAGGTAAGAGACGACATAAAACAAAAATACAGTGATTACTCGTTTAAAATTGACACATTACATTGAGTATAATTAACTTTTTTCAACAAATTTGCCGGCTTCTTTAAACCACACACACCGACGTCTGCTCTCAACGACCAATCTTTTCAACCTCATTTTAACTTCACATACAACTGCTACTATACTATACATTTTTCGGACTCCAATAAAACTAAACACGCCTTTAACAGCGTCTGGCCTTACCGAGAGTGACAAAATTATCTTCAAAAGTTGCTCGCATAAACTAGAATAAGCAAAACGCTAAAATAAACAAAACACAACGAAAATTAAGACGTAGATTAATTTGAAAACGCAATATCGGGCGGTTTGAACAAAGAAATATCGCAGAAATTTGCGCCTGTGACATAAACAAACAATAAAATGAGTTATTATCGACGGCGGCGACCTAAAAACAACGAAAGATTATATTGGTTTTAAATTAAAGGATACGAACTAAGAAACATTGAAAAAATTCTTCGTTATTATAATGCATATATAAGGGGATTTCAATTAATACATATACGAGGGGATTCCAATAAATTTCAAATGCTACACTTCACAATGGCCTACAGATCTGCTGTTAACGAATCAACAGGCCAGACACCAGCCAGAGTCCTATTTGGACGCGAAATGCGACTACCTTGTGATCTAGAGTTTGGGTGTCGACCTGGAGAAGATGTAGCAGGTAAAGATTATGTGATCGAATTACGAAGAAGAATGGACGATGTACACGAGTTGGTCCGTTCCCACCTTCAGATCGCTAGCGACCGAATGAAGAAACGGCACGATACATAAGCCGAAAAGGGTTGCTTTAAGAAGAACGACAAAGACTGGATCTATAATCTCAAGAAGCGAAAAGGTTGTTCTCCCAAATTGCAGCAGTTTTGGGAAGGCCCATACTTAATTATAGAGAAGATCAACGATGTCATCTACCGAATAAGCAAGATTCCCAGGGGAAAGCCGATGATAGTACAGCATAACCGGCTGGTGTCTTTCGAAAGTGACCACAATGTAGATGAAGAAGTGGAAGTAAACCAAGTCCAAGATGTGTCTGACCTCACGTTTGAGGAATTCATGGGTGCCTATTGAGGTACCGGTAAAGCAAGAGATGGTGTTACCACTAAAGAAAAGCAAGATCTACTCGCGCTCCCCGATGACTACTCGCTGGCCCTTACTATCCCGGCCAGTACAAAAGACGCACCAGGGTTGGCATCTGTCTTTCGAAGGAAGTTCGGTCAAGTTGCAGAACTTCAATGCAAAGTGCCAGCTCCTGGGAAAGCCTTGAAATTCCAAGAAGCATCACGTTACCTTTTCTACTTGGTAACAAAGACACTGCCCGTAACCAACCTACCTACCGAGATGTATGGGAAGCCTTACTTATCCGAAGTTAACCGAGGGTTATCCAAAGTATGGTGGAGGAGATCTTTAATGACACCGAAGTCCAGGTGTTAGTCTGTTGCAATCCGCATAGTTACTGGTACGGAGAGAAAACCGTCCCTTGTCATTTTTATACAACTGGAAGTTGTAAAAGAGGGTCCAGTTGCCGATACCTGCATACCGTTCCAGTTCCAGTCCCGACAAGGTTCCAGGAGGAACCATCTTTTAAGAGGGTCGCAATGTTACGATAAATAATGACGTGTCATATGACTTAAAACTGTAAACATATTTATTGCTAATATCTTTTCTGTTCTAGTTATTTCGGCGCTCAGTTGAAAGACCTGTTTACTAGAATTGTGATGAGTCACCCGCGACTTGAAATTTCGAAACTTCGCGACTTGAAATTATATATATATATATATATATATATATATATATATATATATATATATATATATATATATATATATATATTAAACTTAGAGCTAAGATTAATATTATTATAAAAATTAATATTAAACTCACCAGTCTTCCGGGTTGAACCGCGTCGATATCCATTTTGCCGAGCTTTCGACATCCTCTCTGATGTCTTCTTCAGGGCTTCCGAGGTCTCAGTCTCCCGAGCCCCCAGACACTACTACACTCACTAGTCACTTCTAGTTCACTACTACGACTGGGACCAGGGGACGGTTCATTTATACCGTCGATGGTGACGTGGCCTAGGTGGGGGTTAGGGTGGGGATTGGCGCGAGAGTTGGCCCGAACATTTCCGACAGTGGGATTTTGATTCGAAGATGGAGGGGGCGATATTTTGTTTATGAGAGGACTCCATGTAGAAGGTAACCGTATGGCGTCATCTCTTTTATTAAGGCAATTTGGTCTTTTTTCTATTTCTATGGCTTCTCGGATAATTCTTGGTTTATAAAAGCGGATGGGGGCTATGGTTCTGGAGTTTTCGAAATCAATTTTGTGACCTGTATGAAGATGGTGTTGACCATCTTGACTGATGGAAGACTGGTGAGTTTAATATTAATTTTTATAATAATATTAATCTTAGCTCTAAGTTTAATTGTACTAACCGCGGAAATCTTTCCGAACATATATATATATATATATATATATATATATATATATATATATATATATATATATATATATATATATATATATATATATATTGATACGATTAGGGTTTATAGAAAATAATTTATAAGTTATATACTACATAATATTAGATATTTGGTTGTTTTAAATAAGTTATATACTAGAGAATTTAATAAAAATTATTTATGTGAGGGTATTTTTAAGAAATTATCATATAATAATTGTAAAAAGTTGTATTTTAGTAATTATAATGTGGTAGATACATTTAAGTGAGCCATGTGACTAGGCAACCAACTATACATATGTGAGTGACAGATATACTTACTCTGAAGTGACGTTTAAGAATTTTTACGAATATAAGTGGGGTTATATTGTTTGAAATGTGTATTTTATTAAATTAGAGTGTTAGTTACTAATTTGAATGTTTATTCTGATCTGAAAAGCCTAAATGTCAACAAAATTATCAATGGAACATTAACGAATTCTCCAGAGTGCAGAGTGTGACCATTGTTTACGGTCGAACATTCTGGAATAATGATTATGGCGGTGGATCGAACAGATATTTTTTTCGAGAACATCTATATAGAAGTTAATAGAACGAATGGAACATGATCTCTTACCAGATGGTTCTAGAATATCCAAAAAGATATAAATACCCGTGATTTGGATTCAAGATGGCAGTTTTTAGTCAGAAGTCAGGCCAGTTCATTATGAAAGTTAGTAGACACATTTAGTTAGTGAATAGTGAAGTAAATTGTTCAGAATTTTCAAGAAGTCAGTCAGAAAAGTTTAGTAAGAAATATGAAAGTTAGTTGGAGTCAGTGAATCAGGTACAAATAGTCAAATTGTTTAATATAGTGGGTTAAATGAAGATTAAAAATTATGCATATAATTTAATGCACATTTATAATTATACACAAATAATTATTGAAGATAAAAAAGGTATATTGGAAGAAATTAAATTATATTATGGTTGGAGATTAGTATAAATCAACTTATAATAATTGGATATTGGTATATTGAAAAGAAGAATAAATATAAATGCTGTTTGCTGGTTTGGTTGGTGGTGTATAAATGCTGGTGAAGAAAACTATATCTTAAATTGGTAGAAGTTGATAATTGGAAAAAGTAATTTCACAAAAAACAAGGATAACTGAAGTACGAATACATTCAGTGGTGATTAGAATCTATATAGTAGAAAACAGTTCATTTAGGCATTCAGTGAAAGAAAGGTACAAAATTTTGTTAATATAATTTAGTTAGTGTCATAACAATTTCAATTTTGAAGATAGTTTTGTTTAAATTTTAGATTGTCTATAGAATTTAATTAGTTTTATAAGAATATCAATTTAAAGATAGTTTATTTTAAATTTACATTGGCTAGGTTAGATATATATATGTGTGTTTCATAATAGTTATAATAAAGATAATTAAAAAAAGTACTTACAAGCTAATTCTTTGAGAACCGCGATAAAAACCCTATATATTATATTATTAAAAATACTCATTGCTCATCATTCAAACAAAAAATACATCATAACAATATATATATATATATATATATATATATATATATATATATATATATATATATATATATATATATATATTGTAACGATATATTTTGCGTGCCACACGGGGCATTAATACAAGGGGTAGAAAATTGGGGGTAGAAACTTTTGGGGCGGAGATAGGGTAAGCAAAATAAACGCTACTTGTGCGAACGGGCACTCAGGTTTTGGTAGGAGAGCTGGGGTCGTGGATAAGTAAAAGACAAGGGAGTTGGATTGGGGCAACTACAAAAAAATAAAATAAAAGGGTACATATACAAATCTCTTGGGACAAACAAAACAGAAAGAAACAGGAAACACCTCTAGTAATTTATAAAGAGCGCCACTTCAAGGTGCCTAATTATAACTATCACAACAGCTAGTTGTAACTGGAGATATAATTATTAAACATAAAAAACATATATTTTTCAAATAAAACTCAAAAAGGGTTAGTTAAAAAAAATAAACAAATGTTAAGAAACAAAATTTAACATTTATTTTTGTGTCACCACAAACAGTTACAAAACATAGAGAACACAAGAATGCTCAAAAAAGACAATACAAAATATTACCACAATAGTCGCAAAATACAAAAAACCTACATGCGTTCTACTGATTTACAAATTCAGGAGATGCTACAAAAACTTACTAATGATACTGACGTATAAACTGTGGTAAATATAAAAATTTTTACAAATAAAAAAATTATTCTTTTAAACAATGAAAGCAACTATTACTTTAGCAAAAAAATGTCTGTCTTTACTTTAAAATTTAAAACATTAAATGTTACCTTGATTTTTCACTAGTTATTTTGCACTCAAACTTCTGAAAATCAAACAAGAACTTACTGGAACAACAGGAAACCATTTCCATAATCTGGAACAAAGATCTGACGTAGATGGAGTTGGATCAAACAGGAAAATGACAACAAAACTGGCGGGACATCCTATATACTGCTTCAAAATTTTATCAGTGTACTGCAGAAATTCCCCAACTATTAGGATACACTAACTACTTAAGGCTTCACTGCTACATACTTATACACAAAGGTGCCAAAAACCAAGAAGCCAAGAAAACACAAATTCGACGGTGAATTTGCGGATCCACGCGCCATACTTGTGATCCACACAGCGAACCAAGTATGAATTTGATCTACACTTGCACCTACAGCGACCCAAGCATGAATGACAAATTTAAAAATTCGTTCATATAAGTTGAAAATAAACAAACACTTGACAGGAATTAAAACGCAGAAGATTTCATTTCTACGACGTACCAAAATTATAAGGCGACTTCTAATAAAACATTAAAAGAAAATGCTGAGAAAGTACACATCTTTAAAATAATAAACAACTCTAAAATAGTTTATATCACTTATACGAGGGGACTTCAATATAAAATGGTACAATATATATATATATATATATATATATATATATATATATATATATATATATATATAAATGGGACATTTTATTTAGAAGAACAGTTAATTTTTGAAGATCGCGTCGCGCTTTTTAAAATGTAACGCCCGTATTATAATAAATTGTATAATTGTTCGTGTAAGATAAATTAGTAATAAAAACTTTATTAAATCTGTAAGTGTTATAAATAGAACCTTTAATAAATAAATAAAAACAATGAATTAGAAGAATAATAAAAACATAACAATATACTTCTGATGTAATTATATTAAATCGCCATAGCAGAAAATATCTTTCAATTATGAGTGGGAACAATTAATTACCCAACTTAATGACAATAACTTTTTTGTAATTAATATTACAGAATTTGGTAAATAATCTACGACAACATGAACTTCCTGGAAATAACCAAGCACGCCATAATTTTTTTGTCTCTCAGAAATGGAAGTGAACACTCTTTTAGAAGCAAATTACAAACTTTTAGTGTCGTGTTTGTCTATGCTAGAGCAAGTTGAATTTACAAAATATTATTATAAAACGCTTAATATTGTGTGTGTAGATAGTGGATGGCATTAGAACATATGTCTATTTGCCACAAACTATTTGTATTTTTTTATTATTAAGGATAAGATAAGGATAAAAACATGGCCACTCGTTTCTTGTCTAGGAACCCATCAAGATATTTTTATTAAGACAAACTAGACTAGGTCACGGGCAGGAGGTATTAACAAATGGGGTAAAACAGAGCTTTGGATTCTAATTACATAATGTTTGTAAATACACATATATCTAATTATATATGAGCTAAATATGCAGTATATTTTTGACACTCCAAGAAAATGTGATTTATATCGACTGAAGGTTTTTCTGGACAGTGAGGATAACACGGAGAATCTGAGATACCAATCCGAAACAAATGTGCTGAAAAGCGACCACGATTAAGATTTAAACGTGATATAATTGATGACTTATATCTATTATAATCCCACGAATTGATGTGAGGAATGTTGGTTGGTAAAACCGGATGAATTTTAAAATAGAGATTCTCTGATGTAGTTGAAAATTTTTTGTACTGAGCTTCCCATCTAACCCGAATATAAACTAACCCTTAATAAATTAATAAGATCTGATGAGTTGCACATGTTTACTCTCAGTTCTGAGTCAAGTGCTTTTTTAGCTGCAAGATTAACAGTTCATTTCCAGTTATCTCTGAATGACCTCTAACCCAGACTAGTGTAACTCTTACACCATACTCCTGCAGTTTATATACATATATATTTTTTATAGATAGTAGAATATTGTTTAATATATGTTGAATATATTAAAAGGAGGGCTTTTAATGGCGTGCAAAACTGAGAGAGAGTCTGTTACAATTACCACAGATAAAGGTAAAATCATCTCGCACCAATCTAAAGCTCTCCTAATAGCTGTAGCTTCTGCACTAAAACTCGATAAATAATGTGGGACTTGATATTGCTCAACATGGTTAATATTAGAAACTAAAAATGCACAACCTGTTTTAAATCTTTTTTTTTTTTATCCATCCGTATAGATGATGATTTATATTCTCTCTATTTATAAATTGAGTATAGATTTAAAAATTAATTTTGATAGAAACATATTATCTGGATATTTTGGAATTATAATGGTTGGTTTAAATATTAAGGCTTCAAAAATAATTTCGTGAACAGGATATTTTTTTGACTATGTATTAGTTCTTTTTGTCTCTGTGTCAATAAAAACCTTAGCAAACGGGTGAGACGTTTTAATTCTCCAATATTTTTTTGTAAGATTCTGGACCGCTATATTTGATATTTTTTTGACCATAAATGTACTAAACGTCCTGTACTTTATTAGCTGTTTATTGGCTAAATACTCTCTTCGAAGGCACAAAGGCATTTCTTGTGCTTCAGCGAGAACTGCACAATTAGGTGACGACATCATAGTTCCTAGACTTATTTTAATTGCCTTATATTAAATTCTGTCTAAGATTAATAAGTTTGATTTGCTAGTTGAGGCATAAATAGTATATCCATAATCCATTATTGAGCGGATGTATGACATAAAATGTAAGGTATATTTTAACATCTGCACCCCATTTATATTTGAAAACTATACGCAGAATGTTGAGCCCTTTCTTACATTTTTGCTTTACGTGTGTTGTGTGGCTGGTCCATAGGAGTTAATTATCAATATAAATGCCAAGGTATTTATATTCTTTCACAATATGTATAGTAAAATTACCTATGGTATACAAATCAGGGGTTTAAATTTGTGCCTAGAAAGACACATAACCGCTGTCTTTTGCTGTGAAAATTTTATAGTGTCATCTATCAAACTATGCAGCTCTGCTGTGTATACATTAAATAAAAGTGGATTCAATATTGATCCCTACGGCAAACCGTTATATACTGTTTTGGTTCTTGGAGTACATTTTGGTGATCACGAATATAAATTTTTCTGTTTATAGAAACAAATTTATTAAGTTATTTGATACCCATTTGCACTTATTCTACACAATTTTGTTTTTAAGATACTCAATTCAACCACATCATATGCACCTTTTAGGTCAACAAACAGGCATAACATGTATTTGTTATCAGATAAGCATCTGTATCTCTGTATCTGTAGAGTAGGGAGAGCGAGTTAAGTTTCACAGCACTTAGGCCATAATTTACCCATTGTACATCCTCCCAGGGAGCTGTCACCCTTAGTTCATTGTCCATCCTGCCATTTCTAGGAAGGTGGAAAGTCACCGGGAGACATCTCTCTTATCTGGGCAGGTATGGACCAGGACTCGCCGAACGCGTACTCTCGTATTAACGATAACTCCGGGCATTCACATAGGACATGCTCTACAGTTTCGTCTTCTCGTTCACACTTCCTACATAGAGGTGTGTCTGCTAGCCCCAGTGTGTGGAGGTGTTTGCTTAGTTGACAATGACCAGTTAAAAAACCAACTGCCAAACGTCGGTTTTTCCTGGTCATTCTCAAGTACTTCTTTGATGTTGACTCTTCAAGGTTACTTAGTGTTACCCTGTCAGGTTTACATCCTTGCCCTTCTTCCCATCTTTTTACGGTTTGCGTATGGGAGTGTCATTTGACAATTTCCGCGATTGTTGTAGTTGACCAACCAAAAAGATCCCCAGGTTCTAAGAGTCTTAGGCCTGTCACCTTCCTAGATAATTGGTCAGCAATGCGGTTGCCTTTATTCCTATTGTGTCCTTTAACCCACCTCAGGATGATGGTATTACCATCCGAAGCTTGAGTTAGGGACTCGTGACACTTCATTACTAACCCTGATGTGACACGTGGTCTATTCAAGGTTAGTAGCGCTTGTCTGCTATTTGTGCAGATCATTATAGTTTTCCCTGCTATAACTTTTTGGGTTATCTCTTTTGCGGCTATGGAGATACCAGTCAGTTTTATCTGAACTACCCTGGCATTTATGCTCATACCCCACTTTATTCTTAGGTTCATTGATCTGGAGTATATCACTCATCCTGAGCCTTCTTTTATTTTGGAGCCATATGTGTATATGCAATGAGCATTTGCCACGTCTGTCTCCCTATACTGTTATCTATATACTATACTCCCTATCAGATAAGCATGTTGGTGCATCTATAGTACCATATGGGTCAATACATCTATAGTACTACGGCGTTTCCGAAATCCATACTGTGTAGTGGTAAGGAGAGAATTGCTTTCAATAAAATATTCTAGGCGAAACTTAATTATGCGTTCAAAAGTCATGGTCAGACAAGACATTAACGATATAGGTCGATATGATGATGGTAATTTTGGATCTTTATATGGTTTTTTTATTAAACATATAAAAATATTTTTTAAATTCTCAGCATAATCTTGTTTTACCCACCAGTTGTTAAAAAAAATTTTAAAATTATTTGTTTAGCTGAAACTGGAAGATTGTGTAAAATTGTATGTGTAAAACCATCCAAACCGGGAGCCGTGCTTCTGATTTGTTTTAATTCCAAAATTAACTCTGAATAGGTAAAAGCTTCAGACATAGTATCTGAAGTAGAATAAAAATGAAAATTGTTTAGATTGTATACATCGACATTACACACCGAAGGCGGGGCCAGCTGATTCAGAACATCTTTAATTAAATATTCGTGAAATGGAGATTTCTTGTGTTGATGATATTTGTTTCTTATAGCTTTTACACAATTCCAAATGTTTAAAAGGGGTGTAGATCTATTGAGTTGATTAAGAAAGGTTATCCAACTATTTTTTTGTTTTAACTTGAAACTGAGTTCAGTCTTTGCTGCAATATTTTGATAATTCAGATAATCTGTAATATTTCCTTGTCTTCTGAACAATTTAAGTGCGTGGAAGCGACTTTTAGCTATATCAGAACAGTAGAGTGTCTATGCCGGTTCCCCCCGGCATAGGGAAATCAATGTGTTAGAGAGAGAGCGTTCTATCAATGTGTTGGAGAGAGACAGATGACGTCACATACCCGACGCGCCGTGGAAGGAGTCTACTGACTTATAGTTCAACTTTTATCTGCTAGATGTCACTACTAGTCACTTGGCATCAGCCATTGTTGAACAATAATTTATAAATTATTTAG
The DNA here is from genome assembly GCF_040954645.1 of Diabrotica undecimpunctata. Classification (NCBI taxonomy): domain Eukaryota; kingdom Metazoa; phylum Arthropoda; class Insecta; order Coleoptera; family Chrysomelidae; genus Diabrotica; species Diabrotica undecimpunctata. The sequence continues at coordinate 91,613,243 of NC_092804.1, forward strand.
CTACCAAATCTTGTTGACTAGTTGCAACTTTTATCCGCTAGACGTCAGTAGTAGTCACTTGTTATCAACCATTTTTCAACAATAATTTATAAATTATTTAGCTGCCAAATCTTGTATCAACGCCCATTTTTTAAATCCAAATTACAATTATTAAATAAATACAAAATGCTACTAATATGGGGACTCGATCCAACAATTGTCTGTTCCAGTGGCAGACGCTATATCAATTTAGCTATTTCGCTCTCGCGTATATAGAATATATTTGATAAAGCGAATAAGTTTTTTGGTGAAGTAAAAAAATATTTAATTCAAATACATAATTTATAGAATTGTAATATATTAGTAAATAAAAAACATATCCTTTGGTATACGGTTTAATTAGATATGTATAAATACTTCATTGGAAAATGTTATTTCACAAGGAGTCCCGTTTTTATCTATAATATTGGTACTGAGAATATAATATTTGCATTTTACATGTAATTGTTTTTTCTGGACATTTAAAATAGTTTACTGCATAATGGTATTTTCCAAGGGAGTCCCATTTTTATCTATAATATTGGTGTCGAGAATTAGACACACATGCATTTTACATGCAATTGGCATTTCCGGATGCTGCATGTGTTGCGTTACTAAGTATTTGCTATTGAATAATTAGTCATGAACCAACACGACTTTCAAGAATAAACTGGAAAATGTTTAATATTAGATGCATGTGACGTCAATTAAGCCACAATATAAAATAGGATGCACGCCGGTTTTTCATTTATTGTGCTTTGTTTAGCAATAAGAAAAAGTTGCTTGTGTCTAAAAGTTGTGTTGTGACTAATATACCGAGGTAAGTTTTCTCTTTGTATGATTTTGTTTTTTAACTTGTATATTCACATATTTTTGAATTCTTTGTAAGAGTACACATCTCGATATTCGCCTTATTTGTTTTATTCGTACAGTATACATAATATTTCTCTATTTTCATGCAGTATACACTATATTTCGATAAAAAAATGTTATTTTAGTGTTCTTCGATAGAAATTTCAAGTTTATTGCCATACCTATTCTTTATTTTCTAATATCTTGTTCTATTTTCGTTTTAATTTTTCGTTTTTGCTATTATCTCATGCCAATAGTTTTAGTTCGAATTTCGTATGCAAACCAAGGAAAAATTGAAATACCGGTCATTCGCACAGTATACATATTATTTCTATTGTTATACAGTATACATAATTTTTCAACAAAAATGTTATTTTTAGTAATCTTATATAGAAATTTTAATTATTTTTCTCGATCTTCGTTTTATTTGTTTTTTTCTCAATTTTAGTTTTATTCGTACAGTAGACATATTATTTCTCTATTTTCATGTTGTTTACACACTATTTCGATAAAAAATGTTATTTTAATGTTCTTCGATAGAAATTTCAATTTTATTTCGACACTAGACATATTCTTTCTTTTTTAATATCTCGTTCTGGTATGTATATTTTTAACAATGTATTCGCACAGTATACATATTATTTCTATTTTTATACAGTATACATAATTTTTCAACAAAAATGTTATTTTTAGTAATCTTAGATAGAAATTTTAATTATTTTTCCCGATCTTCGTTTTATTTGTTTTATTTCTCAATTTTAGTTTTATTCGTACAGTAGACATATTATTTCTCTATTTTCATGTTGTATACACACACTATTTCGATAAAAAATGTTATTTTAGTGTTCTTCGCTAGAAATTTCAATTTTATTTCGACACTAGACATATTCTTTCTTTTTATCTCGTTCTGGTATGTATATTTTTAACAATATATACTATTTCTTTTTTCATATGTATTTTTGATTTTTCGCTTTATTATTATCTCATGCCAATAGTTTTTAGTTTCAATTTCTAAATATATACAGTTGTGTATGCAAACCACTAAAAAAGTTGAAAGACAAGCCATTCGTGCAGTATATATATATTATTTCTATTTCTCTATTTTTATACAGTATACATATTTCGATAAAAAAGGGCCGACCATTCGTACAGTATACATATTATTTCTATTGTTATGCAGTATACATATGATTTCGATAAAAATGTTATTTTGGCATCCTTCGATAGAAATCTCGATATTATTCATACAGTATACATATTTATTCTTTTATAATCTATTCTATTCTACTATCTATTTTATTTTCGTAGCACGTTTTGTTTGTAACAATATACATATTATTTCTTTGATTTTCCGTTTTGTTATTATTTCCTAATAGTCTTAGTGTGAATTTTCTAAATATATAGATTTGTATAGCAAGTTAATATTTTCAGATGGATCTAGCAAAAATTAACTGTGCATCTTCGATTGCAGAGCGGAAACCGATAAAAAAACTAAAAGAACTACCAGTTGGACAGCCGTTTCCAATACAGTCCGCAAAAATCGTGAACGGCAAATTTGGACCAGCAGTGTTGCTAGATTTGGGAAACGAAGTAGTTTTTCTACCTCAGCGGGTGACGGAAGTGTACCAACCAGCCATAGGGACACTTTGTGGAGGCAAATATTCTGTTACATTCGAAGGGGAAGTAGACGTTGGAAATAAAAGACTCCTATCATCGTTTAGGATAACCGAAAATTAACGTTTAGAAAAAAGGATAGGGGTGAGCAATTTTTAAATTTTTTTCCAATTTGTTTGTCGTAAAGTGTTCTTTTATAAAATAAAATGTCTTCGAATAATATTGATAATATTATCAAACAAACGGACGGTGTTGTACTAGCAATTAAAAAATTACGAAAAATTTTATTTGATAATTTTACAATCAGAGATGCGGAAGTATGGCTAAAACGATTACAAAAACAAATTAAATTATGTAAGAAGGTAATTCGTAGTAGAAAACAAAACAAATTATCTGTAGGCACTTGTAGAAAAATAGAAACAAATTTGGGTCATTTTAAACATTTTAGAAAACTAATTTTAAATAGGCATATAGGGTCGGGTCTTCATTTAAAGTTGGGACAGCGGGTTAAATGGGAAAATGTACAATCAAGCTTTCAAAGTAGAATCAAAACCGGAATTATAGCTAATTTACGTCATAAGGATTTGAATCAATTTTTAGGAGATTGTGTAGTTGTTTTTAAAAATAAAATCGGTAAAATTTTAAAAACCCACTCTGCACTTAAAGTAAATACAGCATTTTGTGGGGAGTTTATTAGAAAATCAGGAGATAATGAGATTTTGGAAATTAAATATTTTAATTACTATTTAACTGGGAATAAGCCACAATTAAAGGTTAAAATACGTTTATTGACGTTTCAATTTCCACTTCGGAAATCGTTCTCAAAATACAAACATTAGTAAATTAAACAAATTTTGTTTTTGTTTAATTAAATTTAATTAAACAAAAACAAAATTTGTAATTAAATAATAATATTTATTTATTTACATAATTTACATTTACATTAACATTTATTTACATAATTAAATTTAATTAAACAAAAACAAAATTTGTTTAATTTACTAATGTTTGTATTTTGAGAACGATTTCCGAAGTGGAAATTGAAACGTCAATAAACGTATTTTAACCTTTAATTGTGGCTTATTCCCAGTTAAATAGTAATTAATTTAAAATACCACAAGAAAATAGCTTCAGAATAAATATTTTAATACTAAAAATTATGTTATTGATATATCAACTCAAATAGACGAATGGTTCAAGGGAAATGTAGTAGACAAACTTTTAAACGAATTATCGAAATTTGCTGAAAAAGATTCGGGATTTGCATTAAATAAAATTATTTCTTTAGCTGTTAATATAAATAAATTTCAACTTGGAAATGTTTCGTCTTACATTAGACTCCCAGAATCAATTTAAAAAAAATGCTTGTATAAACATTAAAAATACAGATCACAATTGTTTTTACTGGGCCATCGTAAGCGCTCTTCGGGCTCCTAGGAATAAAAAGCATGCAGAAGAAACCTCTTCATATCCATACTTTACAGAAGTTTTACAAACAGAGAATTTAGATAGTCCTATGCCGCTAACAAAAATTTCAAAATTTGAGAAATTAAATAATATTTCAGTTAATGTTTACGCTTTAGAATTAGTTCAAACAGACAAAACATTATTTTACACAGTATTACCTACTAGATTAACGGAAAATAAACGGGACACACACGTTAATTTACTTTTAGTTCAAAATAAATATTATCCGCGCTTAAATGATTATGATGCTCCACCAGCTGATGATGATTGTAACGAAGATATTAAATACCATTATTGTTGGATTAAAAATCTTTCGCGTCTGGTTAGTAGTCAGTTAAATAAGAACAATCACAAAAAATGTATTTGCGATAGATGTATGAATTATTTTCATCAGCAAAATAAATTAGTTGAGCATGAAAAAGTGTGTTCTAAATTTAATAAATATAAAATTAACTTTCCAAAAGAGAGCCACGTCGAATTTAAAAACTTTACATATCAGCAAACTACTCCTTTTGTAGTTTATGCAGATTTTAAGTGTCAATTAGAAAATTATAACCAAAGCAACGTAAATTTAACTAAAACCGTAAAATATCAAAAACATGTTCCATATAGTGCCGGTTTATGTAAAATGCAACTTTGACGACAACCTTTCGTATTTCGATAGCTACCGAGGTGCAGATTGTATGGATTGGTTTGCGAATCGTATGGCTGATGTTGCGAAATTTGTAAACTCAAAAATAAAAACAATTACGCCTATGATTGAAAAACCAAATGCAAGTACAGCAACATCGTGTCATATTTGCAGTAAAAGTTTTTCGATCAAAGACATAATCGTTAAAGATCATGACCATTTCAGTGGGAAATTCAGAGGTTTCGCACACCAAGCATGTAATCTGAACTTTCGAAAATTGTTTGTAGTGCCTATTATATTTCATAACCTCTCTGGATATGACTCACACTTTATGATTTCAAATTTATGTAAAAAAGGTCACTTGAGTGTACTTCCCATCAACAAAGATAAATATATCTCCTTTACGCTGCACTCAGATCAAAATAACATTAAATTACGATTTATAGACTCTTTTCGATTTATGGGGGCTTCTCTTGATGAATTAGTTTCAATTTTATCTGATTCAGAAAAGAAAATTTTACAGAGGGAATTTCAAAATTTAGATGAAAATAAATTTAAACTACTAACGCGTAAAGGAGTTTTCTGTTACGATTACATTGATTCTTTAGAAAAATTAAATGAAAAAGATTTGCCCTCAATTGAAAAATTTTACAATAAATTAAATGATGAAACTATAAGTGATGAGAAGTATGCTCATGCATAATCTGTTTGGCAGCATTTTAATATTCAAACTATAGGGGAATATTCCGATATTTATTTAAAACCAGATATTCTGCTTCTTGCTGACGTTTTCGAACAATTACGTAAAAAATGTTTCTATACCTATGGTTTGGATCCTGCGTGGTACTATACAATGCCCGGATATACGTGGGACTGTATGCTCAAGTATACTGGGTGTAGGCTAGAACTACTAAAGGATCCAGACATGGTGTTGTTTTACGAAAATGCCATAAGAGGTGGAATATCCGTGTGTAGTAACCGATTTTCGGAGGCCAACAATAAATATATGTCTGAATACGATCCTAAAAAGCCTTCCAAGTACCTTATGTACCTGGATGTAAACAATTTGTATGGTTTTGCAATGGAGCAGCTCTTACCCTACGGAGGCTTCAAATGGGTGGATGATGTAACATCGTTTGATGTGACATCAATACCCGACAACTCTGATATAGGATATGTGCTACAAGTTGATCTATCATACCCACAAGAATTGCATGATAAACATAAAGATTTTCCGTTTGCAGCCGAACGCAGCGTACCGCCCAGCGGCGGGGTAAAATTGTCGAAATTAATGACAACACTTAACAATAAAAAAGAATATACTGTTCACTATAAAAATTTAAAACAAATGCTAGCTAATGGATTAAAGTTAACGAAAATTCATAAAATTTTACAATTTAAACAGGGAGCCTGGTTGAAGCCCTACATCGAGCTAAATACTCGAAATAGGGCTATAGCTCAAACAGATTTCGAAAAAAATCTATATAAATTAATGAACAACGCTGTGTTCGGCAAAACCATGGAAAATATAAAAAACACCGTATTTGCAAAATTGCCAAATCTTGGGGAGGTCGTTATGGCGCCGCAAACTTAATTTCAAAGTTTCGATTCCATAGTTGCACAATTTTAGAGGAAAATCTGGTGGTTATCGAATTAAAAAAGCTTGAAGTAACGTTTAATAAACCTCTGTATGTTGGGCAGGCAATTCTAGACCTCTCGAAGACAGTCATGTATGATTTTCATTACAACTATATGTTACCAAAAATGGGAACAGATAGGTGTAAGCTTATGTACATGGACACCGATAGTTTTGTCTACGAGTTACAGTGTGAGGATGTATATGAGGAGGTAATTAAAGCTGACTCTAGTAAATTCGATACTTCAGATTATTCGGAAAATAACATATATAAAATACCAAGAAAAAACAAAAAGGTGCCAGGTCTAATGAAAGATGAAAACAACGGTAAAATTATGACACATTTTGTTGGGCTTCGAAGTAAAATGTATAGTTACAAGGTGCAGGGTGGGAAGATCGTTAAAAAATCTAAAGGAGTTAAATATAATATTGTTAAAAATAAAATTAAATTTGAGGATTGTGTTGAATGTTTAAAAATTTTTAAAGAAAAAACAGCTACACAACGCTGTATTAGGTCATATGCACATAACGTCTATTCTATCGAACAAACAAAAATTGGTTTAAGTCCGTATGATGATAAACGCTATTTAATTCCGAACAGTTTTGACACGCTTCCGTGGGGTCATTACAGTATTTTAGAATAAGCCTTTTTTTTGTTATAGATGAACGTTCCAACATTATTAACATTATCTGTTAAAAAAATTTGTGAATCAATAACATCAGCAGCAGATTTTATGCTACAATCTCCGCTACCATGGAAATTAACCAAGACAATAGTGGTATATTATCCTAAATTTAAATGGCGTTTTATGATAAAGAAAGCTAAAAATGATTCTGATTATTCATATGAAAGACTTAACTATATTACATGTTCCAAAGAAATAGATCCAGATTTAATTAATACTATATTAGGAAAATCCGATTGGGAGTATGTTTTTGAAAATTATTCTAGTTATTGCGTATGGTCAAGTGGATATTTCCTTCAACAATATCGTCTTAAAGTATGCAAAAGGTGTTTTTATCAATTTAAAAAAATACATGAATATTTAAATAAATATATATTTGTTTGCTATGACCATTCTCACGAGGTTTACGATATCCATGATATTATTAAGGATGTATACCAACAAAAATATTATTGGTGTCATAACTGTTTTGAACGAGTATTATTTAAAATAAAAGATACCGATTCTTGTATAGATGACTTACATGAAATGCCTAGAAAAACCAGATTTGATGATTCAGATGTAGATTGTGATATTGACTCTTTTGAAAACAATTATTAACTTTTTTCGACAAACAAATTTTAAAAAAATTAAAAATTGTTCATTCCTATCTAAGTTAATGTTTACATTATATTTTGTATATATATTTCTGTAAATAAAAAATGTCAAAATAAAAAAAACTTTATAATAAAATATTCTTTATTTTAATTTACATTTTCCCAATACAAATTCCCATTTAGACAATAATCATTTATAAAATAAATTTACTTTAAATAATAAGGATTTCAGTTGTTTTATTAATCCATTATCAGGACAAGGGAACCCTAACAAATTCCAGTTAAAACTACCTTTTTCAACGACACTTCTTGTAAATTCATTAAACTTGTAATAAATGTTTTGCTTTAAGAAATATATATGCCCATCAATGTAAATAAATGCTGATGTAATATCATTTGGTATTCCTGGAAAAACGTCACTTATGCGTCCTCTTGAGATAATGCCTTTATCATTAAATTCAATAAATGAACCATCAAAACAAACAAATTTTTTTCCTGAATTTGTTTGAAATAAACCAGCAATACTTCTTGCGTTATTAACTTCAGGTACCATGTTATCTGTATGAATTCTTAAGCTAGGAAATGCTGCTGCGTATATACGATTCCTACTTACACCAATTAAATCTCCATTGGTACTTTGAAAAACATGTGTTACGTTCGTAATTCCCCTTGGCAAATATCTTATAAATTGTTCAGCATCGGTGGGTATCTTTTCATTATTTAAGTCATATTTCCATATCAAATCCTTACTTACTATGTACATTCGGTATGTTGGAAATGATGGAGCGTATGCTAAAAATATTAAATCTGGGTATTCCAATTCACATACATTCGTTATGACATTTTGCATCGATTTATTACTCTTGGCTATTGTGGTTGCCTTACTCCTAGATCTTTCTGTTGTGGTTGTCTTTAAAGTTGGAGAACTGCTCCTTGTAACACCAGCTTGAGTTGGAATCGATGTGGATTTACTTTTAGGTCCATATAACTCTTCTAAGCCCCTTTTATCATCTTCAGATATGTTAGTAGGTAGGGTTTGATAAAACGGATACTTTACAGCTTTCTTATCGCTACTATGGGATAAACCTAAAGCGTGACCAACTTCATGAAGAAGGACAGCAAAGAAATTTGTTCGACCTTCTGCTGTAGAATTCAAACTGAAATCCCATGTTAGGTTGCTATTCATATGAATTTCTATACATCCTGATGCTGGTGGAAAATAAGAATGTGCTAATACACCACTTGTAAATTTAAAAGGACAGTCGCTGTTACCCTGGCAATTATATCGAAAAGAGTGCTGCTTTGGAACGACTGTTATTGTTATATCTGGATTTGGAATTGGAACTTTCAGATAAGTAAACTTAAATTTTGATGCTTTTTCCCATATTTCAAATACTCTTTTAGAGACTGCCAAAGCTTCAGGGGTAAATTGCGGAAAATACCATTTTAAATCAAATTTTTTCCATGCTGATTTTACAGCGTAAGCATTGTCTCCTTGTGTACATCTTGGTTTCTGCATTAACGCCATTGTTTCCCTATTTAATTTTCCATCCACAGGTAAATTATATCTTTCTTGAAACTGTTCTAGTATTTCAGTAATATCAGTGTGTCCAGTTTCACTTGTGGTGATATAACCATATTGTTCTAACAATGACACCGCATTTGTCTCGTTAAAATTTTCACCTAAGCAAAAACTTACGATGCTAGTTGCTATGAGCAGAACAACTTTATTGATATGCATCTCGAATGATACTGGTTCAAATAAGAAAGTATTAGTTTGATATAAGTAAAATTTGACACTTTTTGACCCCGCCAGCCCGACTGATCTTATTTTTAATTTTAAATAAATAAAACAACAAATACATATTTTTAAAAGCTTTATTAAATTCTTTCAAGATCATTAGCGATCCTATGTTTACAGAAAAATATAAGTTGCCCTAACGCTATATGTTGTAAAGTATATCCTTCCCGTGTAAATGTATACAATTTTTGAATGGCGTCTACAAACGTATAATTTTGATTACTAAAACTATTTCGAACAATATTAAGCGTATTATAATAATAATTTGAAAATTCAATAGTCTCTAGCATGGATATATACGGTGTTAAAAGTTCATTATTTGCTTCTAAAAGGGTGTTCACTTGCATTTCTGAGAGACAAACGTTAATGTCGTGCTTGGTTATTTCAAGGAATTTCATGTTGTCGTAGATTATTTGTCGAATTCTACAATAGTCACCACACTGAATTTCAACAGGATTATCAGGAACGGTCACGTTCTCATAGAAAAAACTATTCTTATTGAGTTGGGTAATTAATTGTTCCCATTCCCATGTACTCAAAGATATTTTCTGCCATGGTGACTTCCACATAATTACAGCAGGAGTATATGTTCTGGCTGGACTTAGACCACATCCAAGTTGGTATGATCCATTTAACAAATGTGTGTACAGCAGATAATGGGTCTCGTTCTTGGCTGCTTCTTCGTACTTTTCTAGAAGAGCATCCAACTCATGATCATAGTCTTCACATACGATTGATGTTTCGGATGATGGTGAAAGAGTGACATCATACTCGCTGCCGCTTGAGTATCCAGTATCTTGGGAATACATTTTTACTAGCTAACTGACTGTAACAAACTGAGAAAAAAAACGTGTTTCTACGTGTTTTTCCTCAATTTTTCATACTTCTGTTCCGCCCCACCCTTTTAGATAACGGCGTCATTATTAATCCAACTATTATATTTTGCATCAAGGCCAAGCCATTTGACGTACATTTTGTTATTTTTACGACGTAAAACTTTTTCGACTAAGTAAATATCGGGATTGGCTGTTTTCTGCAATTCTTCATCATAAAAGGCCCCTTTGATCGGTGCACCTTGCATGTCTTCGAGCATATACGTTGCAGGGTTGGTAATATTGATTTTAGTAACTTTGAATAATTCTGTTGTCTGTTCTGTTTTGCTGATGCGTACAATGTCGCCTACTTTAAATTTTCGTGGACCTGCGATTTTTAAATGCGTAAACTTGTTTTTTAAAATCATTTTTTCTCTTTTGGATGTAATCTTCTATTACCTTAAGACGATTTTCATGTGAATTTAGATCCATTGTTTTAATCTTTTTTTCTATTTCCAAAGTTTTCAGCATATTTTGTGCACTTTGGTAGGCAGCATCTGTAATGTTCTTCTTCATTTCACTTTTATATATATCTAAATTATTTTTAAAGTCATGTACTTGTTTTGTTAAATCAGATATTTTCAAACCAACCATTTTATTGTCATCAGATAACTCATTAGTTTTTTTATTAAAATTGCTTTCAATCTTGCTGATGGAGTTTAAGATTTTTTGTTCAAGTTGAGCATCGTTTGCATTATATTCTTTGCGTATCAAATTAAACTCTTTTCTTACAAAATTTTTGACGTGAACAATGCTTTCATCTACGTATTTCTTGTTGGAAAGATGTATACCTGCTACAGGAGGATCTCGTTTAATATCCTTATTGACTGCATGTATCTGGTTTTGTAAATCCAAAATGGATTGCTTTAAACCATCACGTAGATTTTTAACAACTTGTTCATTAGAACGATAATGATGACGACCAAACTTGTCAACACTCATAATGGAAATGATGTTCCAATAATCTAACCTAACATTAATATATAATATCTGCTTCACGTAATTCGTTGATAATGGCAACAATTTCGTTATTGTGGGATGTGTTTCCTGCTTCTTGGGAAGCAATCAACAGTTTGAGTCTGTCGCATAGTTCGTTTGGATCATCCCAATACACATATTCAATAGGATTATCATTGTAGATCAAATGAGAATCATCGACGAGTCCTGACCCTTTGTAGCTAGATGGTGAGGATAACGATGTTCGAGGAGACGTTGTTGACGATGAGGAACGAGTCGTTTTTGCTAAATGAACAAGACCTTCGAAAGGTTGTCTCTTTAATGCAGTAGATCGAGTTTTCGGTGGCGATTTCTTTGTTGTTTCATCCGTAGGTTTAAATAGCGGTTTGATAATATGATGATATTTTTTCCCAGTTGCACCTTTAAGACGACCTTTGGAATCCAGATGAACTTCTGTACTATTTATTAAACTTTTATAGTGCTTTAAATCTGTATCATTATAATCTTCAGGGTTATCATAGAAAATTAGTTGGTATAGACCTGGCGTTCCCGTCACCCATCCTCCTTCCCCACTACCATCACTGATGACTTGTATACTACCTTTGTTTTTGTTAAAGTTTATTAGCCGTTTACCTAACATCCAACCAATTTCATCATTGTAAATAGGTCCATAGTTTTTATCAATTTTATTATCTTTCATCCAAAACTCTTTTATATACTTATGACTCATTGGAGGATATTGCTCGATATATTCATTAATAACCTCTGTCGAAACATTATTAGGATTAAACATTTCATGTTCTTTAACTTGACTGGTTGATACTGCAGCAGGAAATACATCGTCATCGTTATCTTCTTTTTTTACCTCCTCTTCCGTTTTGATCTCTTCCTTTTTGACGTGTCTAAGCTTATTATTAATATCATGATGCAACGTTTTTGAAGATTGCGCAATATCTTTTAGAGGTTTAGCTATCGGCTTAAATAGTTTATTTAGTGACTCATCTTGTTCTGTTCTACCTAACTTTAGCGCCAAATACTTTTTGCGAATGACCCGAGCTAATTCGGCAACTTTACGTTTGCGTGCAACTACCTCTTTGTCTGACATATTGTTATACAATGCGAATGTTTCGATCATACCTACATTTTTATAAATTTGTCGAAGCCTTTACGATATCGTCCGTTAGAAATATCGAAATCCTTAACAATAACGAATGTACCGTATTTGTCTTTCCAACATTCGGAACAAAATTGTTTAAATTGGTCAAATGTCATGTCAGGTGAGACGTGATCGTCAAAGACGTGTTTTAAATTTAGCTCATCCTGTTTAAACAATACAATAAGGTTAGCATTATTACGCAAAAGTTGTTTACCTGCGCGACTGTATGATTGACATAGGTATGCACAATCGATATCTTTATGTCTACCCATACAGTAATATTCACGTATTGTTTTTTGTGGATCAGTTGACACATCATCAAAAATGAAAATAGAATTTGGTTTAGCTTTACTGGGACTTATTACATCGTCATTGTCTTTAAATGGAAAATAGCCTACTTTTTTCACAGACTCCAACACTTCCTTCAAAAATTGATATTTGGGTTGAAACAACGACTTTGAATAAACATAAACATTTTTGAATTTAGCGCCATTCAGGTCAAACAGTAATGCCAACATAACATTAGTTTTGCCACATCCACTTGGACCACATATGATAGCACGAAAAGAATGTGGTAGCAATGCACCATGTTTACTGGTTCTTGTCACGTTATCGACAAAATCTAAGTTTTCCACTGCTAGTGTCTTGTCTTGTTGAACGACATTCATCTTGTGATTGAGATGTATTTTATACAATTGGTTATATAAAGGAATTTTTTGTAAGAAACAATTCATTTCAATGTTGGTTGTTCAAGGTGAAGGAGTTTTAAATTCTCTTATCAATAGTCTACCATTTGAATTACATGCTCCTGGTTACCAATATCTAGGACCTGGAACAAAATTACAGAAACGTCTAGTTCGTGGAGATCCTGGAATAAATCCATTAGATCGAGCTGCGAGGGATCACGATATCGCATATTCCCAAAGTAATTCATTGAAAGATCGACATAAAGCAGATTGGGTGTTGGAAAACAAAGCGTGGGAACGAGTTAAAGCAAAAGACGCAACTTTAGGTGAAAAAGCTACTGCCTGGTTTACTACTACAGCAATGAAAGCTAAACGAAAACTGGGTATGAGTATGAAACGTGGTAAAGGTGTTGGTTCATTTAAGCGACATGTACTACAACCAATTATTAAAACGTTGAAACGTACTCCTCAGTCACCAAATCTACGTAAATCAGCCTTAGTTGCACTTGCAGCAGCTAGAAAAGCCGTTAAGAATGTAGGTGGGAAAAAGAATGTACGAGTTCCACGAATCATTCCATTCGAACCAAAATCTGGTGGTATTTTGCCTTTAATCCCCATCTTTGCAGGCTTATCAGCTCTTGGAAGTTTGGCGGGGGGCGCGAGCGCAATCGCTAAGAGTGTAATTGATTCAAAGAATGCCCAAAAGAAACTAGAAGAAGATAAACGTCACAATAAAGCTATGGAACATCTAGGTAAAGGAATATACCTTCGAAAAAACGCTAAAGGTGGCTTTGGATTATATTTAAAGAAGTCAAAAAACTACTGCTGAAGCTACCTAATAGACCATTGACTAATGTGGAGTTGATTAAATTTGCTAAACTACTTAAAATTTCAAATTTTCGTGGTGTGTTTATGAGAGATAATTTACCGCGTAACCCTCGTAAACATGAATGTGCTATAATTAATCTCGACATTTCAACGAACCCCGGTACACATTGGGTAGCTTACAAGAAGATAAACAACAACATAGAGTACTTTGATTCATATGGTTGCTTGAAGCCACCGCGAGAACTAGTATCATATTTGAACGGCGGAAGAATTTTCTACAATAACGATCAATATCAAAGTTATAACCAAATAAACTGTGGACATTTGTGCTTAAAGTTTCTTTACAATGCAACCATCTAAGGAAATCTTGAGACGTGCCATTCACATTTTTATGGAAAATATAACGAGCGGTGTTTGGTATGAACTACCTCAAGATATTCGTCACGCACTAGAAGAATATTTACCTTGCAAGAAAGATTATGATAAACATGAATGGAGTGATATTTGTGGCATGTATATGGAAAGTAAATGTGTATTTTGTGAAGTGCCATATTATGAGAAAAATAAAACAAAAAAACATGTAACAGTATAAGAAAAATAAAAAGAATTTTTTAACATATTTTGTTATTTAACTTACTACATCTTATACCACATATCAGTCATGTCTCGATTGTTGACCCTGACGAGTACTACAAACGAGTTTTCGTTTACTCCTCAAGTACCTCTTATGCTTGATCCGTTTCGACAGTATTATGTAGCAGTGTTGGGATTTCATACATTTAATTCAATTCCAAACATCGATGGTGAAAAGTTTTATTTCTATGAGCAAAATGATCGTACAAAACTGCGTAATATTGAAATTCCATCCGGATGCTATGAAATTACTGATATCGAAGCGTACATTCGAAATGAATTAATGCATAAATACAATTCGGTTCGGGAGTTTACTTTAAGACCGAACAACAATACGCTTAAATGTGAAATTTTTTGTCAGGATCACACCATTACTTTCGATAAAGACGATAGTCTTGGAAAATTACTGGGATTCTCCTCAAATAGAATTTTGGCCCCAGGAAAAATGCATTCTTCAGATGAACCTGTCAACATTATAAAAGTATCGAGTCTACTCTTTGAATGCAACATTACCGAAGGAGCCTTCTACGAGGACAGACCTGCGCACACGATTCTACATTTTCCGATAAGTGTTGATCCTGGTTTTTCTATAGACGAACGTCCTCATAATCCTATATACATACCAGTAAGCAACAGCATACGTGAAATTACCAAAATTACCGTTAGTGTAGTTGATCAAGAATTAAGACCTGTTAACTTTAGAGGAGAGAAAAGTACGCTGCATTTGGATTTTAAGGAAACGATATAGATGGGTTTAATTATAAAACAAAACTCTACACATCAATATCCATTAGTCTCACACAAATCCTGCAAGCGACGTGACGTGTCTGCTGTCAATAAAGCTTTTCTTGTTTCCATTGGATTAAAGTTGAAGGATGTCAAAACGTCAATATATTCGACGACAGGTTCAGGAACCTCAGCCACCTATTTTCGATATTTACCAAAAACCTCTGTTCGACGATACTATTAGAAAAGAAGAATTTCGTACGTACACACCTTACATCAAGTCATTTAACAATAGCGATGTTGTTGAATTTATCATAAATCAATCAGATGCATTTTTTGCTATACACGAAACACTTTTGGAAATTAAAGGAAGTATAAAGAAAGTAGGTAATGGAACTGTTTCTCTTGCACCGAATGCTGGATACATGTACATATACCCATGTTTGATACATGTACATATACCCAAAGTTCAGACGATATGGAAATAGTTCGAGATCCAGGCGTAGTTAGCACTATTCGCAGTTTGTTGTGTTACACTCCTGAAGATTCCAAGTTTCTCAGTACCGCAGGATGGAACTATCCGAATAATCCACATTTATCAGGAGACAGCTTTAGTTTACTGATTCCGATAAAACATATTTTTAACATTTTCAACGATTACACTAAATTAACTTATGGTCGTCAAGTGTTTCGATTTGTTCGGGCACGTAATGATAGAGATTGTATTTTAGTGGAAGAACCTAATGCCACAACGACAGCGACAGTATCTTTAACTGTTACTAGCATGGAACTCAAGGTCAAACATGTCTTTCCCAATGATGATGTGAAAATTGAATTATTGACTCCGATTAAGAATAATACGCCGATAACTATAGCTTTCCGTAAATGGGAGCTTAATGAACTACCTTCACTTACGGCAGGATCTCGACGTGAGATATGGAGTGTAAAGACAACTTCAGCTGTTGAACGTCCACGCTATGTCATTGTAGCTTTTTAAACTTCTAAACGAGATGACATTCACGCCAATCCAACGTCATTCGATCACATTAGAATGTCAAGCATACGAGTGGTTATTAATGGAGACTATTGGCCTAACGAGAGAATGCAATTAGATTTTGATAAAAATGACTATGCTATAGCTCACTACAACTATACCGAATTCTTTCCTAGTTATGCTCATTCGTCAACAAAACATCCCATCTTGGATTATCAGGCATTTAAAAAATATACCTTGTTTACGTTCGACTGCTCCAAACAGGATGATACGTCATTCAGATCGGGAACTGTTGATGTTAAGTTGGAAATCGAAGCAGATGAAGGTTTTCCGGCAGGCACTCGAGCGTACTGTTTAATTGTTCACGACAGCCTACTCGAATACTTTCCTCTAACTGAAGTTGTTAAAAATATCATTTAAAAAGATTAAATAAGTTGAATAAAGTGTTAGTAGCAGACAAGCAGTCATCATGAGAATAGCGTTCGTAGACATTCAGGGATTCACCGTAGATGGGTGGTTTGTACCCAAAGAGCTTAGCATTGAAATTGGAAATAAACGATGTCATTATATATTTACGTCTCCACAACCGTTTGCTACATTAAGTAATCAAGATAAGAAGACTGCTGCGTACTTGGAGAAAAACGTTCATGGTCTTCGGTATTCTAATGGGGATGTTGAATATTCCAAAATAAATGAAATACTAGAATCTAAGCTGTTGTACGCAGCTGACTACATTTACGTTCGCGGAGAACAAAAAGCAGACTTTTTACAAAAGAAATGTCATATTTTTGGAGTTTTTCCCGTCATTATTGATGCTTGCAAGTTTGATGGTACACCTTGTGCTACTGGAAACTTTATTCATAATGCCAATCCATGTCACACCACTGGATTATTTTCCTGCACCGAGAGAAATGTGGATCACCTCCGCCAATGGTTTTGTGAAAAGATATTACCTATGTAAATTAGACTTTTTTAAATAAAATATTAAACGTATTATTTTAGTTTTATTAAAAAAAAAACACAGTCTTCATTTTTTACATATTTACTTTAATGCAAGAGGATTCACATTTGCGATTTACAAAAAATTTTATAATAATATTAATCGTTAGAAATACATTTATTACTAATACGATAGTTAAAAGTATAATCGATTAACCATAATGTCCGATGGCATCATTATTAGTTTTGTACCATTTTGAATCACTTTCGGTGTTATTTGGGGATATTAGTATGATCTTGTAGAATGCTCCTCCTGACTTTGGTATCTTTTTGAAAAATACTGGAAGCTGGCCATAATTCACAACATCATGATCCATTAGAGCCCATTCAGTTCGATTACAATCAGTTTTTACATCGTTAAAACATATCGCTATGTTCTTAACATTATTTGGAACGTTTGTATAAAGGACATTATTAACAATAGCTGTGAGAATGATGAACGAGGTTGTTAGTTGAGACATCTTGTTGGCTGAATTCTTTTTAACGGGTATTGTGTTGTTTTCGGTAATTTTCTTTCTGACAAATGAAAGTCTGCAAATCGTTTTTCAATTGCAGTTCTATCTTCGTACCACTGTATATCGGCTTTTAACTTTTGTATTTTTTCGTAAAACTCTTCTGATCTACACCGTATGGAAGGCATTGATGAAATGAAGCACGTTTGACGTAAAGAATAAATATATATTAATTTTATATTTGTTTTAAATTTTCCTTAGTCCTGACCTGTGTCTAATAATAAAATATTTATGTGTTAAATAGTATGTACATCTTAATTGGATTTTGTTGTAAAAAAAAGCATCATAATTTGATATTTGACAAGATTTGGTAGCTAAATAATTTATAAATTATTGTTGAAAAATGGCGGATGCCAAGTGACTAGTAGTGACATCTAGCAGATAAAAGTTGAACTATAAGTCAGTAGACTCCTTCCACGGCGCGTCGGGTATGTGACGTCATCTGTCTCTCTCCAACACATTGATAGAACGCTCTCTCTCTAACACATTGATTTCCCTATGCCGGGGGGAACCGGCATAGACACTCTACTCAGAACATTCTTCGTCATAACTTCAAATATTTTTTTTGTTATTCGACAGTTATCTAAATCATTTGGAGATAAATTTGTACTGATATCATTTTCAATAAATGCTTGAAAGGCTGACCAATCGGCACGACCGTCATTCCACTTGGTTGCAGGATTTATTTCGAAAGATATGGGAGCAATTTCGAGCTGAATTTGAAAAGGGTAGTGATCAGAACCCAAAGTGTCTTAATATACGGCCCAAATCTGCCAAGAAAAGGGAGATAAGAGTTAAATCAACTGCAGAGTGATTACCATTGGGATTAACTCTAGTGGGCGATCCATTATTTAAAGTAACTAGTTCCAAAAAATCTAAGCTTCGGTTAAAACCTTTCCCCCGCGATCTTCCGGAATAGGGCCCCACCTGTAAAGCTGTACATTAAAATCGCCGCAAAAAATTGTACGAGAGATATCAAACTGTTCCAATAAATTTAACCAATCTTTTTTTGTGGCTGCTATGTCCGAAGGTTGGTGTAATGAAACGTGATTGGAACCAATATGGGAACTCATGGGTGCGCTATTGTGTAATAAACTCAAATTAAACAACAAAGATTGCTAATGTCATTAAAGAAAAAGTACCTCAATTAGACTCTATAAACATGTGGTCGAATTCAGAAATTATTCTTGCTTGGCTTATTCACATCCTTCTCGTTGGACCCAATTTATATCTACCCTCTACCCTACGCTACCCTCTGAAATGTTAAACTCTTCCTTATGGTTTCATGGTCCTCCATTTTTAAATCAACTTCGGTTAAATTTATTGAAATACAACCCAAAGGGTTATAACTTCAGGTTGCCTGAAGAAAGGAAAGTCATTGTCCACGCTCAAAACGATCAAATAGATTTTTTTTACCTCACTTTCTGATGGGTTCTAAAATTTTTTAAAGTTTGCAAGAACTTTAGTCTGTATGTTTGGATTTGTTTAATACTGAACCGCTTTCTCGCAAGTTAACTGATACTCTTAAAGTCAGCGAACTTCAAAACGCTGAACTTAAGATTATTAAGATGCTCCGGCATTCCAACTTCTCGAATGAGATTTCTGAGCTAAAAATCTATCTAATAAGTGTCTTTTACCCCTAAATCCCTTTTTATATAAGAATGAAATGCTCCGGGTGAAGCATGTTTAAAATTTGTTTAAATTATTTCCCTTAGAAAATTAATTTTACGCCGCCTATGTCTATATATTTTGTTAAAAGCCTTAAAAATAACCCAATTCAACGAGCGATTTGGTACGCTTTTTTTTAACAATGAAATATTTCTCCACATGTTCTCTGTTTTTTTTATCTATCCTTTGCTAAACAGAAATCTTTTCTAGTAACAAAGGAATCAGTGCCTATTGTGAAATCTCCAGTCTACCTTCTCAGAAAAGCAGAAGAGTTGGTTAGGTTACAAAAATGACCACACTAGCCTTGCTATTTAAATATCAATTTTGCGTGGCACTTTTCAGCCAATACTCCCACTCCTTTTGTATCTTTAGCTTGCCTAAGATCAGAATTCGCATTCATTTTTTGAGTTGGTTCATGTGGTAAGCGGTTTGTCTCCATCACACGGCGACGTGTTCCAATTCGAAGGAACGAAGTCACCTCTGTTTGCCGATCGTTCATCGCTACCTTCATTCGACGCCACCGTTCATCTTTACGTTCATTTGTCTCTTCATTTATCTCTACTACTTACTACTACCTGTGCTGTTCCTGTCTGGTTGTTTCTCTTTTCGTCTGCCTAAGTCAATTCAAGGGATTACGGATTGAAGACCGTGATTCGTTGCTGTACCTGCCGTCCAGTACCTGTTGCCAGGACCCAGTGTCAAGTGCCTTTGTTGCGGGCGTAGCGCCATTATCTGTGTCCACCTGTTGTCTACTGTATCGTGAGTAACTATAAATTTTATTGACTAAAGCTCAACTTCGATATACAAATAGTAAGAAGTTAATTTACAACATTCAGTTTAGTGACTTTGCTATTTATGGTTAAGTATAACCGAATGAACTATCACGGGTATAAACTTACGATATAATATATACGTATAAATTACGAACCATGTGTTTTATATTAAGGTTATATTTATGATAAATTTTATGAATAGATTTGAGGTGATCACGTTTAAAAAAAAATAGTAAATGTTTACGTATTCTCAAGGCATAATAATAATTTATTTTGACGAATATTGACAATTATAATATTCCATGTTTTTTTTTCTATTCTGGAGAATACTACATTATTCAGAATTATTTTTTAAAAAAGATGTTTTGTTGTTGATGATCTTGTGCCATTTAACTGTGCAATTGTTATAGTGCATTTTTTTACTAATATACCTCAATATAAATTTGTTGACGAACTATTTGCTGTTTATTTTTTGTTATGGTATGAATTTATATTTTTGTGCAAGGTGTATCTCTTTCAATCATTTTTATTGATTTATATTATTTGTTTTATCATATAACTATAAATGTGTCGAAATATTAAGTGTGTACCGCACAATCATAATACCTTTTCTCTCACGGTTTACTTTATTCTTGCGTGATTATCTTAACTCTATCTTACCTTTCTTGTTATCGTGTTCTATTTGTCATAAGGTTTCCCTGTTCCTCTAAAAATAGGGTGGTGCCCAAAAAATTCCCTTCTCTTATCTTCTAACTTCTCTTCTCTTATCTTCTAATTTCCCGACTCTGTATCTTCAGTACTTCTCTAACTGATTCTTTATATTTAAGCTGTAATAAGAGCCCCGACCAAGATACATCTACCAGACTGAATCCCGAGCCTAGTACCGTTCTTTGTGTAACCTCTAATCTGTCATTAAAGAGGGTACACGGGTAGGAGGCCGCCTTGGAAACTCAGACGTTACCTTTGATCAAAGATATCCTCTTGTTCTCCCCTCAAAAAATCGTGTAGTTCGTCTCATTCTCCGCAGAGAACATATCATACTCTGTCACTCAGGTCCTCAAAATACTTTGATCCAAATTCGTCTTAAATATTGGCCTTTGAATTGACTAGGAGAAGTTAAAAAGGCCATTCAAAATATCTTCGTAATCGGATTATAAGGTTTATGTTCTATTGTATTCCTTCAGATACAAGGTGGGTTAGTCGAAAACATCTTAAACCGTCAGTTTCAGGTTGGTTTTTACTATTATATCGTATTACCTGTCCTCTCTGTATTTCAGTTCTCTAATTAGGGTTAAACTGAATTTAATAAAGTTTCGACAGTACTTCTAAACCATTATTATGATAATGTTACAAAATATACAAAACAGCTAATATACAAAATACATTTTTACTTTATGGCAATATGAAAAAATTAACAGATAAAGCAAAAGAAGAAATACCTGTATATGGATGTGAAACTTGGGATGAAATAAAAAATGCATTAATTCAGAATTTTTGAGATCAGAGAGATAAAAATTCGCTAACAAGGTACCTAGTACATTTGAGACAAGCCTCAACGGACTCTATCATGCATTTTTACAAAAAAATAATGGACTTTTAAGCTGTATTAACAACTACATAGAACTACATACTGTAAATCCTGAAATAAAAAGAAGCAAACAAGAAATTTTCCATCAAGTAGCTCTTACAACATTCGTAGGAGCATTACGAGAACCAATGGGTTCCGTTATTAAAGCAATGAGACCAGGAAGTTTAGATACAGTAATACAATATGTGCTAGAAGAAAAAAATGTACGATATCTTAAAAAAAATCAGATAATTTAATCCACAACATCAAGAAGAAACGAAAATTACCAAGAACGTCGACAGCAAAGACCAACTCATCAATTGCCCATCCAAAAATCATACAACTAAATTCTTTGCTAGTGTAAATAAAAGTTATTTTCAGTGTTTGTGCTTTTTAAAAAAGTGTTTTCCAAAAGAACATTCATATTTCGCCTTATCTGTTGATCAAGTTTACATAGTTTTGTTTATTTTCATTTAAAGTTTAAAATTGCGGATGGCAACCCAATCGAGATGGAGACCCAAACGCTCATGTGGCCAAGCTTTGTGATTTCTAACTTAAATGCAGAAGGTGAAATTTTTTTTTATTAGATTTAGTAACTTATTGACACAGTGATGATGAGTTTTCTAGTGAAAACTGCTCAGAAGTAAACAACTCTGATCGAACTGCAATATCTTTCAATGAAGTCATTTTAGCATCTATGTCAATAAGAGATTTAAAACCCCGAGAGCAATTACATATCCAAAACTAAAAAAAACTGTTCATATTCGGAAGATGAGACCTCCATTTCCCGATAAATGTTTTTTATCGTATTCAATTTACTTTTTAAATGAAGATAGAGTTCAGCTGTTTACTGAATACTGGGCATTAGGATCATTGCAGCGGCAACGTGATTTGTTATATTCGTGTCTCGAAATACTTGAACTTACATGCCGTCGCATATCTTCCTGTCACCCTAGAAACCCGAACTGTTATTTTTATTTGATTCTAAATAAAAAGAACATACGGATTTACAAAACATTTCTGATTAATACTTTTGGAATAAGTCAAAGGGCAGGCCGCACTGAAATCAAAGGAAAATACGAGGAGCCTTAAGCTAGCGGGGACACAGCGCAATCCAATTTAACCTACAATATATTTTTTCCCATTTTTCACTAATTTATTATCACCCTAATAATTTTTCACCACCAAATCACCCTTAAGAGGAGCTATTCTGCTATGTTAAGGTTCAAACTAGCAGAATTAAAAGAAACACTTTTTGCCTATGGCATATTTTTCACCCATTTTTCACTAATTTATTACCAACCCAATAATTTTCACATCCAAACCTACTTGAATATTTTTGAAATACCACAGTGTTCTGCTAGGTTTTTACGAATTTATTACTACCTTACTAATTATTCACCCCTCAACACCCATGTATGTCAATAAGTCTATTAAAATTTAAGACGAAAAAATCTTTTTACAATTTCACTGTCCTCTTCTTATAACTGAAAATTTCGGTCTCTGTTACTCAAATCATATTTATACACCGAAAAGCGGTCTTTCAACGTCCACACTGGTTAGCGGTGCATACTTTGCCACTACGACCGGATCGATATTTATATCTTCATCGTGTTCTCCATCTAAAATTGAAAATATTTTCTTCATCTTTTGAAATCCTTCGTTTCTGTTAATACATTTTTGATTTTTTTTAACACTATCTGACCAATTTTTCCAGGGATACGTTCAATCTTTTTTCAAAACTGTTGATTTTTTGGATCGACTCAATTTATTTGCTGTTTCTCCAAATATTTTATGTTTTACTTACAGAACAAAAGTTCCGATACGAAGCTTTTAAAATGTTAATATATATATATATATATATATATATATATATATATATATATATATATATATATATATATATATATATATTCGGCATAGTATAAAACTACATCTAACCATCTACCCCACCGAGTTAACACAGGTTCACGTGGTAATGATGTGTAAACAATATTTCTCTAAAAAGTTGCATCCTTAAAAGATCCTAAATAACAATGTTTTTCCTATTTTTTGTCAACTCATTAACAAGTAGAGATAGCAGCCGTATAGTATTAGCAACGCGATTCAGGTCGTGTATTAGACATGTACATGAATTGTTTGGTTAAAACTCTTGAAAACAAGATTTATACTGTTTTGATCATATGTGGTGCAGTGTCGGAAAACATTAATACTATTTTATTGGTGGGCATAGCCTCGGGAAGATGAAAATTTGTCAAAGCTTCATTTACGAATCTTGAAATTGTATTTGTTGCTTCCAGTTCTTTTGAGTACACTAAATAACCCTTCGTCAAGATTTATTCGTGAAGTACGCCTATGATTAAATTAGTGACGCACCTTCCAGATATATCTGTAGTCTCGTCCACAGAAAACCATATGCAATTGTTTCCCATTAGTGTTTTTACTTTTTTTATGGTTTCCTTGTAACGCAATTAACATAAATTTTTCACAGAGTACATTCATACGACACATGCCTTTCACATATTTAGTGAGATATTAGAGTTCATTATTGCACTGCAAAGATAAAAATTAAATTTCTGTTGTTTGCTATATCCTGAATTTAATTGTAAGGATTCTGCAATTGTTTGTTGATTACATTTATTCGTTAACTTTTTTAGAGAATCTTATGTTTTTACATGTTGTACTATATTGTATTTTTTGTCGCATCGTATCTGTAATCAATAATAACATCAATATAATAAGCTCCTTCAAAGTACCTTAGAGCATCAATACAGGTTGTTCTCTTTTGTTTGTTTTCTCCTAAAAAAAATATGTATCCGGAAGTTACGGTAGCCTGGTTACCAACGAGGGTCATATGGGCAATAAAAAAGCAGATGAAATGTCCAAACTAGGCTCATTAATGCAATTCATTTGACCGGAACCCTTCTGCGGCATTGCAAAGGTAGTAACAACAGCTACAAGAAAGTGAGTAGTATAAAAATCTCTGGAATGGTAGAGGAACTCTGCAGGACAAAGACAGTCAAAACAGTTCATTATAGAAAATTCGCTAAAATTTGCAGCGAACCTAATAAGCAAAGACAGAAAAAAAGTCAAAGCCATAGTAAGTCTGTTAAGAGGTCACTTTAAGCTGAATAGGCAGTTGAAGGTGATAGGATTGACAGATGAAGATCTACGCAGAATATGTCACCTAGGGGAAAAAACAGAGCATATTTTGTGTCAGTGCGACAGCCTGACAAATGTGCGGTTCTTAATATTAGGCGAAGAAAAGCCACCGGCAAAGAGCTACATGAAAGGTTCAGTCTTAAAGCCATTAGATTTTTTAAAAAGGGTCAAGCAGGGAATGTAATCTAGGATTAGAGAACCACAATAGATCTGAAAAGGTTGTAGTGCAATGAGCCAAATACCACCTCATTAAATCTATCTACAGGAAGTTAAATTATATGCTTAAGATAGATAAAAGTTGTGCCTTC
Organism: Diabrotica undecimpunctata; assembly: GCF_040954645.1. Classification (NCBI taxonomy): domain Eukaryota; kingdom Metazoa; phylum Arthropoda; class Insecta; order Coleoptera; family Chrysomelidae; genus Diabrotica; species Diabrotica undecimpunctata. The sequence continues at coordinate 91,638,385 of NC_092804.1, forward strand.
TATTAAGATTGATCTGCACTCCCAAAAGACAAACTTTACATTCAAAAAATTTGAAAAAAATTGAGAAGGTATACGAGTAGAGGTTGGGTCGGTTGGGTGACCCCCTCCACTCCCACTCTGACGTCACAAGCCCCACCCACTGACGCCACAAGCCCCGCCCACTGACGTCACAAGCCCCGTCCACAGACGTCACATGTCTCGCCCACCAAGATGGCGGCTGACAGCTGTCATCCGTCGAACGTAAAGATAGCGTTAATTCTTCTTTTCGAATGTCATCGTTCAAACGTGAAGATAGCGTCAATTCTTCTTCTTTTCGTATGACATCGTTCAAACGTGAAGATAGGTAGTAGATAAACAGAGTGACTTCTCGAGCTGAAGTGACGTCACAATAGGCCACGCCTCCCTGGTGATGTAGGAACGTCCCCCGTGTCTCAAGGTCACGCCCTCGGCCAATGGTGCCATAGGAACGCCTTCAAGTAAACGCCTGACCAATGGTGACATAGGAACGTCCCCACTCTGGACGTTAGAAGATATCCTCGACCAATGGTGGCATAGGAACGTCCCCTCGTGACATTAGAACATATCGTCGACTAACGGGGATACAGAAACGCCCCACTCGTGACGTTAGAACATATCCTCGACCAATGGTGGCACAGAAATGCCCCACTCGTGACGTTAGAACATATCCTCGACCAATGGTGACATAGGATCGTCCCCTCGTGATGTTAGAACATATCGTAGACCAGTGGTGACACAGAAACGCCCCCAAGTAAACGCCTGACCAATGGTGGCATAGGAACGTCCCCTCGTGACGTTAGACCATATCCTCGACCAATCGTGACACAAAAACGCCCTACTCGTGATGTCAGAACGTATGTACAGCGTTAACAGGCCTTTTAGGCCCATTGCTGGATGGATAATTTCCATCGTTTTCTATTCTTAGCTAACAGCTTCCAATCTCTGATTCCCATCTCTCTGACATCTTCCATCACTGCATCTCTCCATTTCTTTCTTGGTCTTCCTCTCTTTTTTTTGCCCTCAGGTACTCTCCAAGCAATATTCTTGACTAGTCTATTACCTTGCATTCTTTCTAGATGGCCGAGCCATTCTAGTCTACGTTTTTTCACCACATTTGTTATTGTAGGGTTAGCATACAACTGATACACTTCTGCATTAGTTCGTCTTCTCCATTCTCCTTCTACTACTTTTCCACCAAATATTCTGCGAAGTATCTTTCTTTCCCATGCTTCCAATGTGTTCTGTACGGTTTTGTTCATAGTCCATGTCTCGGCAGCGTATAGCATTGTGGGTCTAATTATAGTTTTGTATACTCTTATTTTTGTATTACGAGATATATCTTTGGCCTTAATTATTTTGCTCATGGCTCCAGCACACCTGTTGCTCTTGGTCAGTCTCAGGTTGATTTCAGTTTCTTCTTTACATGTCTGATCAATAAGAGTACCTAAGTACATATATTCATCCACCTTCTCGAATTCTACAACTGATCCATTCTCCACCTCCAATTTAAAGGATCCCCTGGTGCTTATTCCTTTTTTTGCTCGAGATCTCCATGTACTTCGATTTAATAATATTAACTTTCAGTCCCATTTTAGAGCTTTCCCGAATCAGTCTTTTTGTTATATTTGATAGTTCTTTTCCATTTCTTGCAATGAGAACCACATCATCAGCGTATGCTTACATTGGTGCTCCTTGTATAAAATAGTACCGGACCTATTTATCCCACTAATCCTTACAATTTTTTCTAGAACCATATTGAATAGCAATGTAGATAACGGGTCTCCTTGGCGAACACCTTTTTTCACTTCGAATTCTTCTGAGACTGTACCGTTGCATCTCACAGCACAAATGGTTTGTCTAATTGTCATTTTTACCAATCTTATTATTTTTTCTGGCACTTGGAATTCTTTTAGTGTTTCTATTAACTTGTTTCTGTTTATTGTATCGTAGGCAGCTTTGTAATCAATTAAAAGTACTTGTGCTGAAATGTTGTATTCATAGCAATTGGTCAGGATTTGTTTTAGCATAAAAATTTGATCGGTTGTTGATCTTCCTTTCCGAAATCCTCCCTGGTATTCTCCTAGATTCTTCTCTATATATATTTCTAATCGTTTTTTAATTAGTATGGCGAGTACTTTATACATTACTTCTAATAAGGATATTCCTCTATAGTTTGTGCATTCAGTTCTATCTCCCTTTTTGTGTATAGGAATTATAATCGACTTATTCCATTCTTGAGGCATTTCTTCGGCATCCCATACTTCTAGTATTAGCTCACCAAGTTTGTTTATTAAGACCTCTCCTCCATATTTTATGTTCTCTGCCACAATGCCGCTCTCCCCGGGACTTTTTTGGTTTTTCATATCTTTTATTATTTCTTCAATTTCTTCTCCTGTGGGCTTTGGTATTTCTTCTATTACTATTTGAGGTCTAGGAACATAACAATTTTCTTCAGTAGTCACTTCGTCATTTAGTATCTCTTCGAAATATTCTTTTCACCTTTCACATATTTGGTCTTCATCCACTATTAGGTTTCCTTGCTTATCTTTTACATTCATCGTTCTTCCCTGGTACCCAGTTTTAATGTATTTTACTTCTTTATAAAAATTTTTTATTTCATTTTTCTTGTAATTTTCTTCAATGCGCTTAATTTTATTGTCCATATACTTTCGTTTCCGCTCCCTTAGGATTCTCTTTACTTCTTTTCGTTGTACGGCATACCTTTCTAGGTCGTCTTGTTTTTGCAAACATAAACTTTTTAATCTCAAATCTGATCTTTTTTTTAACTCTGTTCTGCATTCGTCATTGAACCAGTGGTTTTTTCTAAATCTTTTTGCTCTTGGTATGTTCTTCGACGTAGCTTCCTTTATAGTGTTTATCATTTTCAAGAACTTTTGTTGTATGTTACTCACAGTAGTACTATCTTGTTTAGCGTCGGTTTCTTGTATATCCTTTTGATAGTCCTGCTTTACCTCAAATTTTCGCAGTTTTTCAAAGTTAAATTTACGTTGCACTTTCTTTTTCCGTTTATGCCTTTTAATTATTGCTTCTCTTATATTAATTCTAACCAAAAAATGATCTGAGTCTACGTCAGCCCCTCTGTACGTTTTCACATTTGTTATTAAATTCGCAAACTTCTCTTGTATTAAGATGTGGTCTATTTGATTAGTTCCATTTGACCCCGGAATTTTCCACGTTCCTTTATATATATTTTTTCTCCTAAAATGGGTACTCATTATCTTCATCCTGTTTTCAATTGCGAATGTGATTAATCTCTGTCCATTATCATTTGTATTCAAATGTTTACTTTCACCCCCTGTTATGTTTTTATATATATCTTCTCTTCCGACCTTTGCATTGGCGTCGCCTATAATAATTTTAGTGTCTTGTCTGGGCATTTCTTCACACAATGACTCTAATTCTTCATAGAATTCATCTTTCACTTCTTCTTCTTTTTCTTCTGTTGGAGCATGTATATTTATCAACGATATCATGTTATTTTTTCCTTTAATTCTAATTGCACACATTCTGTCAGATTTTACTACGAATCGTTTTACCTGCTCCACGTCTTCATGTACCAGAAAACCCACTCCAAAATTCCTATTATTGCCTCCACTTGTATAAAACGTGTATGGGCCAATCTTTTCGACGTTGTTTCCAGTTAAATGTGTTTCCTGTAGTGCTAAGATGTGTATTTTATATTTTTTTAGTTCTTCTATTAGGTTAATTAATGCTCCCTCCTCGTATACTCCTCGAACATTCCATGTCGCAATATTTAGGTACATATTCTTATTTTTTATTTTGCTATTTATGTTCAAACTCATTTTCCTGTTCATCGCTAGGGTTCGTTGGCATAATGGGCCATCTTTTCCTTTTTCCACTACTATATGCCGTTTTTTGGGTCCATATTTCTAGATTTTTCTCGTTTGAAAGTACCATTTCCGGCCCATACCCAATTTATACCATCCACAGTTAGTTTTCTGTACCCTATCTTTACATTTCTACCTTCAGCTCTTAATTCCTTGCTTTTATTTACGATTTCCTTCCTCATGTTTCTTTCTTTTTCGGTCATGTCATCGTTGATGAAGATCTTTTCTCCAGTAAGAAATCTGAGTTTGCTTTTTTCTTTCATTACCTTAATTTTTTCGCCATAATCCTTCATTTATACCAGACATATATTGTTCTTTAACTTCATTGCAGATTCTATTTCGACATCCTCTTTTAGGTGCTTTTGTATAAAATCTTTTACGTTATTTTTTAAGAGTGTTTCATCTGTTGCGTTTATTGGTAGACCCGTAATTACTATGTTATTTCTTTTCATCTGTTTTTCAATTCTTTCTACTTTGTTTTCAACCTGGGTTAATTTGTTTTTTGTTTCTTCCAATTCTTGATTTATCTTTATATTTTCTTTTTTCAGCGCTATCATCTCTTCTCTATATTCCTTATTTTCATTCCTGATTTCTTTCAGTTCTTCCATCATCTTCTTGAACATGCTTATAACGTCGTCCAAATCCTTTGAATCTTCTTCCTTTGGTTTTATTTTGCTAGGAGTTCTGGCAGTTTTTGTGCTCTGCAGGAAAGGTGAAGTTGACTCTCTATCTTTTCTCTTCTTGCCTTCTGACGCGTTATCATCACTGTCCGTGTACATCATATCTGTTTCTAAGGACCGCGAAAGGAACTAGATTCGCTTCAACCGCTCAGAAATGCAGTTCCTATCAGTCCTCAGTTTACAGAACTATTTTTAACTTTGGCAACGTCGCAAAGCTAACGGCCAGAGTTCCTCCAGTATAACTGTTTCGAATTGTAAATAACCTTACTTACTTTTATCACTTCAAACACTAGTTTTTACCGAAAGCGAGTTTTTTTCCAGAAATTTCTCACTGTGGTATTACGAAGCCTTTTTAAATTCACATATGTAAACAAACCGTAAATTATTTTTCGCTACTAATCGCAATATTTGGGATTTTAGTAGGAGAAAAATATAATTACTTTTATCTGCTTAGTACACCGTTGCCGTATCGATGTCAGAACGTATCTATGTCCAATAGCGGCATCATGACATCGAATTGAGTTCATTCTCGTGTCTCACCGACCAATGGTGACATAGGAACGCCCCCAATGTGAAAGTGTGCATCGACGTCCAATGAGAACGACGTACATCGACCAATGGTCGAGGCTATCACGAAAAGACACCCAAACGCACCCCCATTCCCCATAATAATGAAGATACGCCTCAACGTACACCAATGAGAACGGCTGGTGGAGACGTATCACGAAAAGACACCCCAACGCCCCCCCCCCATTCCCCCAATAATAACGAAGATACGCCTCGACGAACACCAATGGCGACAGCCGAAAACAAGACGAGTTGACAGCCGAAAAGAAGAAGACGAATTAACGTTGACAGACAAAGAGAAGAAGTGTGTACTTCGTATATATTTTATAGACGATGATTAGCGTAAGAACTTTTAAATTTTCTCAATTTATATTTTACGAGTAATTTTTAATATACCTCATATATATTTTATCCACAACAATTAGCGTAATAGCAAAAATTCGTTTATTTTTCAATTTATATTTTACGAGTAATTTTAACTTCGTATATATAATTAAAATTATAAATCTTTATAAAAATTCCATCCAGCGGATATGCATTTCCTTTTAACTTTTCTCACACGGTCGCCGGAAACACGTGCAACAATTTTTTTCAAGAATCAGCTTATTAGTAATTAGACGCCGGACGTAATATGACGCCAAATATTGTGTATAATTATTTATGCAAGGTTAATCGGCAACATTCTGTAAAGTAAATGTATATTTATGTATACAGGGTGCAACGAAAAACTTGTGTACAACAAATATTATTTATTGGATTTGTAAAACATTACAACCAAATAATTAGGTTAGAATAATACCACAGCAGTTGGGATTATCGAGAATATTATTTATATTGGGGTTTGAATGAAAGTCATTTATTTAACTGATGTCGCTCGTACAGTGCAGGCTAGAAGAGTTTTGCGAAAAAATACAAAAGTTGAAGGAGTATATTCAGTGGTACGAAGATATAACGAAAATTGAAAAATGATTTGCAGAGTTACATTTGTCTGATAGAAAGCTAAGAAAAACACAATACCCATTAAAAAGAATTCAGCCGAGAAGATGTCTCAACTAACAATATCATTCATCATTCTCACAGCTATCGTTAACAATGTCCTTTATACAAACGTTCCAAACAATGTTAAGAACATGGCGATATGTTTTAATGATGTAAAAACTGACTGTAATCTAACTGAATGGACTCTAATGGATCATGAAGTGGTGAATTACGGACAGCTTCCAGTATTTTTCAAAGCGATACCAAAGTCAGGAGGAGCATTCTACAAGATCAGGCTAATATCCCCAAATAACACCGAAAGTGATTCAAAATGGTGTAAAACTAATAATGGTGTCATCGCTCAATATGGTTCACCGATTATACTGTTAACAATCATATTAGTAAGAAATGTATATCTGACGATTAATATCATTATAAATTTTTTTGTAAATCGCAAATGCGAATCATCTTGCATTAAAATAAATATGTAAAAAAGGAAAAGTGTTAAAATAATACTAAAGCAAAACTTTTATTCTTTTCTTTAAAAAAATCCAATTTACATAGGTAATATCTTTTCACAAAACCATTGGCGGATGCGATCCACATTTATCGAAGAGCAGAAAAATAATCCAGTTGTGTGACAAGCATTTGAATCTGCAACAAATTTTCCTGTTGCACACGGTGTACCATCATACTTGCAAACATCGATAATTATGGTAAATACGCCAATAATGTGACACTTCTGTTTTAAAAAATCTGCTTTTTGTTATCCGCAAACGTAGATATAGTCGGCAGCATACAACAACTTAGATTCCACTATTTCATTTATTTTAGAATATTCAACATCTCCATTAGAATACCGAAGATCATGCACGTTTTTCTTCAAGTACGCAGCAGTCTTCTTATCTTGATTACTCAATGTAGCAAACGGTTGTGAAGGTTTAAATATATAATGACAATGTTTAAACCCAATTTCCATACTTAGTTCTTTGGGTACGAACCACCCATCTACGGTGAATCCCTGTATGTCTACGAACGCTACTCTCTTAATAACTTCTTGTCTGCTACTAACACTTCATTCAACTTATTTAATCTGTTTAAATGATATTTTTGAGAACTTCAGTTAGAGGAAAGTATTCGAGTAGACTGTCGTGAACAATTAAACAGCACGCTCGAGTGCCTGCTGGATAACCTTCATCTGCTTCGATTTCCAACTTAACATCAACGGTTCCCGATCTGAATGATGTATCATCCTGCTTGGAACAGTCAAAAACAAACAAGGCATATTTTTGAATGCCTGATAACCCAAGATGGGATGTTTTGTTGACGAATGAGCATAACTGGGAAAGAATTCGGTATAGTTGTAGTGAGCTATAGCATAGTCATTTTTATTAAAATCTAATTGCATTATCCCGTTAGACCAATATTCCCTATTAATAACCACTCGTATGCTTGACATTCTAATGTGATCAAATAACGTTGGATTGACGTGAATGTCATCTCGTTTAGAAGTTTGAAAAGCTACAATGACATACCGTGGACGTTCAATAGCTGAAGTTGTCTTTACACTCCATATTTCACGTCGAAATCCTGCCGTAAGTGCAGGTAGTTCATTGAGCTCTTATTTACGGAAAAATATAGTTATTGGTGTATTATTCTTAATTGGAGTCATTAATTAAATTTTCACATCATCATTGGGAAAGACATGCTTGACCTTGAGTTCCATGCTAGTAACAGTTAGAGATACTGTTGTTGTGGTTGTGGCATTCTTCCACTAAAATATAGTATCTATCATTACGTGCTCGAACAAATCAAAACACTTGACGACCATAGGTTAGTTTATTGTAATCGTTGAAAATGTTGAAAATATGTTTTATCGGAATCACTAAACTAAAGCTGTCCCCAGATAAATGTGGATTATTCGGATAGTTACTGCGGATTATTCGGATACCTGCAGTACTGAGAAACTAGGAATCTTCAGGAGTATAACATAACAAACTGCGAATAGTGCTAACTACACCTGGATCTCGAACTATTTCTATGTCGTATGAACTTTGGATATATGTACATGTATCAAACAAGAAGGCTCCAACATTTGGTGCAAGAGAAACAATTCCATTACCCACGTTTTTTATACTTTCTTTAATTTCCAAAAGTGTTTCGTGTATCGCAAAAAATGCAAGTGATTGATTTATGATAAACTCGACAACGTCGCTATTATTAAATGACTTGATGTAAGGTGTACATGTCCGAAATTCTTCTTTTCTAATAGTATCGTCGAATAGAGGTTTTTGGTAAATGTCGAAAAGAGGTGGTTGAGATTCCTGAACCTGACGTCGAATGTATTGACGTTTTGACATCTTTCAACTTTAATCCAACGGAAACAAGAAAAGCTTTATTGACAGCAGACACGTCACGTCGCTTGTAAGATTTGCGTGAGACTAATGGATATTTATGTGTAAAGTTTTGTTTTATAATTAAACCTATCTATATCGTTTCCTTAAAATCCAAATGCAGAGTACTTTTCTCCCCTCTAAAGTTGACGGGTCTTAATTCTTGATTGACTACACTAACGGTAATTTTGGTAATTTCGCGAATTACGATACATTAACCCCGATTGTCAGCAGTATTGCAGTTCAATGGCCCAGCCGATCAGCAGTTTCGACACATATTGCAGACAGGTCGTCATCAATTAATTTCATATAAATACTGTAAATTTTTATTCTTAAACCAGTTGTAATTATATTAAATAAAGTGCTGTTACTCTGTCAGTTGTACCTTTAAAAGGGCCTTTTTAAAAAGTACCTTCGGGAGTGACAACCCTTAAGTGGCGCATTCAGTAGATTAGTGGAAGAGTCTCCAGAAGATCCCCGTCGTTCGCAAACGTTTACCCGCTACCGAACCCAAATCCAGGGAAAACTGCAGCTATTTAACCCACGGATTCCAGGCAAATTGGCACAGAAACATATTTATGAAGAAAGCTGAAAAGAAACTTAAAGAAGAAAAGAAACTTGTACCTAAAAGGAATGCATCCAAGCATCATCCTATTACTGTAAGCAAATTTCATCTTATTTCTAATTCTAATATCAATTCACAAGTATCATCCTTTAGAATAAGCGATTCTCTTTCAACAATTTTTGAATCTAATATAGAATCTAGTGAAAATATTAAACCAGATTTACATTTAGTTTATAATAATCATATTTTTAAGTCCACAAATTTGTTTGAAATACCTTCTATAATTATTACACCAGCATCCATTTCAAATAATTCCAATATGGCACCCATTTTTTATGTTAATAAAGACCTTTCTATCGTACCAGAGTACAACGGCAATCCAAATGAACTTCACAATTTTATTGATGTTATTTCCATGCTTCTAAAAAACCATTTCTGGGATCATACAAATCCCGAAAATTTTCAAAATCATATGCTTACCCGGGGAATTATGAACAAAATTAAAGGAAGAGCCAGAGAAATTATTTCTGTATACGGCTGTAAAGACTGGCCGTCAATAAAATCAATTCTTGTCCAAAATTTTGCAGACCAACGTAACGAAAACTCATTAACTAGAGATTTAGTCAACCTTCGGCAAGCTCCAAACGAAAACCCCCATCAATTTCATGGAAAAGTTATGAGTCTTTTAAATACCATTTCAAATCATATTGAATTACACACGGAAAACGAGGAAGTTAAAAGAAGTAAAAAAGAATTTTTCCAACAACAAGCTCTAACCACATTTTTGGCAGGCCTAAGAGAACTCCTAGGATCAACAATTCGATCCATGAGACCACCCAATCTCGCTCTTGCTATCCAATATATTCAGGAAGAAAATAACATTAGATATCTCCAAAAAACTCATAATTATTCCTTGCCATCTTCTAATAAACCATCTGCGACTTCACAAACACAGAGATCCAATTTAACTCATTCACCTGCTCCTACACGATGGCAGCCTGAGGTGCCTAAGCCCCAATGGCCACAGCCATTCTTTAGACCAAATCAAATTCCTGTGCAACAACAATCATTCAATAATAGTCCAAGAGGGACATTTCAACCCCCTAGATTCCAACAAAATCATCAACTCACTCCATATGCACAAAATTCTAGGGCTAATCAACCCAATTTTAATAAACCAGTTCCATCTCAATCATATAAGCCAACACCTATGAGCGTATCTACACGCCAAACCGGCTTTAATAGACCCCAATCTCAAAGAAACTTCCGCTTTCAACAAACAGCCAGCCCCCGATTCACCGTAGAAGAACGCTTTAATATCGAACAAGAGAAAAATAATTACGATGAAGGTATAGACAATGAAACATACCCAGATTACACTTATTATGAGCAAGAAAGCCAAGAATATGAGGAAGATGTAAATTTTCAAACGTTTCAAGACGAAAAAGAAGAAACGTAGTAGAATTGCATTCCTATGCCGACAAAAGAGAGCTTCCTTACATTAAAATTCAAAATCCCCCTCTTAAACTTCTTATTGATACAGGAGCCACTAAATCTTTCCTTAATCCTGATATAGCCAATAAATTCTACAAGAATAATATTAAATATGAACCATTTATCGTTACATCAATTTTTCAAAATCATTTACAAGATTATTGTGTAGAAATCCCAATCTTTCCCGAATTTAACTTCGATATTAACCTAAAATTTTATCTTTTCAAATTTCACAAGACATTTGACGGTCTTATCGGCCTCGATAATCTTAAACTTCTAAAAGCAAATGTCGATTTGACCCAAGCTACTCTTACTACAGAGCATTCTATCCTTCCTATTAATTACTACGTCACAAACAAAGCCCAATTCTATACAGTCCAGCTAGAGCACCAATCAATTACCCAAGTCCGCTTGCCAGTAAAGGAAACATCAGGTACAATCGTCGTCCCAAGACAAGAAGTCGAAGGTGCCATCCTAAGAGAAACTCTCACCATTGCCTGTAATCAACTCGCCTGGACCGAGCTAGTCAATAACACCGATAAATACATCCAAGTAGCATTAACTGATCCCATCAAAAGTCAACCCATAAATCTCGAGGAATATCATATATATACGTCAGATATCAATCCTACCGAAGACAGTACTCTAAAAGATGTCGATCCTCTCCTTAGAACCGATCATCTTAATACCGAAGAAGAATCTCACCTAAGACGACTGTGCAGGAAGTTTGCAGAGATATTTCATCATGACGATGACGATCCTTTAACATTTACTAACCAAATAAAGCACCATATACGAACCAAAGACGAAGTTCCAGTTTATACCAAGTCATATCGGTATCCACACATCCATAAAGAAGAAGTACGTAAGCAGATCACTTCGATGCTTGATCAAGGAATTATCAGACCGAGTCAATCACCCTGGTCATCTCCAATCTGGGTCGTTCCAAAGAAACCAGATGCCTCAGGAAAAATTAAATGGAGAATAGTTGTCGACTACCGGAAGGTGAACGAGAAAACCATCGATGACCGATATCCAATTCCAAATATAACAGACATTCTGGACAAACTAGGACGCTGCCAATACTTCTCAACCCTAGATCTAGCCAGCGGATTCCATCAAATTGAAATGGCCGAAGAAGATATCCAGAAGACTGCATTTAACGTTGAAAATGGCCACTATGAATACATGAGAATGCCGTTCGGACTCAAAAATGCACCCTCGACATTCCAGAGAGTAATGGAGAACGTACTAAAAGGACTAATAGGAGAAATATGTCTGGTCTACATGGATGACATTATTGTATTTTCAACCTCTCTTCAAGAACACATGGTAAATCTTAAGAAAATTTTTGAAAGATTAAGAGAAACAAGATTTAAGATACAAGTTGACAAATGTGAATTCCTTAAGAAAGAAGTCGATTTTCTAGGTCACGTCGTAACCTGCGAGGGAATTAAACTAAACCCGACTAAGATTAAAGCCATCATAGACTATCCTGTACCAAAAACAACAAAAGAAATTCGAGGATTTTTAGGATTACTTGGTTACTATAGAAAATTCATAAAGGACTTTGCCAAATTACAAAACCACTTACCATATGTATTAAAAAGGATGCAAAAATTGAACACACCGAAGAATTCTTAAACTGTATCAAAACCTGTAAAAGCTTATTGATTAATGAACCACTTCTGCAATATCCAGACTTCACTAAATCCTTTAACCTCACGACTGATGCAAGCAACTTCGCTATAGGAGCCATACTATAACAAGGTCCAATAGGAAACGACAAACCTATCACCTATGCATCCAGAACTTTAAATGAAACAGAACTGAAATATTCGACTATCGAAAAGGAGATGTTAGCAATTGTGTGGGCTACTAAATACTTCCGCCCATACCTTTTCGGACGAAAATTCAAAATTTTATCTGACCATCGACCTCTACAATGGCTATTTTCACTTAAAGATCCAAACTCAAAGCTTGTCAGATGGAGATTAAAGCTGGAGGAATTTGATTACGAAGTAATATATAAAAAAGGCAAATCCAACACCAATACAGATTCTTTCTCTCGTGTCGAAATTCACACGAAAGAATTAAACAGTGTAGACGAGAATATGGAAGAAATAATGAAACTCCTCTCAAAAGATGACGATAATATCTCCATGATTAACCACCCCAGTTCCTTATCCGATCTGGAAGAATTTCTAACCGACCCAGCCGAAGAGTCTCAAAAAACTTTGATTCCGTCAACCCCTTTAGGCGACTTAGATAAAATCATCCAAAAAAATCAAACTGCAACGTTAATTTCCGAAGAAATAAAGATAATAGACGAAATCCTACATGAAGACAGCAAACAGCAAAAATCTAAAGCTCAGCCATCAAACTCCCAATACTTACAAGAAGATAACGATACAGATGTAACCAAACATTCCACGGCAGAAAATCCAATAATGGGAATTCCAATTAGCGAGAAACCACTAAATTGTTACAATAATTAAATAATTCTCAAGATAGTAAACTACAGCCCGGCGAAACCAATCATAGAGCAGTGTTTTGTAACAAAGAAGAGAATATATGTCCAATTGGGAAAAAATGATCTTCACAACGACATTTTCCAGTTTTTCAAGAACTATATAGATCCGAAAAAGAAGTACGCCATTCTGTTCGAGAATGATGAACTCTACAAATCCCTATGCAATATTCTACGAGAAACTTTTAAAAATTCCGCATTCGATCTTGTCAAATGCAACAGCCTCCTAGAAGATATAAACAGCACAGAGAGACAGAAAGAAATTATAGAGAACTACCATCAAGGGAAGACTAACCACAGAGGAATTAACGAAACCGAAGCTCAAATAAGAAAACGCTACTACTGGCCTACGCTCAAGAAAGACATCGAAGAAGTTATCAACCTTTGTGATACGTGCCAAGCTAACAAGTATGACAGAAATCCAATTAAGCCGAAATTTATGGTAACACCAACTCCAACAAAACCGTTAGAAATCATTCATATGGACACATTCCAAGCTAACGGACAAAAATTCCTTACAATAATTGATGCATTCTCGAAGTATGGCCAAGCATATCCCATAGAAGGATCCAACGCAATAAATATCCTTAATGCCTTCATGCTATTTATAACCCACCACGGACTCCCACACATGATAATCGCAGATAGTGAAACCGAATTCAAAAACGGCCTTGTTTAGGAATTTGTCGATACACACAAAATTTCGATTCACTACACAACACCAGATAATCCACAATCGAACGGAATGATAGAACGTTTTCACTCTACAATTTTGGAACACCTAAGAATACTTAGAGAAAAAAGGAAGACTCTGGGTATTAAAGAACATATGTTGTATGCTATTTTAGGATACAACAATTCCATTCATTCATCAACTAAACAAAAGCCAATCGAAATTCTAAATGGCCATATCGATCCTCAGGATCCATTTGACATCGATATTAACAGAACCCTAATAAATAACTATACACAGAGCCACAGATTAAAGACAAAAGAAATCTACAGTGAAATAAACAAAAAGCTACAGGAAACCAAACAGAAAAATATTGAAAAAATAAATCAAAAAAGACAAACACCAACAACTTATAAACCCAGCACAAAAGTTTACACTAGAAAAACAGTAAAAAGAAACAAACTTCTTCCGAGATTTTCTTCCCGCATTGTAAAAAATAATAATTGCGTAACAATAGACACTCAAGATACGTCAATACACAAAAAGAACATCAAACACCAGCCAAAGACTAACGCTAAAACTGCTTTACAGATGTACCTTAGTAGCAGCCCAACAAGTTTAAATTCAAAACCTGAAGGACAATCTAGGAATCCTCCCAGTTAAACTTGGACAAGCGAGGATACAGACCAGCACTTATGACTTCATCCACTATTTCCATCTAGAACCCATCGCAGAAGAGATTGAATCCATAGAATCTCAGTATATCACCACCAACAGAGCAATAGAAAATGGACTTAGTCAACCATATTTTGACAGCCTACAAAACTTTAATAAAACTGTACAGTACCTCCTCCAAACAGCAAAAGAGAAACTAGACACAATATATCCAAAATCCAGAAGCAAAAGAGGACTTATAAATGGATTGGGAAGTGTAATAAAATCTATTTCTGGTAATCTAGATCAAGAAGATGCTGAAAGATACAACGCTGCTATTAAATCACTTGAAAATAACCAACAGAACATTATTACCAACATCAATAGCCAACTCAGTCTCAATAAAAGAATAATGACAAATTTTAACCCAACAATTTCATTACTTACACACAACCAAGAAATCATAGCTGAAGAGACAAGCAAAATTAGCTTAGAGATGAACCAATTCGTTTTCGATTTTAATGATTATATGCAAGTTCGAAATATCCTTGACCAGATAAATCTAAATTTACAAACAATTATACAAATACTGGATGATCTACAAACAGCAATTACATTTGCAAGAACCAAAACTTTACACAACGGTCTCATTAAACCTGAAGAAATAAAATAGACCGTGAAAAAGATGCTTGAACACCACCCTGCATCACAGATTCCCTATATTCAAGATGAAGACTTAACCAAATACTATGAAATCATAGACATTGATGGTTACTACACGAATCACACCCTTGTTTTCATTTTACATTTTCCTATTCTTCATTCCAAGTCATTCACATACTTCCATTTATACTCCCTTCCAACTAATAATCACACAATAATCATTGCACCTGGTCCATACCTAGTCCACAACTCAGACCTTTTTCAATATATGGATGTACCATGCAAAAGAAGCGAATCCAAATCATTCATCTGTCCTGAGAAATTTCCACAAGAGAATGACCAGACTAATGACTGCATCATCCAAATTCTCCAGTTAATCAATGATGCTGCCCAATGCCAAAGTGTTCCCGTCACTGTCACTACAACGATCATTCAAAAAGTATCTTATGCACACTACATTGCCGTTTTTCCAAAGGCTACGAAAGTATCTACCCATTGCACCATCACTGAAATAGAAGTACTCGAAGGGACCTATCTAATTGAGTTACCGCCAGGATGTGAACTACGAACCAATAATGAAGTTTACATGAATTCCAAAACAAAAATTAAAGAAGAACCACTAACATTACCAAAAGTCAAGACCACCACTATTCTGAAGAACCACCCAATAGTCAAACCCCTAAAATTGGACAGAATTCCTTTAGACGAACTACACAAGTTATCACAGGAAGAAGAAAGGTTCCAATCCCTCCTTCCAACACAAATGGACCGCAGCAACATATGGACACCACCGATATATATCCTGGTAGCAATCCTTTTA
Source organism: Diabrotica undecimpunctata (assembly GCF_040954645.1). NCBI lineage: Eukaryota > Metazoa > Arthropoda > Insecta > Coleoptera > Chrysomelidae > Diabrotica > Diabrotica undecimpunctata. Next base: position 91,654,289 of record NC_092804.1, read on the forward strand.
ATTTTTGGTTTTCTCAAGCTACGCAAACTGAAAAAAGAAAAAGATGAGCAGAATCCAACCACAGCAGAAGACATCCCTGACCAAAGCCAAGAGTCCTCAGAAACAGTTCACAGAGTTTTGTTCATCCCTCACAAAACTTCCTCAGGGGATGAAGAAATTACGATACATTAACCCCGATTGTCAGCAGTATTGCAGTTCAATAGCCCAGCCGATCAGCAGTTTCGACACATATTGCAGACAGGTCGTCATCAATTAATTTCATATAAATACTGTAAATTTTTATTCTAAAACCAGTTGTAATTATATTAAATAAAGTGCTGTTACTCTGTCAGTTGTACCTTTAAAAGGGCCTTTTTAAAAAGTACCTTCGGGAGTGACAACCCTTAAGTCGCGTATGCTGTTGCTTACTGGTATGTATATGGGATTATGGGGACGTTCGTCTATAGAAAAACCAGGATCAACACTTATCGGAAAATGTAGAATGGTGTGCGCAGGTCTGTCCTCGTAGAAGGCTCCTTCAGTAATGTTGCATTCAAAAAGTAGACTCGATACTTTTATAATGTTGACAGGTTGATCTAAAGAATGCATGTTTCCTGGTGTCAACACTCTATTTGAGGAGAAACCCAGTAATTTTCAAAGACTATCGTCTTTATCGAAAGTAATGGTGTGATCCTGACAGAAAATTTCACATTTAAGCGTATTGTTGTTCGGTCTTAAAGTAAACTCCCGAACCGAATTGTATTTACGCAGTAATTCATTCTGAATGTACGCTTCGATATTAGTAATTTCATAGCATCCGGATGGAATTTCAATATTCGGCAGCTTTGTACGATCATTTTGATCATAGAAATAAAACTTTTCACCATCGATGTTTGGAATTGAATTAAATGTATAAAATCCCAACACTGATATATAATACTGATCAAGCACAAGAGGCACTTGAGGAGTAAACGAAAACTCGTTTGTAATACTCGTCAGGGTCAACAATCTAGACATGACTGATACAAGGTAAAAGGTGTAGTAAGTTAAATACCAAAATATGTTAAAAATTTCTTTATTTTTCTTATACTGTTACATGGTTTTGTTTTATTGTTCTCATGACACTTCACAAAGTAGACATTTACTTTTCATATACATGCCGCAAACATCACTCCATTCATGCTTATCATAGTCTTTCTTGCAGGGTAAATGATCTTCTAGTGCGCGACGAATATTTTGAGGTAGTTCATACCAAACAACGCTCGTTATATTTTCCATAAAAATACAAATGGCACTTCTCAAGATGCGTTAGATAGTTCCATTGTAGAGAAACTTTAAACAAAGATGTCCACAGTTAATTTGGTTGTAACTTTGATATTGATCGTTATTATAGAAAATTCGTTCACCACTCAAATATGATACTAGTTGTCGCAGTGGTTTCAAGCAACCATATGAATTAAAGTATTCTATATCGCTGTTTATCTTTCGGTAAGCTACCAATGTGTACCGGGGTTCTTGGAAATATCAAGATTAATAATAGCACTTTCATGTTTACTAGGGATATGTGGTAAATTATCTCGCATAAACACGCCACGAAAATTTGGTATTTTTAATTGTTTAGCAAATTTATTCAAGTCCACGTTGGTTAAAGGTCTATTAGGTAGCTTTAGCGGGAGTTTTTTGACTTTTTTAAATATAATCCAAAGCCACCTTTAGCGTTTTTTCGTAGGTATAATCCTTTGCCTAGACGTTCCATTGCTTTATTGTGACGTTTATCCTCTTCTAGTTTCTTTTGAGCATTCTTTAAATCAATTACAGTCTTGGCAATTGCGCTTGCGTCCCCTGCCAAACTGCAGAGAGCTGACAGGCCTGCAAAGATGGGGATTAAAGGTAAAATACCACCAGATTTTGGTTCGAATGGAATTATTCTTGGAACTCGTAAATTCTTCTTTCCACCCACATTCTTAACGGCTGTTCTAGCTGCTGCAAGTGCAAGTAGAGCTGATTTACGCAGGTTTGGTTACGGAGGAGCACGTTTCAATGTTTTGAGAATTGGCTGTAGCAAATGTCGCTTAAATGAACCAACACCTTTACCACGTTTCATACCCATACCCAGTTTTCGTTTAGCTTTCATTACTGTAGTAGTCAACCAGGCAGTAGCTTTTTCACCCAAAGATGTGTCTTTTGCTTTAACTCGTTCCCACGCTTTGTTTTCCAAGACCCAATCTGCTTTATGCCGATCTTTCAATGAATTATTCTGGGAATATGCGATATTGTGATCTCTCGCAGCTCGATCTATCCCCGGATCTCTACGAGCTAGATGTTTCTGTAATTTAGTTCAAGGTCCTAGATGTTGGTAACCAGGAGCATGCAATTCAAACGGTAGACTGTTGATCAGAGAATTCAGCACTCTTTTACCTTGAACGACCAACATTGAAATGAACCGCCTTTTCCAAAATGTCTTTATATATAACCGTGTGTACAAAATATATCTCAATCAAAAGATTGAGGTCATTAAACAAGACAAGACACTAGCAGTGGAAAACTTGGATTTTGTCGACAACGTGACAAGAACCAGCAAACATGATGCATTGCTACCACATTCTTTTCTTGCTATCATATGTGGTCCAAGCGGATGTGGAAAAACTAATGTTATGTTGGCATCACTTTTTGACCTGAATGGCGCTAAATTCAAAAATGTTTACGTTTATTCAAAGTCGTTGTTTCAACCCAAGTATCAATTTTTGAAGGAAGTGTTGGAGTCTGTGAAAGAACTAGGTTATTTTCCATTTAAAGATAATGATGATGTTATAAGCCCAAGTAAAGCTAAACCAAACTCAGTATTCATATTTGATGACGTATCAACGGATCCACAACAAACAATACGTGAATATTGTATGGGTAGGCATAAAAATATCGATTGTGCATACCTATGTCAATCATACAGTCGAGCAGGTAAACAACTTTTGCGTGATAATACTAACCTTATTGTATTGTTTAAACAGGATGAGCTCAATTTAAAACACGTCTTTGACGATCACGTCTCACCTGATATGACATTTGACCAATTTAAATAATTTTGTTCCGAATGTTGGAAGGAAAAATACGGTACATTCGTCATTGTTAAGGATTTCGATACTTCTAACGGACAATATCGTAAAGGCTTCGATAAATTTATAAAACTGTAGGTATGATCGAAACACACGCATTGTATAACAATATGTCAGACAAAGAGGTAGCTGCGCGTAAGCGTAAAGTTACCTAACTAGCTCGTGTCAATCGCAAAAAGTATTTGGCATTAAAGTTAGGTAAAACAGAACAATATGAGTGGCTAAATAAACTCTTTAAGCCCATAGCTAAACCTCTAAAAGATATTGCGCAATTGTCAAAAACGTTGCATCATGCTATTAATAACAAGCTTAGACACGTTAAAAAGGAAGAGGTAAAAACGGAGGAAGAGATAAAAAAAGAAGCCGGCGATGACGATGTATTTTCCGATGCAGTATCAATCGATCAAGTTACGAACATGAAATTTTTGATCCTAATAATGTTTCGAAAGAGGCTATTGATGAATATATCGAGCAATAACCTCCAATGAGCCATAAGTATATAAAAGAATTTTGGATGAAAGATAATAAAATTGATAAAAACTACGGACCTATTTACAATGATGAAATTGGCAGGATGTTGGGTAAACGACGAATAAACTTTAACAAAAACAAAGGTAGTATACAAGTCATCAGTGATGGTGGTGGGGAAGGAGGATGGGTTCCGGGAACGCCAGGTCTATACCAACTAATTTTCTATGATAACCCTGAAAATTATAATGATAAAGATTTAAAGCACTATAAAAGTTTATTACATAGTACAGAAGTTCATCTGGATTCCAAAGGTCGTCTTAAAGGTGCAACTGGAAAAAAAATCATCATATTATCAAACCGCTATTTAAACCTACCGATGAAACAACAAACAAATCGCCACTGAAAACTCGATCTACTGCATTAAGGAGACAACCTTTCGAAGGTTTCGTTCGTTTAGCAAAAACGACTCGTTCATCATCGACAACAACGTCTCCTCGAACATCGTTATCTTCACCATCTAGCTCCAAAGGGTCAGGGCTCGTCGATGATTCTCATTTGATCTACAACGATAATCCTATTGAATATGTATATTGGGATGATCCAAACGAACTATGCGACAAACTCAAATTGCTGATTGCGTCCCAAGAAGCAGGAAACACATCGCACATTAACGAAATTATTGCCATTATCAACGAATTACGTGAAGCAGATATTATATATAAATGTTTAGATTATTGGAGCATCATTTCCAATATGAGTGTTCACAAGTTTGGTCGTCATCATTATGGTTCTAATGAACAAGTTGTTAAAAAGCTACGTGATGGTTTAAAGCAATCCATTTTGGATTTACAAAACCAGATACATGCAGTAAATAAAGACATTAAACGGGATCCTCCTCTAGGAGGCATACATATTTCCAACAAGAAATACGTAGATGACCGCACACACACACACGCAGTGATCAACCCTGCCCCTAGGAACATGTGTATACCAATGTAAGAATGGGATCCACATGTCCGAAGATCAAACCGGTCACACCTCGCTAGTCGAAGTGGTACCTATCTGACCCCCAGGCTTTTCCACCACCCCTCCTCATCGTGTGACTTACGTGAGGAGGCTTATGATCTGAAATTTACTTAAGATGCCCTGGGTAATAGGACATCCTCGGTTTTTAGTGAATGTGGTTATGCCACCTAACTGTAGGGGTAGCCACATCTAGGCTTTTCTCCCTATTTACTTTACTGACTCAATTGATTTTACTCTAGCTTTACGTCGGAACTTGAGTCCCTAAAAAAAGAAAAAAGAGCGTGTGTTCCGACCATAGAGCCATCAGCCTGAGCTGATGACTCTATGTCCGGAAAAGAGTGTGTGCTCGGTCACTCAGCCGCCGATTTGGCAAAATAAATTTTGTTCTCCTCGCCGGCTGAGCACCCGAGAGGGGTCCGGCCACCAAGCCCATGCATGCCGCACATGACCTCAGTGCTCGGATTTCGCGAATAGATCTTTCATTTCGATCTGCCTTAAGGGCCTAGTCCGCGGAGCGGTATATAGAATTCTATATTTGCTATATAAGGTAAATTTACGTTAAACGGTTTAATGAGAAGTATGAATGTATCAATATGAATTTACGTTATTTAATCAGAAAACACATTTTTTTTTTTTTTTTTTTTTTGTGGACTTCCTTGTGGCGTCGGGACTATAAAATGCCTGGGCAACAATTCTTTCCTTTTTTCCTTAATCCTATTTGTGTGCGTGTATTGGGGTGTGCATTCCCAAGTGTATAATGCTCTCACACACCCCGGTGTATATTGGACTTATAATTACCTAAAAACCTAAAAAAGAAAAGCGTACCCTCTCGCCAGAGTTTTTTTTGGTGTGTTTTCTGATTGACTGCATTTCTTTGTTCGTTCTTCTTGCAACCATCTCATTCTTTATTTATTCGTTCGGGTTCTCCCTATATCGAGCTATCTGTTGTTTTGGTCTTCTGTGTACCGTCCTTGTGTTTTCATTGTAGTTAGTCAGCTCTCTTAACATTCTGCTGGGGTGGTTTCTTAGTCCGTTAAAAATTTCATATGCTCTCTCGTCTAGCGTGCGTAGGATTCTTGTTTGTCCTGAGTCTCTATATACATATCTCAAGGGTACGTACCTTGGTATCTTAAGGGCATCTCTGACTATTTGATTTTGAGTAGTTTGTATCTTTTTCCTGTTTGTTTTACAGGTGTGTCCCCACGCAGCGGATGCATATGTTAGGACTGGCAGGATAATACTATTCGCAACCCTGATTTTGGTTTTAAATCGTAGTTTACTTTTCCTTCCAATAAGTGTTGAGAGCTGACTTTTCAACGCTTTGGCTTTGCGTATTTGCTGATTGATGTGCTCAGTGAACGTTAGCTTCTTATCTAGATGTACCCCTAGATATTTAGCCCGGTTGGTCCAGTCTACTGGGGTGTTTTCGATTGTAATTTCGCGATTTGGTACACTTCTTCTGTGACTAAACATTACAGCCTGTGTTTTATCTGGATTTAGGGCTATTTTCCATTTTATGCACCATCTTTGGAATCTGTTTAGTGCTCTTTGCAGATGATTAGCTGCATGATCCGGGTTTCTCCAGCTAACAGCTATTGCTGTGTCGTCAGCGTAAAGACTCAACAGAGAGCCTGGCTCTTTTGGCGTGTCGGCCGTGTAGATGGTGTACAGGTACGGCGACAGCACCGCTCCCTGAGGCACACCCGCCTCCAGGGTCCCGACTTCGGATAGGGTTGCCCCTATTCGAACTCTGAACCTTCTGTTGGCAAGATATGACGCAAGGAGGCATGTCATCGCCTCACTGTAACCAAATTCATTCATTTTATAGATGAGTCCATGGTGCCAGACTCTGTCGAAGGCTTTGCTGACGTCCAGAAAAGCTGTAGCTGTGTACATTTTTTCATTAAATCCTTTGGTGATGAATTCTGTAAGTCGTAGTACCTGTAATTCACAGGAGTGTTCGCTTCTGAACCCGAATTGAGCCTCTGGTATGGTTCCTAGCATCTGTGATTCTTCATTGAGTCTTTTTAGTATAACTCTTTCCGCTATCTTGCTTATAGATGATAATAAGCTGATAGGTCTGTAATTTTGCGGAAATGTGCCGTTTTTACCAGGTTTTGCAATCATTATTACGTGTGCCTCTTTCCACCTATCTGGGAAATATCGTAGTTTTAGCATGTTGTTTATTATGTTAGTGATATAAACAATAGCTTTTGTTGGTAGATTTTTCAGCGCCCTATTTGTGATGTTGTCGGGTCCTGGGGCTTTTTTGGCATTTGTCATTTTTATAAGTTCCTTTATTTCTTCGGGAGATGTATGTGTAATACCTATTCTGCCCTTTTTCCTTCTAAGTCTTCTCGCTGTTCTTTCTACCTCTTCTTCAAAGTCTATGTCATCGTCGGGGTCTTCGTTGTTTCTACACGCCCTTTCTAGTTCGTCCTTCATGACTTCGGCTTTGTCGATTTCCGTATGGACAATCCCGTTTACTCCGTGTAGGGGAGGTATGGGTTTCTTGTCCTTTCGAAGGATTTTAGATAACTTCCAGAAGGCGGATTTGTTAGGATTTAGCTCATCGATATAGGAGTCCCAGCTTTCATTTCTATGATTTTGAAGATGACCGCATTGCTCACGTCAAAAATTTTATACAAAAAGAGTTTAATTTGATACGAAAAGAATAGAACGCAAAAGATGCTCAACTTGAACAAAAAATCTTAAACTCAATTAGCAAAATTAAAAGCAGTTTTAATAAATCGATGAATGAATTAAATGATAACAATAAAAAGGATGATTTGAAAATATCCGATTTGACAAAACAAGTACATGACTTTAAAAATGATATAGATATATTTAAACGTGAAATGAAGGAGAACATTACAGATGCTGCTTATTAAAGTGCACAAAATATGTTGAAAAGGTTGGAAATAGAAAAAATGATTAAAACAATGGATCTTAATTCACATGATTTAGATAATCGTTTAAAGATAATAGAAAAATACATCGAAAATAATAAAAAGGTATAAAGTCTATGGAACAATGAATTATAGCGTTACAAAGTAAAGAGGTTAGATAGAGTGAAGATGTCCGAATCTGATACAAAGTTAAAGCGTTCGAAGCTAAACATGGCATTTACCAAAGAGAAGACACAACTAGTTAACGAGCTACATAAGCAAGCACGAAAAAATTATCCTCGTCGTCGAACAGTCATTAAAGGATTAGACGATTTATGGCAAATGGATCTTGCTGAAATGCGTTCGTATGCTAATCAAAATAAACAACACAAGCTAATTCTCGTTGTAATTGATTGTTTTTCAAAGTTTGTGTGGACTCGACCATTAAAGACGAAAACAGGGGAGGAAATTACTCGAAAATTTTCGGACATTCTTGCTCATACTTAACGATGTCCGATAAATTTACAGACAGAGCAAGGTACAGAATTTTTTAATTCCAAGTTTCAAAATCTCATGAAAAAGCATGGTATTAATCACTATAATACCTTTAGTATTAAAAAAGCAGCTATTTGTGAACGAGTTATTCGTACATTGAAGGAAAAACTTTACAAATATTTCAGTCTTAATGGTACTTACAAATGGATTTCTTACCTCAAATCACCGAAGAGTACAATAACACGAAACATTGCAAAATAACGACTTAGACCTGTTGACGTTAATAAATCCAACGAATTAAATATTTTACGAAAATATTACACTCACTTGAAAATCTCTGGTCCGAGAAAATTGAAAATTGGTGATGTAGTTCGCATTAGTAAAAATAAACATGTTTTCGATAAAGGATATAAGCCAAATTGCACAACTGAATTATTTAAAATCGTTGAAATTAAAATAAAGAATCCTACAAAATACTTGATTGAAGATATGACTGGAGCGCCTATCAGAGAAGCATTCTACGAAGAAGAATTGCAAAAAGCTGCTAATCCTGTCATTTAGTTGAGAAAGTACTGCGCAGACGCGGAAATAAGATGTACGCTCAATGGTTAGGATTGGATAGCAAACAGTTGGATTAATAGTTCAGACCTAGTTTAAGGATTTGCTTTTACATACGCCGCGTAGACATACTCTAAATAAGTGGGGAGTGGTGGACTAAAAAGTATAAATTGCAAAAAAGCCTGCAAACTCACTCTCAGTTGTTCCTGTCATTTCACGAACCTGTCACAATATGAGTTCTCAAGATAGTGGTTATAGTTCATCAAGTGATATGGTAGTAATTGATGATTCATCAGAAAATGATTATGATACTGAACTAAATAGAGTGTTAACAAGATAGCAAGTGGCTACGAAAAATGAACCATATTATTTATTGGAAACTACCTATCCAACGGAATGTTTTAACATAAAAATTGGTCTATCTCCTGCCAGACAGTTTTCTCCAGCCATTATTTTGTGTCAACATGATAAATTTACAAGAATAAGTTTAAATCCATTCGAATGGACCACCTTAATTGAGATGTTTATAAAAATTATGGATACATTTTTCATACCACCTTTGCCGACCTATGCCGATGAGTATGATCCAATCGAAATTGAGTGTGGCGATTTCTGCAAACTAAGACAATTGGTACTGGAATTTGTAAAGTTCGTGACTATCAAGAAACATGGAATCGAATTTTATTTAAGTGAAAATGATGTAAGCCAGATCCTGAGAGCAAACATTGATTTAGTGACTCATCGTGTGTCAATATTAAATAATTTACAGTTTTTTTCATATTATACAAACGTTGTATATTTCATTCAACAAAATTTTCATACTAGTACTAGCATTTTATACTTAATTCTATACATAATTTTCATACTAGTTAGCCAACGCAATGTATAAATTTGTTTGATTCTAATTGAGACAGTCACTAGATGTCACCATTCTTTCTGTCTCAATAGATTTTATTATACCATTGTTTGTTTGATATACGTTATACTAGATGGTGCTATGTGAAAAAGTTAAAGACTGAACGAAACGTCCATTTTTGATCCCCTGAATTAAATTCACCAGCGTTGCAATATTTCACTGACATAGTAGCAACAGGTTTGCTTACAAATTAAAATGTTACAAAAAACAGACCATGAATCACAAGTAGGTATTCATTTAAAATAGAGTTATTACTATCAACTAGTAAATATCGTGTCAACTAAAATTGTACCTACATAAACGTGCTGTGGCTTCTAAATTTTCCTATATCTAAATAAGTTTAAAGAATTTAAATATTTTATTTTATTTGGAAGTGTATTACAAAAATTTGGTCCGAGGTAAGTAAAACATTTTAATTCTGTGTTTAAAACAAAAAACATTTGTATGAGAAATGAACAAATTAGGTATTTAGAAATAAATTTTACCGGATAATACATACATTCGATAATATTTGAAAAAAGTGATTTTCAATTAAAGTAATGTTACTTCCATAATAAATAAATGGTTTTTTACAGATGGCTGGAAATATTTGTTGTTATTACAAATGTGGTTTATCACCATACAAAATTCATGAATTAAGAATGTTCAGATTTCCGACAAAAAATCCTTCGGCTTGTCAAACATGTATATTACACTCTGGTAAGTAAATAGAAACTTTTTTTTATATTCTTTTATTTTACACCGTTTCCGTTACGTAATTAACTTAAAAAAATGATTATTTTTTTTCATTCATCATTTTTTTATTATCGCCAGGGTGCATGAGTCATATTCGAGATGCATTAATTCGAATTTTACGTTTTCGTTGGTATTATAATTACGATATAATAAATTTCGGAAAAACAAATTAGTGAATAAATATCAAGTTAATAAACATAAACAAAGTATTAGATATTTGAATATGTATTTCTTTAGCTATTTTTAGTTATTGTATTGAAAAGTAGAAATAAGTTCATCTTTATCGGAGAACTAATTTATACACCAGTCCATCTGGAAAAAAATCATTGATTTCATGTAAAAATCTTATAAAGATATTTGAAGGTTCTAAAAGATATATGAGGGTTAGTTAATAATAAATTTGTGAAGATATACAGGTGATTTTGGTTTGTTTTTGTTTAAACAATTTTAAAACGTGAGAGGTCATTCTTTTGCCTATAAAACGTTTTTTATACACTTTAGAGAAAAATAGTTTAAATAAAAATTGTAGATCTCCAAAAATTCTTCCATTTGTGAGTTTCTAAATTAAAATATCTAAAGAATTCACCAAAATAGTTGCAAAAAACCCTTGATTTTGGAGAACTTTCTAAATTTTAATAACTTAGTTTTCATAATGGTATGTAATGTAACTAATAAAAATAGTGACGATTTGCTTATCATGGAAAGCGATTATTTAAACAACTTTTTGTTGAGCTACCCCAGTTAAAAAAAAATTTATGCTTTGTTGCAAGATATTGCAAATTTTGCAAACGCGATTCATTTTAAAAAAAGTTCAAATGTAAAAAAAACGGAGACCAGATTGTTCTCCATTCTACTTTCCACAGCGGTATTTTACGAATACCATCATTTTAACGGGTTATCAATTTTTATTTCTTTACCGCATATGCCATCTGTAAGTTGGATCGCACAATTCAGATCTTCATTTAGAATCCCTTCAATTTTCAGCTCCTACTGTTAATAGACAATGGAAGTATGATTTTATGAATAAAATGCTTTGGTTTTAAATATAAAATGTTCTCTTGGCTCGTAATGGTCAAAGAAGACTCTTTTTTTTTAGAAAGTGTGTTTTTCATCAGTTTTTCATTAAGCCTCTATATAAGTTTGTGGCATAAACGATATCAAAGTTAATATAAATGTTTATAAACAGATTAAATAACCTATAAACTATTTGCTCTGATTGATATTTAGCGCACTTTAATAACTTATTAATTTCCATAATTTCAAGGAGCTATGTTACATGTCTTTGCGCAAAAAAGAGTTATTTTAATTTATAAATAACTGCAAAAATAGGGTTTTTATGTAACTATTTCGATTAATAGTTTCATGTATTTTAATTTGCATACTCTCAAAAGTTACATAACTTTTTATAATCTACAATTCTAAAAAAGCTGAAAAAATCTTAAACAGATATTTAAAGTCTCTAAAAGGTATATGAAGGGTAGCTGATGACAATTATCTGAAGACTTCAGCTAATTTTGCTTTGCATTTTTATTAAACAATCGTAAAAAGTGAAAAAAGTTTATGCGCATAAAACGTTTCTTATACATGTTAGAGATATATGGTTAAAATAAAAGTTATAGATCATAAAATGTTCTCTTATATTGAGATTTTTATAATTAAAATACATAAAGAATTGACCGAGATAATTTAAAAACCCTTATTTTTAAAGTATAATTTATAAATGTTAATAACTTTCGTTTTTCATAACGATATGTAATACAACTATTTAAAATTATGGCAGTTAATGAGTTTTTAAAGTTTGCTAAATGTCATACAGAACGACCATACAGTTTATGAGTTATTCAATTTGTTTATCCAGGAGAACGATTATTTAAACAACTGTACTTGTCCAAACAGTCACTCTAGGGATATTTTGTAAATAGCAATCGATTTTTTATGACTTCGTTTTAAATTATTAAAAAAACATCAAGATTATATTAAATTTGTTTTTAATAATCCGTTTGAAGAATAACAAATTTTTAGCATATAAAAATGTCTAATAACTTTGACTTTTTTCTGCCATACACTTGTATGTAGGCTCAATATAAAGCTAATAAAAAAACCAAAACCTTCTATGGCACAGAGGAAATCAAATAGCATTTTTTTTTTCTTGTTTAAGAAATTGCAAATATTTTCATTGTTTATTAACATTAAGAGCTGAAAATTGGACACATTGTAAAAGAATATCTAAATTTTATAATTCGATTTATAAATGGCATACTCAGTGAAGAAGTAAATTAGTTTTGAAATATTAAAATAATGGTACTCGTAAAATATCGCCACAGAAAAATGCAAGGCAGATCTATCCGCTGCAATATCTTAGCTTGTTTCTTGTTATTGGTTATGGAAAGTTCTGTTTTTTTTAATTGTGCTTTTACACCAGCTTCTCATTGAGCCTACGTACAGCCGTATGACATAAAAAATATCAAAAGTAGTATAAATGTTTAGAAGCTAAAAAGCACTTTTGCAAACTGTTTTTTTAATAATAAGTTTAATAAAATATTAAAGTTTATAAATAAAGCTTCAAATAATCGATTCAAAAAACATCAAATAACTGTCAAAGGTTAAACACCTTTTTTAAAGTTCCTCATTGATTTTAAAGATTTAAACAGTGTTAAACAGATAAATTAATTGATCGACGAGTTAACAATACGAAGCGAAGTTCTTTAATCACAATGTGATAAGAAAACGAGTATCAAATTCGGTTTTATAACTATTTCAATAGTCGAATTTAATTGTGGCTATCTGGTGTAATTAAAGAAAACCAGTGAAAATCCCAAGAAATGGGGATTTTTCTTTCTTTCCAGTTTGGGAGAGGGTCCATTAGGTACTCACGTTTAGGTATTATGTTACGGTCTGGGTAACCAGGACTACACATCATGAATAGCAATTAAATATTTACATTTACATAAAATATCTCCAGTTCCAACCCAAAATCATATGTCGTTGCCACAGTCGCTAGACCTCCTTCCCGTTCGTTTTCTAAAAGGGAACAAGTTATTGTCATGCACTCCATTTTGAATACTGTTTTATTTTAATATATTAAAGAAATTGGTGAAATAGTTTATCCAGAAAATATTACTTTTACATCTTGCATTTCGAATAATCGAATCTGCATTTTCCTCACTTCTACCGACATCGTTGATCAACTAATACACCGAACGTCATAATTAATTCCACCGTCATCTTTATCTGCAGACTTCTTTCTGCGACCAAAAGAATCCTTATTTCAAATGTATCTCCTTCCATCCCGCATTCACTAATCCAACAGTCCCTAAAAAATACGGAACATCAGATAATCAACAGGCATATATCATTAGTTTTTCTAGGGTAACATTTGTAATCCCTGACAAGGAGGACTTCGAAGTGCAATCTTTTCTGTTAATTATCCATGAAAATACATCCTTTAACATATTTTTATTCTCTGACAGACTAAAGTGTTTTCTTTGTAAGCTTACGGGTCGTACCGTGGAGTTTGATCGCAAAGTCTCCAGTTGACCAGATCACACACTAATTGCAGCTAATGCTCCTCCCTCTTCTTCATTTTCAGCTGACTCTAAGGAGTCCTTAATCCTGAATCCTTAACTTCATCTTCAGCTTCAAAAGAGCTTCTATCTTCGGAAATTGAGTCCATCTCCATTAACTACACACCCATCCTGGCTGCCATTATGGATTTATCCATCCCTCGTCGTACTAATTCAAAGCCCATGTTGGCAGTAGGACAAAAAAGAGGACACTTCAATGACAGTCCTCCTGATACTCCTACCATTCTATCTTCATCCGGTATTCTTGCTCTATTAAGTTGTTTTCCTCCTTTGACATTCTCAATTCCACCCAAACCAGCCAAAAAATGTCCAAATCTAATCTTTGATTGGATTACTCGATGAAACCTAATTATATTTCCGCTATAGAAACGATTTACAAAGATAATCCGACCAATTTTACACTCAATTCCACGCAACTTATTGCATTTCTTGAGAACTCTTTTGTATGTATCACCCCACTACAAGAAGCTTAAAAATTCTCCAACATAGATGGTATTCAAAAGAACTTATTGCAGCTCTACATAGGTACAAGGAAAAGATCACTAAAAAACCGTATTGTTTAAAAAAGTTATCTTTTTTAAAAATGTCGGTCATATAGCCAAGCGGGCTGGGCGACCGGTTCTCATTCGCTTCACTGCGAGTGATTCAGTGGTTCGATTCCCAGCTCGGTGTACAGAAAACAAAAAGGCTAATGCAGCAGTTTAAAATTCTAAATGAATCTGCGGCTTAGACTAGAATTATGCTGGTGTCTGATCGGCCTATGGTAAAGCAGTACGGCAAGAGATAAGGGCTTGCGGCTCAGTGATACTCCTCCATAGATCCCTACCGGAAGAGCGAGGCGCCTAAATACCGGTATATATATACGTATATATATATATATATATATATATATATATATATATATATATATATATATATATGTATATATTGAAATGATATTGAACATGGGAGAAGGAAAAATAGTGTTTAAATGTAAAAGGGAGAAAAAATAATTTATAAGTTATATAGTAGATAATATTGGATGTAGGGGGTGTTTGGTTATTTTAATAAGTTATATACTAGAGAATTTTATAAAAATTATTTATATGAGGGTATTCTTAATAAATTAGCATATAATAAGTGTAAAAAGTTTTTTTTTTAATACGTATGATATATTTAATTGAGCCATGTGCATAGGCAACCAAAAATACTTTGAATAAGTGTCAAGTTAAATAATAATTGCGAATGTGAAATATTGTTATGTGTTAGTTTAAAATGTTTAGTTTACATTGTTTAATTTACATATAAGTTTATATTCTGATCTGAAAAGCTTAAATGTCGATAAAATTCTCGATAGAAAAGTAAAGAATTCTCTAGATCACGGAAGATAACCTGTTTGCGAAATAGACTATTCCAGAAAATTCAGATATGTAGGAAATAGAACAAATTGAATATGATTTCTTGCCAGATGGTTCTGGAACATGGAAAAGGTATAAATACTCGGTGATTTGGATTCAAAATGGCCAGGCCAGTTAGTAAGAAAGTTAGTTGGAGTTAGTTCAGTCAGTCAGTATGCAAAGTTAGTAAGCAGTCAGTAAAAAGTAATTAGTCAGTCAGAATTAGGAAGAAAGTATAAAGTATGCAATAATCAGTGATTAAGTATTAAAATTTGATAGTATTGAAAAGTTATTATAATAATATTGGTTGGAGACTAGAAGAAATTAAAATTATAATAGTTATATGGTGATTGGATATTGGTGTATTAAAAAGAAGAATAAATATAAATACTGTTAAGAAGAAAAATATTTTAAATTGGTGGAAGCTGATAATTGGAAAAAGTAATTTCACAAAAACAAGGATAACCGAAGCTGAAAACGAAGACATTGAGTGGTGATTAAAATCTATATAGTGGAGAACAGTTTCATTTAGGCATTCAGTGACAGAAAGGTACACAATTTTGTTAATATAATTTAGTTAGTATCATAACAATTTCAATTTTAAAGATAGTTTGTCTAAATTTTACATTGTCTACATAATTTAATTAGTTTCAAAAGAATTTTAATTTAAAGATAGTTTATTTTAAATTTATATTGGCTATGTTAGATATGTATGTGTGTTTCATAATAGATACAATAAAGATAATTCCAAAAAGTGCTTACAAACTAATTCTTTGAGAACCGCGATAAAAACCCTATATATATATATATATATATATATATATATATATATATATATATATATATATATATATTAGTAAAAAACACTCATTGCTCATTAAAACATCATTCACAAATAATACCTCATCACAATATATATATATATATATATATATATAAAAGATATATATATATATATATATATATATATATATATATATCTTTTAAAAATAAAAAAGTTTGTCTTAAAAAAGTTAGAAGAACAGCCTACCTCCGACTTACAAGAGTATATATAAGTGCATGCTATGATAAATCTTCTGATGTCAAATCTAATCGCAGCATGCATGATGAATAGAATTTCTCTCCTCTTTCTCTCGCATTTATTTATTTTTTCTGCTCTATGTATATTTTTACTTTATCTTTTGCCAAATTTAGACACGATATTTAATTAAATAAGAAAACTTTATGTACTTCAAATACTAGCCAAAGTCTAGTTTGAAAAAAAAATGTTAATAAAAAATAACCTTAAAATATCCAATCCTTTTTTTAATCAAAAGGTTATACTCGATAAAATAAAAGTTTTGCAACAAATATGGACCTAACCATATATACTCTTTTCTTCCTTCACCCTTTCCTTATTCATATTCAGTTTCACAAGATATCAGTTATCCGAACTCTCCTATAAACTATTTCGAACTAAAAGCTACACTCAAATCCTATAAAAACACAAAAATTAGGGATTTCTAGAATTATCTTCGTTAATGAAAGATCTTGCCCTAATCTATACTAAGATAAAAGAAATATCATTACAAAAAAAAATTTTTGTTAAAATCCTTTATAAAAGATATCCGATATCCGAATAAAAACTCGTTAAAAGTTATATATTACAATTTAGTTTACATTATTTAGTCTTATATATTAGGATGTTAAAGTTACCATATCATCATATCATATCCACTGGTAACTTTAACATCCTAATATATAAGACTAAATAATGTAAACTAAATTGTAACATATAACTTTTAACGGGTTTTTACCCAGATATTTAGTGGCTCAAAACATGTACACGTAGACACTGATGATGGAGTATGGATTCCGAAAACGTTTTGTCTTCATGACATAGCCCGTTTGGGTTTTTTAATTTATATACCTTTTATAAAGGATTTTAAAAAAAAAATTTTGTGATATATGGTATACAGCCAGCTACATGAACTTAGTTTCCTTGTGGATCATTACAAAATCGTATAACACGTCTAGTAAATAAAACTCTTTATCCCGATCAAAAAGATCTCACAGAACAACTGCTCACTATGGTTACACAAGTGACTTCTCTGTTCCTTCTCAATAGTTTTTCTCTCCTTTTGATACAATCGAATTGCGATGGAATTTATAATCGCCTAGAAAGAATTCAAAAGATTATTTCCTCTCATAATTCCGATATCTTTTGTCTTCAGGAAACAAATTTTAAAATCAACCATTAAGCCAAACTTAAAAACTTCAGAGGATACGGTTACTGCTATACAGTACTGCGATACATTAGCGGTTACTGCTTGGTGTCCTAACAAACTTACCATTTGTTAAGACACCATATAGATCCCTCCCAACCATACCTTCAATGTAGAAGAGATAGTCGATTTAATACTTCAACTTCCCGTCCCGTATATTCTTGTTGGTGACTTTAATGCCCATAACAGAATTTGGGACTCATTCCGTACCTTTGGTTAAGGAAAAGTTATTAAAAACATCTTAAATTGTTCAGACACATTTCTGTTAACTACTGGACTTATAACCATTTTAACGTCTCCTCAGGATCATATTCAGCCATTGATCTTATCCTTTGTGACTCCAAAATGTCACCTTCTCTCTCCTAAGAAGTTTTTGATGGCCTACATGATAGTGACCACTTTTCTATCATCATATCCAGCTCCTCCAATAAGCAAACCACTACTAGAAGTTTCTGGAATTTTAAAAACACTGATTGGTTAAAATTTAATTCTAAAATTAAAATATTATTATCTTCCTTAGCTATTTCAGAGGATATTAACATTATTCTAAATTTGTTATACGAATGCTTAATTACTGCTGCCAAATCACTTATCGGTAAAAAAAAACCATCTCTGCTACTCACAAAATGGTACTATGGTGGAACTATGATTGAAATAATGCCATCCGTTTATCCAAGATTGCTTTAAATAAATATCGGTGAAACAAAACCCAGGAAAATCTTCTAATACATAAACAACTTAAAGCTAAAGCCAAATTCCTTATTAAGCAAAGCAAAATATCCTCCTCAAAAAAACTGTTTCACAAATCCAAGGCAATAAAACTAACCTTCATCCTATGAATTTATTCATCCTTCATTCCTATGTCCTAACTATTTCTCCTATCATCTTCAACAACACAGTTATCTCTGACATTCAATTCATTTTCGACACACTCGCTAATTGGGTTGAAGACAGATTCAATAAAAGTAATATCGCTTTTACTCCCAGTTCTTTACGCGCTCAATCTTTCTCCACCATCTCGTCAACTCCACACGATGTCACGTTTATGAAAGCCTCGTTTACCCTAAATAAACTAAAATTTACCTTGTTTTCATGTACAAAATCTGCTGATAATCTCGATGATATCCCTTATATATTTTTTAAAAATCTCTCTAATACATCTCTCTCCAAACTTCTCGAAATTTATAACCTTATCTGGAACACACAAAAATTCCCAGATGTTTGGCGCAATTCTATAATCATTCCAATTAAAAAACCTGACCAACTCTCTATAACTCCAATATCTTTCGTCTGATTTCTCTTACTTGTATTACCTGCAAACTTCTTGAAACAATGATCAATAAAATACTCACTTGGTTCGTTAAACAGTATAATATTATTCCCGACGCTCAATCCGGTTTCCGACGTAATCGGTCTACTATTGATAACCTTTTTATTTTTCAAACACACATTTCTTGAGCAATTTATAATCAATAAGATGTCGTAGCAACTATATTTAACGTTGAAGAGGCATTTTATTCAATCACCAGAAAAGCAATCATTGACAAAATCTCCCACTTTAATTTAAATGGTAATATTTTCTTATTTGTAAAAAATTATCTAATTGTAAGAATCTTTAAAGTCCTTGCCAAGGGTAAACTTTTTCAATCCCTTCCTCAAAATTAAGGTGTCCCTTTAGAATCTGCATTAAGTTTAACTCTATTCATTCTTGCAATCGGCGAAATTTGCCTCCCATCAAATATGTTTAATACGCTGATGACCTAATCATTTACTGCCATGTTAAATTTGTCCCAACCTCATATAAACTTATACAAAGTGTAATAAATCTACTTCAAGAGAGATCTAACGAACTAGGATTATCACTCACTGAGAGCAAAACCAAATTAGTAAAATTTTCCAGAAGGATTTCCACTCCCTTACCCCAAATTTTATTTAACAATTCTCTACTTTCTATTGTTAATTAATGTAAAATTCTCGGTTTTATGTTTGACTCCAGATTAAATTGAAAGAATCAAATCTCTGAACTTAAAATCAATTAATTACTATTTAAATGGGAATAAGCCACAATTAAAGGTTAAAATACGTTTATTGACGTTTCAATTTCCACTTCGGAAATCGTTCTCAAAATACAAACATTAGTAAATTAAACAAATTTTGTTTTTTTTTTTAAATCACACACACACACACACATTTTTTTTAATAAAGTTATTTTACTAGTCAACCAACTTGTCTTTTTTTATTTTACAGGAATAAAATACTTTTTAATTTAATTTAATTTTTATTTACATATAAACACGTAATTATAGCATTTACTTTACAAGATTCTGTTGAATACATAGTTTTTCAGTTAACAGTGAAAATTTTAAAATTTGGTTATGTTTTCATTTATTAATTTGTTTATTGTTTTCCTCAATCATTGTGGTTTCATAATGACCCCAAGGTGAGGTGTTATGAGAATTTTGTTGCAAGTAAAGTTTATCATCGTACGGACTTAATGCAATTTTTTCTTGTGTTATGGTAAAGAGATCATGGGAGTAGGAACAAAACATTGATTGGGAGACGCTTTTAGTTGTAAATTCGTTTAAACACTTAACATAATCATCGAAACTAATGTCATTTTTTACCGTTGAATATTTAACCCCCTTATATTTTTTTGTGACACCTAAATTATTATTTACAATTCTTTCAATATTTCCATCATCCATATTATTCTTGTATTTATCCCACAATGCTTTTCGATCCTCATCCGTCGTACTGATCTTGAACGAATACATTTTAGATCTAAGTCCAACGAAATGAGTCATAATGCGACCGTTTGTCTCATTTTTCATCACCCGTCCTGCATCGAATGTCGCATGTTGCGTCGAATGTCACGTCATGGGGAGAGGAAATATGTTAACATGAAAAATAAAGATGGTGGTATTCTCAAAAGGACATTTCGTCATACTTCAGTTGTTATTGGCCTATTTTGACGTTTATGACGTCATGCTGAATAGAAGATACTGTAACTTTTATTTTGAAAGTACGATATCATAAAATTTACATTCTATCAGTAATATAACTATAAAAACCTATTTAGTTTTAAAAACCCATTTAGGCGGTTTTAGTTAATTATTTTAGTATTAATAAACAATAGTGTTCCTTGCATAACGTATTAGTGGTAATTTACGTCTACCACGTTGATCTACCACGTAAAACCAAAATGATAATATTTTGTATTGTGTTGTATGTATTGTATATTAAAATGTATATATATATATATATATATATATATATATATATATATATATATATATATATATATATATATATATATATAATGTATATATACGTATATATATATATATATATATATATATATATATATATATATATATATATATACGTATATATATATATATATATATATATACGTATATACAGGGTGATTGATTGATTAGTGTGAGGAAGCTTAATAGATCTGTTATAGTAAAAATTACAAAAATAATTACAATCTTACAGGGTGTTCCACAAGATGGTTACAGGCCAAAGTTATTTTTAATGGAACTCTGTATTTTATTTTAAATTTGAAATCTGCTTCACTTCCACATCACAACAATGTAAAGTTTTATTATGTTATACCGGGTATTTAAAAACTTCCTGTATAATTAAAAAGGAGTATAGGAACATTGATCTATTACAACCATAGTTTTTTAATAATTATTAAACATTATAAAACATATTCCTTTTTGTAATAGTCGTTAAATCAAATACAAGGTAAGTCAAAATGGAAGTACATTATTTTCTTGGTAATTTTAAATAGAACACCCTGTATTTTATATCAATCTCGAAAATGACTAATATAGTACTTTAAATTTTATGAAGTACTCCCTATACCTAAAGTTATCAGTTTTCTAGATATTTTTATTTTTCCATCAAAGTATTAATTTGGTAGATATTTTAACGTCTACCATTAATTATTGTGAGTTGGCCATGATTGATTCGTCAGAAACTGACAGTTTGACATTATTGTTTATTAATTCAGTATTGGGGTACACCGTAAATTAGCAACAATCATTATTTAATAATTCAGTAATTAATTAAATTTAAATTAGCAATAATGAATTTTACTACTGATGAAATGGTAAATACGATCTGGATATTGGAGGAATGCAATAAAAATGTATTACTATCAGCTAGAATTTATCATGAACGGTTTCCAGATAGGTGGCAACCTAGACAAGATACATTTGAAAAATTGAAAAATAAAATTTAAAAGTGATTCTCACTTGCTATGTTTTTTTTTAATTTATGAAAATAGAAACACCTATATTGCCTTTAGTTGTTAAATTGCTCCCCGCCCTATAAAACCAAGATTATGAAAGTTTATCTTCTTTTAATTTTCTTCAACTTTCGCAAAGAAATAATATAGGCATAATAGCCAATTAGTAATACAACTGTCTAAATATTAATTTGTCACTTCTAGAGAAATCTGTATTATTATACTCTTTGTATATCATTTTAACATTTTATAGGATTTTCAATTACGGTTCTAATGATATAAAATATGTGTGTAGATGTTTAGTTTGTTTTTAAATAATATTAAGATAGGATTCAAAAAGAATCTGGTCGTTGATAAAAAGAGTGGCTTAATTAATTTTAAAATATTCAAAAGTGGTAAGTGATAACAAACGCATATTACAGTTAAAAGGTAAGTTCATACCACGTATTTTTATTATGGTTTTTCAATTATTAGCTTGAATGGGGAAAAGAAGTAAGCTTAGACCAAATACCAGCAGGAATTATTTAACTGAGGAAAAAACTTAAATGGATAATAATATTCAACTCCATTTACAGAAAAGTCAAAAATTTCCTAATCATGTTTAAAAAGCGTACCGAATGCACTGTATATACTAACCCAAGTCGTCAACATACTTGTTGTTGCAGTTATGTATTACGATCAACTTAAAGGTTATGCACGACTCCCTTTGTATAGGTACACAGGCATGCACCTGTGCGGGAAAAAAAAAGATTTGTCATACCGTTACATTATATCACATTTTAACGTTGAATATTTTATGGTCTCCTTTGGGTTATTAAACGAATGATCGACTTTTCCCGCACAGATCCCGCCTATGTAACTTTACAAAGCGAGTCGTTTGCTGGTTATTGAAGAACCGCCTATGTCCATCATATAATTTTACGCTAATATTGCACGTTCTACGACGAGTTCCACGTTTAATACACTGTCTTGTTTAGTTTTCTGTCATCCTATTTGTTAAATCCTATCTCATTCTCGTTACAGCGTCAAGGAGCAGTAAATGTGTGCAGTAAACGGGAGGCATATGTCTAACAGTTATCATATGTACAGTAGTTAACTAAAAGTCGACGTATGCAGAGATGTATGACGTAATCGTATGATATTCGCTAAATCCTGTCACGTAATATGCCACACACCTCTGTGCGTTAATTAGTTTTATTGCTGCCAGTTTACGGTGTTATTACATACCGCTATGTTTAATTTCTCTCCACCATAGTATTATCTCCGTTAAATTCTAACATTTTAGGCTCCATATGTCATGATTAGACCTATAGGATCGGAGATACGCAACTAAGGCTCTTTTGACATAACATATATAGGAGCAAATATACATATATACCTAAGGTTCTTTTGACGTGTTGCTGTATTTGATTTCTACGTCGTAGTATTCTATTGGTTAAATGCTACCATTTGAGATACTGTACGTCACGATTGGACTAATAGGATCGAAGATACATAACTAAGGCCTTTTGCCAGGCTACTCTATTTAATTTTTATATCTTATTGTATTCTATTAGTTAAATTCTATCATTTGAAGTACGAAACGTCACGATTGAACTAATAGGACCGCAGATACATAACTAAGGCCCGTTTGTCAGGCTGATGTATTTTATTTTTCTATCTTGTTGTATTCGATTGGTTAAATCCTATCTTTTCAGGTACTGTACGTCACGATTGAGTCACTAAAAACAAAGATACAAAACTAAGGCCCTTTTGACATGTTGCTTTATTTGATTTCTACGTCATTGTATTCTATTGGTTAAGTGCTATCATTTGAGGTATCGTACGTCACGATTGGACTAATAGGACCGAAGATACATAACTAAGGCCATTTTGACATCCTACTCCATTTAATGTTTATACCTCATTGTATTTTATTTGTTAAATTCTTTGATTTGAGGTACTGAACGTCATGATTTGACTAATAGAACTGAATATACACAACTAAGGCCCTTTTGACATTATGCTGCATTTGATTTTTCTATCCCAGTGTATTCTTTATGTTAAATCCTATCATTAGAGGTTCTATACGTCACGATTGGACTAATAGGACCGAAGATACGTGACTACAGCCCTTTTGACATGTTGCTGTATTTAATTTTTTATTTCATTGTTTTCAATTGGTTAAATCCTGTCATTTGAGATACTGTACGTCACGATTGGACTTATAGAAACGAAGACTAAGGCCTTTTTGACATGCTGCTATATTTGATTTTTCTGTCTTATTGTATTTTATTGGCTAAGTCCTATCATTTGAGGGGCTTTACGTCGCGACTGGACCAATTGGATCGAAAATACTATAGGTAATTGCAATATATCATAACCCGTTACTTTTCACCAAACCATGATGCCAAAATGATTTGTGGATGAAATAAATATATATATATATATATATATATATATATATATATATATATATATATATATATATATATATATATATATATATATATATATATATATATATATATATATATATGCAAATTAAACACCTTAAATTAACAAATTACACCATTTTAAATCCGTAATTATTTGTAAACTAAACATCCCAAATCAACAAATAACTCTACTTTACATTCGTAATCATCATTTAACTGTCACTTATTCAGAGTGTATTTGGTTGCCTATGCACATGGCTTACTTAAATATATCATAATTATTAAAAAAAACTTTTTACACTTATTATATGCTAATTTCTTAAGAATACCCTCATATAAATAATTTTTATAATATTCTCTAGTTCTAGTATATAACGTATTAAAATAACCAAACACTTTTTATATCCAATATTATCTAGTATATAACTTATAAATTATTTTTTTAATACTATTTTTCTTTCTCCTATGTTTAATATCATCTCAATACCCCAAAATTAATTTTAAAATAAATAATTTACTTATTATTTTTTTAAATATTAATTTTCTTATCCACATACCATAGTAAATATAATAAATTAAATAATTCAATTTTTTATTTAAAATTGTTCTATTAAATACATCCCTGTTGTCTGTCTATGTCAAACTGTAATGTCAAATTGCGCAATGGAGGCTATATCAGGGAATAAAAATATAACCTATTCATCTATATTGTGTTCTGTTTATTTATAGGCAAGATAAAATTTCCGTTCAAAAGGCTTTCATCAATATGCATGGTAAGTTTTACACTTTTCATATTATTTTTAGAAAAACATTTATAGAATCAATTTAGTATCTAACCCCAAATTATAATTTTTAGGGCACAAACAATTTCCATATGGACAAGATCGACAAGTATGGTGTCAAATTGATTCACAACAATGAAATCTACCATCTATCTATGAAATGGATCTATCAGTGAACTGTTGGTGTTGTTATTATTAGTGTTAAAAGTATAGAAAACATTATTCAATTTCTTCATAATATTTAAAGATATCATTTATATAAAATATGCCTCTAAGTCTATTATCTGCATCTATCAACACATAACTATTTAGTCCATTCTGATTTTCGATTCTATATGGACCTTCAAACATTGGTTGTAATTTCTTACAACGGTTTTCTCTAACATTACTCTTTCTAAGTGAACGAATTAACACTTTGTCTCCTTTTTGAAATGTGATTGGTTTTTTTATTTTTCGATTTTGTCTTCTGATATATTTTTCAGCTTTCCTCATAATTCGGTTATTCACTTTCTGCATTATTTGTTCTAACATATTCTGTTTATATTCACTAACCCAAGAATTGACAAGTGGTAGGGCAACCCCTTGTCCTAGAGGCGAGAAATTACCTCTAAAGGCGGAGGAATCAAGATTGATCAACGGCATGGAGATGCGGAAAGAAACGGAAAACTACCGCATTAAAGATCTATAAGATATCCGTAGTATAGTTAACATGGCAAGCGACAAAGTAGAAATGGCCGTAAGTCCCCGGCAGCCCTTAGATGGGCATAGGGTGCGAAGAATCCCCGGGAGGATAAAGATTGCTACATGGAATGTGCGAACCATGTATGAAAGCGGCAGAGCGCACAATATCGTCAAAGAGATGGAAAGACTAGACATTAATATACTAGGAGTCAGTGAAACTCGGAGGCCTAACTCTGGGCAATGTTCAATTCGAAACCACACAATCTACTACTCCGGAAATGTCACTAAGACACACAGAAATGGAGTAGGCGTAATCGTGTCCCCATCTATAAAAAGTGCAGTAAAAGCATACACTCCCTTCTCAGACAGAATGTCACTCCTTCAGCTGAAAGCATATCCACTCGATCTAAATATCATACAAGTATACGCGCCAACAGCAGAC
Source organism: Diabrotica undecimpunctata (assembly GCF_040954645.1). NCBI lineage: Eukaryota > Metazoa > Arthropoda > Insecta > Coleoptera > Chrysomelidae > Diabrotica > Diabrotica undecimpunctata. The sequence continues at coordinate 91,680,274 of NC_092804.1, forward strand.
AAAGATGACGAGATTGTGGAAGAATTTTACCAACAACTGGAGACCCTGATGAGAATGACCAAGAAAAGCGAAGTGACATTAATAATGGGCGACTTCAATGCAAAGGTCGGCAGAGGTAAGGTGTCAAACGTTGTGGGCGGTCACGGATTAGGAACTAGAAACGAGAGAGGGGAACGTCTCATACGCTTCTGTCAGGAACAAAAACTATTGATAACTAATACTTTTTTTAAACTGCCCCCTCGCAGACTTTACACCTGGAAGTCGCCAGCAGACTCGAAAGAAACAAATGTAAGAAACCAGATCGACTTCATTGCCATACCAGAAAGATTCAGAAACTCAATCACATCAGTGAAAACCTATCCCGGGGCTGACGCTCAATCGGATCACAACCCAGTGGTGGGTAAACTGGGAGTAAAACTAAAACGTATAGAAGGGAAGCCTAACAAAACCAAGATAAACATTAGGAAATTAAAGGATCCCAACATTAAACAACAAGTACAGGAATCCTTAAGAAGAAACATTGGAAACTTGAGTGAACCCGCACAAGACGCAGTTGCTAAATGGGAAGAAATAAAAAGTTCTGTTGAAATGACAAACAAGACACTTCTGTTACAGGAGCGCGTAAAGAAGAAAGAATGGATGACGGATGAAATCCTTGATATTATGGAAGAAAGAAGACAACACAAAAGCAAAAATCAAGTGAAGTATCAAGAAACAAGTCACAATATAAAAACAAAGATAAAGGAAGCGAAGGAACGCTGGCTGAAGGAGAAATGCGATCAAATCAAAGAGTGCGACAAAAGATATGACTACCACAACATGCACAAAAAGATCAAAGAATTAACAACTAAAAAGAAAACCAATAATCCACACCCGACACTAATAGACGCAGACGGTAACCTTATATCAGACGACTTGAAGCTCATTGACACATGGAAAGATTACGTAGAACGACTTTTTAACGATAAACGCAGAGCGACAGGGGACCAAGATGACGACATGACTGGACCCGAAATACTAAGGTCTGAAGTGGAAAAAGCCATTTCATCGCTAAAAAACGACAAAACACCAGGTCCCGACAACATACGGGGCGAGATCATAAAACTCCTATGCGAAACGGATGACCACTTCCTTGATTTTCTGACAGGCCCTTTTAACACCTTTTACGACAAAGGGGAGATTCCGGAGGAATGGCTTCGATCGACCTTTGTAGCCATACCTAAAACACCAAGTGCAAAACACTGTGATCAACACCGCTTAATAAGCTTGATAAATCACATTACCAAAGTTTTCACCAAAATCATACACAATAGAATATATAACAAATGCGAAGCATATATATTGGAGTCACAGTTCGGATTCCGAAGCGCATTGGGCACAAGAGAGGCATCTTCAGTCTGCAAGTTTTAATTCAAAGATGCAGAGACATGCACAAGGACGTCCACTTGTGCTTCATCGACTTCTCCAAGGCGTTTGAAAAGGTCAAACATGATAAACTCATGGAAATGCTCAGGAAGATGCATATTGATGGCAAGGATCTGCGCATAATAACCAGTCTCTATTGGAACCAAAGTGCTGAGATAAAGATGGGCAACTTACACAGTGGGAAGATAGATATTAAAAAGGGTGTACGACAGGGATGCGTCCTCTGGCCGCTCCTGTTCAATATATACTCTGAACAAATCTTCAGAGAAACACTGGGAGAAGTTTCGGACGGTATCAAAGTAAACAAAGAGGTAATCAATAATATTAGATATTCTAACGACACAGTTATTAGCAAACGACTGCAACGAGCTTCAAAGACTCATGCAAAGCATACACACAGCAAGTCAAGAATATGGTTTAGAACCCAATACAACCAAAACGAAATGCATGCTCATCAGCAGAACATAACAAGCTCCGATGCAATTGACATTACACAACCGAAAAATAGGACAAGTGGAGACATACACATACCTTGGAACCACAGTCAACACAAAATGGGACCAGTCAATAGAAATAAGATCACGAATTGAAAAAGCGCGAAACGCGTTCAACAATATGAAAAAGTGGTTCACAAGCAAAATCTCAATGGAACTAAAATTAAGACTGGTCAAGTGTTATGTCTTCCCGGTCTTGTTCTATGGAGCAGAGGCATGGACCACAACGGAAGCCACCCTGAAGAAACTAGAATCCTTTGAGCTGTTGATATATCGCCGTATTCTTCGGATATCCTGGACAGACCACATCACTAACGTGGAAGTAATGCAGAGAATAGGCAAAAGCAAAGAAATAATTTTCACCGTAAAGAAACGGAAGCTTGAGTACTTCGGACATGTCATGAGGCACACTAAGTACCGGCTGCTACAGTTAATAGTCCAAGAAAGAATCGACAGTAGGAGGGGACCGGGAAGAAGACGACACTCATGGATGCATAACCTGCGACAATGGTTCGGACTAACATCGACCGAACTGTTCAGAGGTGCCGTAAACAAAGTCAAAATAGCCTTGTTAATAGCCAACGTCCGAAACGGATAGGGCAAAGGAAGAAGAAGATTCACTAACCCATTTTCTGTTTCCTATATGGCCAAACATTAAATATTCTGGTACTTCCTCTGTATTTAAATTATGTGTATTATTTAAAAAATATTCTACTTGTGGTATATGTTGCTGCCATGTCTCATGTTGATCCTAGCATACTATCCTTAAATATTTTATAACTTCTTTAATATATCTTTCTGCAGGATTTGCCTGAGGATGTCTGATACTTGTAAAATGAATGTTGATTCCCTTTTTCTCACAAAATGCCCGAAATTTTTGGTTGTTTAAATATGTAGCGTTATTTATTATGCAATTTCTAAATGGTCCTATTTCTTCGAAAAATTGATTAATATATAATCTCAATGTTTTAACATTTATTGTTCTTGAGCAGAGATATAATTTAATAAATTTTGTAAATTATTACCATATCTTGTATTATTGTATGATTGTCTATATTGTTGATAATTATTCTTATTATATTGTAAGTTATTATTGTTTTTTCTGTTATTATTATTATTATTCATCCTAATATCATCGTTATCATTATTACTTGCCATATTACCTCTTTGTATTCTTTGAATAAAATTAATAAAACTCTCTATTGTTTGAATATTTTGGACAGTAACTGTTTGCACAACATCGGCATCAAAATGTCTAGATACATTTAAGACTGTTGCGTCCTCTCTAAGTGGTGGTTCTAAATATGTTGCAATTATTATCAGTTTTAGTGCATAATCTACCATATTTGATCTTAAATTCTGATTATACTTTCCAAAATATAGAACTTCCCTAAATTTAGCTTGCTCTAATTAACCCCAATAATAATTTAAAAATTTATTTTCAAATGTTTGAAAATTATCCAAATCATTTTCAATACTGGCAAACCAAGTTGCCGCATTGTCACTTAGCGTCATTCTAATATAATCTTTAATATCATTAATATTATTCACTAATCTTAATTTATGTTTTAAACTATTTATGTATGCTCTAGGATGCAGATTTTTTATATAACCAGAGAATTTAATCCCAGTCTCATTTGTTAAATTTAAGTAAGGTCTCCCTTTGTCTCTCATTTGTGAAATATCATCTATTCTCTGTTCCACATTTCTTATTTGATTATTATTTATTTGGATATTTTGTTGCATATCGTCTAATTTTTCTTCTGTCTTTCTGCTGTCTTCGTTAATTTTTACTTCTAAGTTACATTTCTGCAACTCTATTTTCTGTTCTATATCTATCTTATTATCTTGAATAATCCCATTTACTTCTGTCCTCTCATTTTCTATCCTTTTCTTGTAGTCATTTTTTTATCCATTTGTTTGTTTTTATCCAAAAGTTTTTTATCCATTTGTTTTTCTATTTGTTTTACAATTTTATTATTATTATCTTCTATTTTCTTTTCTAATTTTCTATAATTCCCTTCCAATTTCTGTTCCATTTTTTTCATGTCTTCTTTGACTTTATTTGAATTCTCTTCCATTTTTTTATGTCTTCTTTGATTTCTTTTAAATTCTCTTCCATTTTCTGTTCCATTTTTTTCATGTCTTCTTTGATTTCTTTTGAATTCTCTTCCATTTTTTTCGTATTCTCTTCCATTTTCTGTTCCATTTTTTTTCATGTCTTCTTTGATTTCTTTTGAATTCTCTTCCATTGTCTTGTTCACCTGCATCATAAATGACATCAAAGCTGCCATATTGACATTTTCCTCTCTTTCTTGATTCATTTCTGCAGTATCTTGTGGAACTTGAACTAAAATCTCCTCTTGCAGAGGTTGTATTTCTACTTCCACATCTTCTTCATTCTTTTTGCTTCTTGTACCTTTCTTTCGTTGAGACATTCTGAGACTTTATTTGTTTAAATATAATTAAAAATAAAATCTATAATTTTGTTCTTTCTAATGAAAATTAATTTAATTATATGAGAGCACTTATCTTCCCAAACTAATTCTTTTAAATAGAGAACCCCTGAAATTCTTATGACACTAATTTAATTCTATTAACAAAATTTAGTACATTTCTGTCACTGAATGCCTAAATGAAACTGTTCTCCAAAATAAAGATTTTAATCACCACTTAATGTCTTTGTTCTCAGCCTCGGTTATTTTTCTTTTGTAAATTTGCCTTGCCAAATACTCCACAATGTTTTACTTATCAGCTTCCACCATTTTAGAATATTTTTCTTCTTAATAGTATTTAAAAATCAGTAAAATATTGTTCTTTCCTCTTTTCTATTTATTCTTCTTTCTAATAATCTTTTTTCCTCTTCCAATCACCAATCACCATAATATATTAACTCCAATCCAACATACATTAACTCCAATAAATATATCTCCAATCACAATATACATAACATAATTTTTAATCTTCAATAATCTTCTCTTTGTTCTGTTTCTTAATCTTCATTGAACTTACTATATTGAACATCTGGACCTTCTGACTGACTATCTTGAAATTATGACCGACTGACTTATACTGACTTCATACTGACTGCTTACTAACTGTCTTTTTTTTAAATCACCGAGTATTTATATCTTTTCAATGTTCCAGAATCATCTGGAAAGAAATCATATTCGAATTGTTCTATTTTCTAAATATATGAATGTTCTCGAATAATATATATATGTTCGAATATTTCCAGTTCACAGACATAATCATGTTCGCGAAGGTTCTACCGTAAACAAAGATTAAATTCTGTGTTCTAGAGAATTCTTTACTTCTCTATCGAGAATTTTATTGACATTTAGGCTTTTCAGATCAGAATATATACTTATATGCAATTTAAACTCCTTAAATTAACAAATTACACCATTTTAAATCCGTAATTATTTGTAAACTAAACATTCCAAATCAACAAATAACCCTACTTTACATTCGTAATTATCATTTAACTGTCACTTATTCAGAGTATATTTGGTTGCCTATGCACATGGCTCACTTAAATATATCATAATTATTAAAAAAAAAACTTTTTCCACTTATTATATGCTCATTTCTTAAGAATACCCTCATATAAATAATTTTTATAATATTCTCTAGTATTAAAACTTATTAAAATAACCAAATACTTTTTATATCTAATATTATCTAGTATATAACTTATAAATTATTTTTTTTAACACTATTTTTCTTTCTCCTATGTTTAATATCATCTCAATATATATATATATATATATATATATATATATATATATAATATATATATATATATATATATATATATATATATATATATATATATATTCTTAAATTTACTATTTCGTTGTGGGTAATATTATATTCAACAGCGATGCCAAATTTCTGATGCTAAAATGATTGGTAATGGAAGTGGGATATACATTTTCATGTATATAATGGCAGCGAGTAAACGGTAAAACCCTGAACTAAATATATATATATATATATATATATATATATATATATATATATATATATATATATATTGTTATGATGTGTTTTTTGTTTGAATGATGAGCAATGAGTATTTTTAATAATATAGGGTTTTTATCGCGGTTCTCAAAGAATTAGTTTGTAAGTACTTTTTTAAATTATCTTTATTATAACTATTATGAAACACACATATATATCTAACCTAGCCAATGTAAATTTAAAATAAACTATCTTTAAATTGATGTTCTTATAAAACTAATTAAATTCTATAGACAATGTAAAATTTAAACAAACTATCTTCAAAATTGAAATTGTTATGACACTAACTAAATTATATTAACAAAATTTTGTACCTTTCTTTCACTGAATGCCTAAACGAACTGTTTTCCACTATATAGATTCTAATCACCACTGAATGTCTTCGTACTTCAGTTATCCTTGTTTTTTGTGAAATTACTTTTTCCAATTATCAGCTTCTACCAATTTAAGATATAGTTTTCTTCACCAGCATTTATACACCACCAACCAAACCAGCAAACACCATTTATATTTATTCTTCTTTTCAATATACCAATATCCAATTATTATAAGTTGATTTACACTAATCTCCAATCATAATATAATTTTAATTCCTTCCAATGTCCATCCAATATTCTTCTAATATACTTTTATAATCTTCAATAATTATTTGTGTATAATTATAAATGTGCATTAAATATATGCATAATTTTTAATCTTCATTTAACTCACTATATTAAACAATTGGACTATCTCCAACTAACTTTCATATTTCTTATTAAACTGCTTGACTGACTTACTAAAACTGTGAACAATTGACTTCACTAACTAATCTACTAACTTTCATAATAAACTGCTTGACTTCTGACTAAAAACTCCCATCTTGAATCCAAATCACGGGTATTTATATCTTTTTGAATATTCTAGAATCATCTGGTAAGAGATCATGTTCCAATTTCGTTCTATTTCTTCGATATGGATGTTCTCGAAAAAAATATCTGTTCCATCCACCGACATAATCATTATTCCAGAATGTTCGACCGTAAACAATGGTCACACTCTGCACTCTGGAGAATTCGTTAATGTTCCATTGATAATTTTGTTGACATTTAGGCTTTTCAGATCAGAATAAACATTCAAATTAGTAACTAACACTCTAATTTAATAAAATACACATTTCAAACAATCTATTATTATAACCCCACTTTATATTCCTAAAAATTTCCTAAAATGTCACTTGGAGACAGAGTTTGTATAGTTGGTTGCCTAGTCACATGGCTCACTTGAATATATCTACCACATTATAATTACTAAAATACAACTTTTTACAATTATTATATGCTAATTTCTTAAAATGCCCTCACATAAATATATTTTTATTAAATTCTCTAGTATTTAACTTCTTAAAATAACCAAATACTTGTTATATCTAAAATTATCTAGTATATAACTTATAAATTAATTTTTTAAACAATATCATTTCAACACCCCAAAATTAAATTTAAAATAAATAATTTACTTATTATTTTTTTAAATATTAATTTTCTTATCCACATACCTTAGTAATTATAATAAATGAAATAATTTAATTTCCTATTTTAATTGTTCTATCAAATACATTCCTGTTCGCTGTCTATGTCAAAACAGAGAACAACGGAGCACAGTTCGGCTATTCTATGGTCAAACTGTCATGTCAAATGGAGCAATGGATATTATACCAGAGAATAAAATATAACCTTAATTAAAAATATAATCTATATTGTGTTCTGTTTATTTATAGACAAAATCTAGCAATTATTTCCATTCAAAATAACTTTCATCAATATAAATTGGTAAGTTTTTCCACTTTATTATATTAGAAAGACATTTTTATAGCAATTATAGTATCAATTTTGTGTCTAACCCCAAATTATGATTTTTAGGGTACAAATTAATTTCCATATATACAAAATTCAACAAGTATGATGTCAAATTGATTCAAAATAATGAAATCTACCATCTATTTAACAAATCAAGTCTATTGAATAAAATGGATATATCAGTAAGCTGTTAGTATTTTTATAATTAGTGTTAAGTTTATAACCTAGATATATGACTTCTTTTTGAAAAAATGTACATTTTTCTTGATTTAGTTTAACTCCAACTTTATCTAATCTATTTATTATAATTTTTAGGTGTTTCTCATGATCTTCAGCAGTTTTAGAAAAAATTAATATATCATCAATGTAGTGAATTACAAAATGTTCATATTGATCCAAAATATCATGAAGACATCTACATAGAGCACTGCAAAATGATTGAAGTCCAAATGGTACTACTTTGAATTGATATACTACTCCATCTATCTGAAATCCTGTATACTGTCTACTTTTTCTTTCTAGAGGCATTAACCAGAAACTATGCTGTAAATCGATTTTAGTAAAAAATGACATTCCTGTAATTCTTCCTAGTATTCCATCTATACTCATTGGTGCTTCAAATTGCTTTTCAGTAATCTTGTTAATATTCCTTGCATCCAAACATAACCTGATTTCACCTGATCTTTTTCGTACTACTACTATGGGGTTAATAAAACGTGTGTCTGCCTTCTCAATGATCCCATCTTCTAACATATTATTAATTGTTTTGTTTACTTCTTCTCTGTATTTATATGGTATTGGGTATGATTTTGTTTTAAAATCTTTTTCTTCTTTAACTTTTATACTATGGATATAATTTTGTGCAATTCTATTTTCTTTATTGACAAGTCCATTGTGTTGCTGCAATATGGAAATGACTATTGATTTATATTCTTCAGGGCAATTTAAAACTTTCATCATATCTTCTTCTTTACAAATAACATTATTCTTCATTATGTACTCATTATTCCTTGCTTCCAATTTTACGCACTCCGCCTCGTAGGCATCCATCTGCTTAAAATTTCCATTCCTTAAATATTCACTACAATAATTATTCTTTACATTCTTTTGGGACATTTCCCTATCATCAAAATACATTTCTTCTTCATAAACATCATTATTTTCTTTTAATAATATCCTATCAACTCTTATTCCTTCTTCCACCTCATCTTTCTGCATAAATTTAATTATTTGCCCTTCCAAAGTTACCATTTTTTCTTCAAAATCTATCTTTACATTCTTCTTTTCCAATTCATCATTTCCCATTAATATATCAACACATAAATCCTTGACAATAAATCCTTGCATATTAATTTCTTTATTAAGAATATTAATTTTAAAATTGGCTAGTTTATCAATTTCACCCAACTTCTTATTATTTGCACCAACAATTTTAATTTTTGGAATCTTTATTATATCTGATAATTTTAATGTATTAAAAATAAAATTCTCCGAGACTAAAGTACTTTCTGAACCAGTATCTATCATAATCTTAATCATTTTATTTTTGGCCAAAGCATTTATATAAATTAAATTAATAGATTCAATAATTTTATCTTCATCTAGAGAAATAAATTCAGAAGGTTTTTCATAATAGCAATGGCCTAACTTGTAATTCAGAAAGTTTACTGCACAAAATTTTGATTATTAGAATTCTCAGATTGTATCTGACCACTTGGATCTGATGTCCTATCTCTTTCCCTACTATGACTTCTACTCACATTTTCTTGCCTTGTACTATTTCGTTCCCTGTCTTCGCAGCTTCTATTCCTTCGAACACAATTTATCTGTCTGTTATAATTAGGTCGTTCTGTATTTCTTCTATTGTTAAAATCTTGTCTATTATTATTAGTACTGTTATTAAAATGTTGTCTATTATAATTACTGTTATTATTATTAAAATTTTGTAAATTATTACCATATCTAGTATTATTGTTATATGATTGTCTATATTGTTGATTATCATTTTTATTATATTGAAAGTTATTATTGTTTTTTCTGTTGTTATTATTACTTGTCATATTACCTCTTTGTATTCTTTGAATAAAATTAATAAAACTATCTATTGTTTGAATATTTTGTACAGTTACTGTTTGCACCACATCAGCATCAAAATGTCTAGATACATTTAAGACTGTTTCATCCTCTCTAAGTGGTGGTTCTAAATATTTTGCAACTGTTATCAGTTTTAATGCATAATCTACCATATTTGATTTTAAATTGTGATTATACTTTCCAAAATATAGAATTTCTCTAAACTTTGCTTGCTCTAATTCACCCCAATAATAATTTAAAAATTTATTTTCAAATGTTTGAAAGTTATCTAAATCATTTTCAATACTAGCAAACCAAGTTGCTGCATTGTCATTTAATGTCATTCTAATATAATCTTTAATATCATTAATATTATTCACAAATCTTAATTTATGTTTTAAACTATTTATGTATACTCTAGGATGCAAATTTTTTATATTACCAGAGAATTTAATCCCAGTCTCATTTGTTAAATTTAAGTAAGGTCTCCCTATGTCTCTCATTTGTGAAATATCATCTATTCTCTGTTCCACATTTCTTATTTGATTACTATTTATTTGGATATTTTGTTGTATATCGTCTAATTTTTCTTCTGTGTTTCTCCTGTCTTCGTTAATTTTTACTTCTAAGTTACATTTCTGTAACTCTATTTTCTGTTCTATATCTATTTTATTATCTTGAATAATCCTCTTTACTTCTGTCCTCTCATTGTCTATCCTTTTCTTGTAGTCATTCCGTATACTTTTTATTTCATTTGCAACTTTTTTCTCTGCAGCTTCAAGTTTTTTTTCCATTTGTTTTACAATTTTGTTATTATTATCTTCTATTTTCTTTTCTAATTTTCTATAATTCTCTTCCAATTTCTGTTCCATTTTTTTCATGTCTTCTTTGACTTCTTTTGAATTCTCTTTCAATTTTTTTATGTCTTCTTTGATTTCTTTTGAATTCTCTTCCATTTTTTTCGTATTCTCTTCCATTTTCTGTTCCATTTTTTTCATGTCTTCTTTGATTTCTTTTGAATTCTCTTCCATTGTCTTCTTCATCTGCATCATTAATGACATCAAAGCTGCCATATTGACATTTTCCTCTCTTTCTGGATTCATTTCTGCAGTATCTTGTGGAACTTGAACTAAACTCTCCTCTTGTATAGGTTGTGTTTCTACTTCCACATCTTCTTCATTCTTTTTGCTTCTTGTACCTTTCTTTCCTTGAGACATTTTGAGACTTTACTTGTTCAAATATAATTAAAATTAAAATCTATACTTTTTTCTTTCTACTGATAATTAATTTAATTATATGAGAGCACTTATCTTCCTATCTTTTTTGGAAATAACACGAGTAACATGAATATTATTATTATTATTATTATTATTATTATATAATGATATTGAGCCAAAGCAGAGCTTATGTGGCCCAAATTACAAAATATTTGTATGTATTAAACTAAATATTATAATATAAATCAAATTTTCTCACAAAGTAAAAATAAAAATAATTTTCAAAAGAATTAGTACTTACAAAAATTCTTGCAATAATAGCAAATTACAAAAATACAAATATTACAAAGTATACATAAGTTTTCAAAGGAAAAAAAAACCCACCGATATAGTTAACATAAGACTACGTATAATTTTTTGTTCGTTTTCATCAAACTTGTTTTTAAAAGTAGTTAAACTAGTAGCCTCTACTATGTCGTCACGTAAACTGTTTAATTTATAAAAAGTTTTGCCTCACAGTGGTTTTAAAAGACTCCTTTTTCAATTTATAGTTATGACCTCTTAGTCTAGCATCTTCGTTAATATTAAAAAAGTTAGATGTTCTCCAAAAATCCCTCCTAAGAATTCTATAAGTAGATGTGACATCATCTCTTTCTAGTCTATGAGTTAATGGAGACAACTTGAGCTTTCTTAGTCGGGTTTCATAGTCTAATCTTCCATAATTAAAAGGTAACTTAATAGCTCTTCGTTGTACTTCTTCTAATAAATTAATGTCTCTTTGCAAATGATATGACCAAACTGACACTGCAAATTCTAGGTGAGGTCTGACATAACTTTTGTAGAGATTCAAAAACAAGTCTGAAGATATTCTATGAAAAGCTTTTGTAATAAATAATAAAGCAGAGTTCGCTTTACTAACTACTTTTGCTGTTTAAGTAGACCAACTTAATGTTTGGTTGACCGTAACACTAAACTCCATCCCAAAAATATATACCGGAATTAGAAGATGTAAATGACAAAAAGTCAGAAAACTTAGCATGTAAAGAAGCAATATTAGTCTAAAAAATATTTATTGTTGTCAACTGTATTCGTTTTTTGCGGCAGTTTGTTGGTTAGTACTAATAATAGTTGGAACTTTATTAATATACTTTAGTAGTTTACGTTTTTCCAGTTGCTCTCGCACTTTATTCAAATAGTTTATTTGATATTTAGTTAAGTCATCCTTTAATTGAATTTTAGAAACTTTTTTTTCCTAACAACCTCATCTTATTGCACAACATAAATAGTGGACTAGGATTATCTGCAAATTTAACCTTTAATGGCCTAGGTTTATTACTATTAATAATCTTTCCAATACACGAAAAACGCGGAAACTGATAACGAATATTTGCTTCTTGTATACAGTCCTCGAACTCCATTGAGTTAGTTTGAAAAGGTTGTTCCGTGGCTTCGAGGCGATCCTCAATCAATGCGAGTCTATGTGATAACTTGAAATTAAATCAGTTAATTTATTGAACTTATCTTCGAATGTACAGCAACTATTACAGACGATTCTTAATGACCTCTATTTTGTCCTAGTTATTCTTATAACTTTTTCTTGTGCAATATCTAGACATACAATTTGGACTTCTTTTCATCTTTTATTGAGTTGCTGAAACTTGACTAGCTCAATATTTTATTACTGCTAATGATTTCTCACATTTCGGCTCTAGAAGCTACAGGTAAAAGTACGGCTAACAGCAGACAATAATTTATTGATTTTTTTAACACTTGATATTTCAACAGTAAGTAGTAAATAATTGAAAAACCATAATAAAAATACGTGGTATGAACTTACCTTTTAACTGTAATATGCGTTTGTTATCACTTACCACTTTTGAATATTTTAAAATTAATTAAGCCACTCTTTTTATCAACGACCAGATTCTTTTTGAATCCTATCTTAATATTATTTAAAAACGAACTAAAAATATACACACATATTTTATATCATTAGAACCGTAATTGAAAATCCTATAAAATGTTAAGATGATATATACAAAGAGTATAATAATACAGATTTCTCTAGAAGTGACAAATTAATATTTAGACAGTTGTATTACTAATTGGCTATTATGCCTATATTATTTCTTTGCGAAAGTTGAAGAAAATTAAAAGAAGATAAACTTTCATAATCTTGGTTTTATAGGGCGGGGAGTAATTTAACAACTAAAGGCAATATAGGTGTTTCTATTTTCATAAATTAAAAAAAACCATAGCAAGTGAGAATCACTTTTTAAATTTTATTTTTCAATTTTTCAAATGTATCTTGTCTAGGTTGCCACCTATCTGGAAACCGTTCATGATAAATTCTAGCTGATAGTAATACATTTTTATTGCATTCCTCCAATATCCAGATCATATTTACCATTTCATCAGTAGTAAAATTCATTATTGCTAATTTAAATTGAATTAATTACTGAATTATTAAATAATGATTGTTGCTAATTTACGGTGTACCCCAATACTGAATTAATAAACAATAATGTCAAACTGTCAGTTTCTGACAAATCAATCATTGCCAACTCACAATAATTAATGGTAGACGTTAAAATATCTACCAAATTAATACTTTGATGGAAAAATAAAAATATCTAGAAAACTGAAAACTTTAGGTATAGGGAGTACTTCATAAAATTTAAAGTACTATATTAGTAATTTTCGAGATTGATATAAAATACAGGGTGTTCTATTTAAAATTACCAAGAAAATAATGTACTTCCATTTTGACTTACCTTGTATTTGATTTAACGAATATTACAAAAAGGAATATGTTTTATAATGTTTAATAATTATTAAAAAACTATGGTTGTAATAGATCAATGTTCCTGTACTCCTTTTTAATTATACAGGGAGTTAAACTTGATAAGATTTTCAGGTAATATTGGTTATAACTTTTTAAATACCCGGTATAACATAATAAAACTTTACATTGTTGTGATGTGGAAGTGAAGCAGATTTCAAATTTAAAATTTAATAAAATACAGAGAGTTCCATTAAAAAAAAACATAACTTTGGCCTGTAACCATCTTATGGAACACCCTGTAAGATTGTAATTATTTTTGTAATTTTTACTATAACAGATCTATTAAGCTTCCTCACACTAATTAATCAATCACCCTGTATATATATATATATATATATATATATATATATATATATATATATATATATATATATATATATATATATATATATATATATATATATAGACATACATTTTAATATACCTACAATACATACAACACAATACAAAATATAGAAAATATCATTTTGGTTTTACGTGGTAGATCAACGGTCGGTGGTAGATCAACGTGGTAGACGGTCGGTAAGGAATAAACTAAAGATAATAGATTTACTTTCCGTTTAACTAAATGTAATCCTCTCCTACTATTCTTTTTAAAAGGCATATTGTCCGAACACTAAAACTAATGCTAATACTAATATAAAAATTACCACTAATACGTTATGCAAGGAACACTATTGTTTATTAATACTAAAATAATTAACTAAAAACGCCTAAATAGGTTTTTAAAACTAAATAGTTTTTTTTATAGATATAATACTTATAGAGTGTAAATTTTATGATATCGTACTTTCAAAATAAAAGTTGTAGTATCTACTATTCTGTAACTCTGTAAGTTTCAGCATGACCAGTTCAAAATTCAAACCGATAACATTCCTATTAAATTTTGTTATAATCTGCCAAAGTGGTGTACAAAGTAATTGATATGGCAACCCTGTTAGTATGACGTTTCGTTTGAAGCGTTTCGAAGCCAAACGTATATCGATGATAAATACTTCCATTGCTTTAGATGGAGCCATAGTACATGGGGGCTATATACTCTGGATGTAGCCATCTCCCTACATTACAATTTGAAGGAGGCAGCTCAAGAAAAAATTCTTATTTAACGAGATTTTTAATATGTTTAGGAAAAATATTTAACGTTTTATTGCAAATATTTTCCACCTTTACAGTTTTATAATGTGATTAAAAAATTTTTCGGTTTCTTAGCGGTAGGTTTATTGTAAGCAGGAACATATTATTTTTTCCTATTGGGATAAAACTGTAAATTCAAAAACGTCATAAGTATTTCTTATAATTATATCTTGATGCTGTAAAAATATTAACAAAATCCTGTTTGGTTTTCCCGCTTTATACTTGGAAAAAGGTAGTTTTTTTGAGTTTTTTCAACAACGAAAACATGAAGTTTGCTTAAAAGTTGTCAAAATACTTCTAGTCATCACATATAAGTAGAAGTTGGGTCGGTTGGGAGACCCCCTCCACTCCCACTCTGACGCCACAAGCTCCACTAACGTCGCATGCCCCTCCCACCAAGATGGCGGCTGACAGCTGTCATCCGTCAAACGTGAAGATAGCGTTAATTCTTCTTTTCGTATGTCATCGTTCAAACGTGAATATAGCGTAAATTCTTCTTCTTTTCGTATGACATCGTTCAAACGTGAAGATAGGTAGTAGATAAACAGAGTGACTTCTCGAGCGGAAGTGACGTCACACTAGGCCACGCCTTCGGCCAATGGTGACGTAGGTACGCCTCTCGTGTCTCTAGACCACGCCCCTCGGCCAATGGTGTCATAGGAACGCCTCCAAGTAAACGCCTGACCAATGGTGACATAAGAACATCCCTACTCGTGACGTTAGAAGATATCCTCGACCAATGGTGGCATAGGAACGTCCCCTCGTAACGTTAGAACATATCGTCGACCAATGGTAATACAGAAACGCCCCACTCGTGACGTTAGAACATATCCTCGACCAATGGTGGCACACAAATGCCCCACTCGTGACGTTAGAACATATCCTAGACCAATGGTGACATAGGATCATCCCCTCGTGACGTTAGAACACATCGTAGACCAATGGTGACACAGAAACGCCCTACTCGCGATGTCAGAACGTATCTATGTCCAATAGCGGCATCATGACATCGAATTGAGTTCATCCTCGTATCTCACCGACCAATGGTGACATTGGAACGTCCCCAATGGGAAAGTGTGCATCGACGTCCAATGAGAACGACGTATATCGACCAATGGTGGAGACTATCATGAAAAGACACCCAAATGCCCCCCCCCATTCCCCATAATAATGAAGATACGCCTCAACGTACACCAATGAGAACGGCTGGTGGAGACGTATCACGAAAAGACACCCAAACGCCCCCCCCCATTCCCCTAATAATAACAAAGATACGCCTCGACGAACACCAATGGCGACAGCCGAAAACAAGACGAGTTGACAGCCGAAAAGAAGAAGACGAATTAACGTTGACAGACAAAGAGAAGAAATGTGTACTTCGTATATATTTTATAGACGATGATTAGCGTAAGAACTTTTAAATTTTCCTAATTTATATTTTATGAGTAATTTTTAATATACCTCATATATATTTTATCGACAACAATTAGCGTAATAGCAAAAATTCGTTTATTTTTCAATTTATATTTTACGAGTAATTTTTTTTTTTTTTTTTTTTTTTTTTTTTTTTTTTTTTTTTTTTTTATTTATTTATGCCTCAACCTCATAGGGTCATTGGCGTTGTACAATTTAGAGTTTTACAGTTTATTTAGTACATTTATGGAATGTAAGTATGATGTCAAATTTTTCATATCAGTTCCGTCACTTAATATTGCCTGTAAGGTATCTTGTAATTTATATTGAAGTCTCTCCATGCGATATAAAGGACACTCCAGTAAAATATGGCGAACACTGACAGTGGATCAATCAGTATCAGTGAGTCTGGCTCTAGTGGTCGGACGGTAAGGACGTGCAGTGTGCTTAGGTGAGAACGACTGACCTGTTGTCAACGGAGCTTATCAGCTCCCGGTGTGTAAGACACCGTGTGTGGCACAGGCACTTGTTTTTCAAATAAGTGAAGAGTGGATGCGAGGCTGTCACTAAGTTAAACCTCGAGGGGTTGCCTTTATGGGCTCCTCGTAGGAGGCTTTTGATAGCTTCGTGTTTACGAAAAATTCGGGTTCATCTCAGTGGGTCGACAGGGATGACACTGTAAGGCTTAGTAATTTGTATTCTAAGTCGGACAGAAACGGCCCCTGCCTCTGAGGTGAGAGAAACTTCAAGAGGATCCCTCCCTGAGAAATCAGGGAGTGAACTACCGTGAGGTTGCTGGGACGACACCCAGGAAAACCGTCAGGCAGCGGCTTGGCGGAACGAAAAAAACAGAGTCTTCTGTGTAATAAAATCCTATTTTCTTTTGAACACTTATGTTCACTGCCTTACGGCAAAATGAGTGAAATTCCCCCCCAAAAAAGTGATGTCACGCAGGTGACATCACAAGAAAAAGAAGAAGGTGACTATCCCGAGTCACTCACCCCTACGGTCGCTTCAGCGATTAAACTTTATAATAATTTTCAAGCCAAATTATCCCCTGATTCCGATTTAATCGAAGACACCTCCGACGATGAATCGTTCGTACCAAACGAGGAAGAAAACCACAGCGAGGTGGATACAGACGATAGCGTCTCTACCACCATGGAGGTCACCCCCGACGATGAGCTGAGCCCGGCCACCGAATTAATTGTCCAGTCGGACGAATCCTTGAACGTCCAGTCGGACGAAGCCCTGAACGTTCAGACGGACGAACAACTGAACGCCAAGACTGACGCAGCAAGCGTAGAAGCCCCGCCCCCATTAGACTTCATCGAAATGAAGGACCCCAGAGTGGACATCATCTCCACCAGCAACGATGCCGAGCCGGAGGTAGGCAAGAAACATAAAAGACAAAGGCCATCAGAGGAACACTCCGACGAAGAAGAAGTGCCAAAAAAATCCACTAAAGATAAAGACGAAAGCGGTCTTTACAAATCGGTCGACTTATTGACCGAACAAATAAGACAACTCCAGAAAGAAAGCAGGCAGCGCGAAAAACAGGCACAGGCCCAAATCCAGGATCTCCTAACTCAGATGACTGAGTTGAGGAAGGAGAATCAAGAGAAGGACCAAGAGATAAAGAAACTGGTCGGCCACATAATGGCCCTGACCGAGAGGAACGAGAAGTTAATAGAAGTCGAGAAGAAAAGAGACCAGGCCTTGTGGGAAACCCACAGGCCCCGAGAAACAACCCCATGCAAGACGGTGAAAGCCACTCCCTCGACATCTGGGGGTGCAGCCAAGCCTAAAGAACGCAAAACAGAAGGAAAAGAACCAGAGAAATCAGAAGCAGGATGGACAAAAGTCCAAAAGAAGGAAAAAAACAAAAAAGGCACCGCTACTGAGAAATCAGTAAACAGTAGTGAGACAGTAAAACCAAAAAAACCAATAAGCGTTGTTGAAAAACAAACGCAAAAAATACAAGAAAGAAATGACGAAGCGCTCACAAAAGCCGCGAAAGATCTACAAAAAAGAAGTGAGCAAAAAGCCCACAAAAACTTGGAGTCTCCGAAAGAAACCCAAGTAGAAAAAGAAAACAGCGTAACCCCTCAAAAACCTGCTGAGGTTAACGTAAAGAAACCAAAACCTCCTGCGATCATCTTAAAGACGGTCGCAGAACACCAAGCAATCCTGCAAAAAGCGGCAAAAGCAGGTATTATTTCTGACAACAAGTTCGCCAGATCTGGTAGAACAATTGTAATAAATACAAAATCAAGGGAAGACTACCTAGGAGTAGTCAAAATACTCGAAGAGTACACACCTAAGGTAGAGTATATTGCCTACCCAATCGACAACGAAAAACTGAAGAGGGTCATACTAAAAGGGCTATCTGCAAACACAAAAACAGATGTAATTCTCAACGAATTAAGGGAAAAAAATGTCGACGTTACTAGAGTAAGCAACATGTACTCTAAAAAAGAAGGAAAACAGATCTTGCCTTTCTTCATGATCACCCTCAAAGAGGATGATATCCAAAAAATACGTGGAGTCACAAATCTGTGCTTCATGAGAGTACGTTTCGAAGACGAAATCAAAATGACAAAAGATACCCTACAATGTTTCAACTGCCAGGGCTACTACCACAGTTCTAAGGCTTGTCACTGCATCTCCAGATGCGTAAAATGTGGAGGAAACCATCTCAGCAACGATTGTGAAAAGAGCAAAGAAACAGCCCCAAAATGTGCTAACTGTGACCAAGCACACACAGCGAATTACAGAGGATGCTCCAAAGCTCCTAAGAAGAAGATCCCTGCCCCCGTAAAACCGGCGAGCAAACCGATCACACCAACAACAACAACAACAACGGGCTTCAGCTATGCTCAAGCTGCCAAAACAACCACAGAAGAAGCAGCTCCTACCATGCATGATGCTGCCACACTTATTGCTTCGTTTCATACGGAGTACAATAAGAAGATGATGGAGATGATGTCCATGATGGACCGTGCAACTAAAATGATGACTGCATTCGGAGAAATACACCGACAATGCTAGCAAACCGTACGGAGGATCTACGCATAGGGTCCTGGAATTCCGGTGGAATTTTCAAAAAACTCAACCTTTTGGATGAGATGATCAACAGATTAGAGCTCGATATCGTAGCCCTTCAAGAAACCAAATTAGTGGAAAGGAAGAAAACCAAATTCCCTGGCTACGATATCTACAGAACTGACCATAGAGCGATATCAGGAGGAACAGCCATACTAGTTAAAAAAGGCTTAGAACACGAACACATACCAACACCAGATGGACTGGTGACAATGGAAGCCACGCTAGTCAGATTAAAGGCCAACAACGAAACACTAAAAATAGTGTCAGCTTATGTCAGACCTAACGATTTGATATTCGATGAAGACTTGAGCCTAATCCTCGATACAGAAGAGCCCACAGTGATTATAGGAGACCTTAATGCGAGATCTCCCCTATGGTTCGACAGAGCAACCAATAACAACGGGAGACGACTTTGCGGCCATCTCGAAAATAGACCTAACACCTACGTGATCGGACCAACAGGACCGACCTGTTTTCACGGACAACTCCCAACACATCTAGACATAGCAATCCTACACAACGTGGGTCAGCAACACGAGATACAATCTCTAAATGAAGGCGATTCAACGCACAATCTAATCGTCCTGACCCTGGGTGCAATAGAACTAAACTATTTGCAGCCCCACCAAAAGAAGATTACAAACTGGTCAAACTTCAGAAGGGTTTTTAGCGAAAACATCGGTAACATCCCAACAATAAACAACATCACAGAACTAGAAGACAGTGTAACTAAACTAGAAACAACCATAAATAATGCTATCGATGCCAGCTCAAAAACCGAAAACACTACCAGACAACAAGGTAGATTCGGAGATATTAGTCTCGAACTACAAAACCTAATAAAGGAAAAAAATAGAAAAAGAAGAAGAGCCTACCGTACTAGAACTCTAGAAGATAAAAGGATTGCAAATGAGCTAGACAGGGAAGTTAAAAGACAACTACGAGAACATAGAAGCGAAAACTGGGACAACTATATCCAAGAATTAGACCCAAACAAATCCGCCTTCTGGAAACTATCGAAAATACTCCGACAGGACAAGAAACCCATACCTCCCTTACACGGAGAAAACGGGATTGTTCATACGGAGAGAGATAAAGCCGAAGTCCTAAAGGACGAACTAGAAAGAGCATGCAGAAACAACGAAAATCCCAACGAAGACATAGACTTCGAAGAAGAGGTAGAAAGAACAGCTAGAAGATTAAAGAGAAGAAAGGGCAGAATAGGAATAACTCATACATCTCCCGAGGAAATTAAAGAGCTAATCAAACTCTCTAATGCCAAAAAAGCCCCAGGACCTGACAACATCACAAACAGGGCACTCAAAAACCTACCCAACAAAGCTATTGTCTATATAACGAACATAGTAAACAACATGCTCAAATTAAGATATTTCCCAGACAGATGGAAGGAGGCACATATAATTATGATCAAAAAACCAGGGAAAGATGGCACTTTTCCGCAAAATTACAGACCTATCAGCTTATTATCATCAATAAGCAAGATAGCGGAAAGAGTTATACTAAAGAGACTCAATGAAGAATCGGAAGCACTAGGCACCATACCAGAAGCTCAATTTGGATTCAGAAGCGAACATTCATGTGAACTACAAGTTCTACGTTTCACAGAATTCACAACCAAAGGATATAACGAAAAAATGTACACGGCAACAGCATTTCTGGACGTCAGTAAAGCATTTGACAGGGTCTGGCATGATGGACTCATCTATAAAATGAACACCATGGGATACAGCGAGGCGATGACATGCCTCCTTGGATCATACCTAGCCAACAGAAGGTTCAGAGTTCGGACAGGGGCAACCCTGTCCGAGGTCGGGACCCTGGAGGCAGGTGTGCCTCAGGGAGCTGTTTTGTCGCCTTACTTGTACACCATCTATACGGCCGACACGCCTAAAGAACCAGGATCCCTGTTAAGTCTCTACGCCGACGATACGGCAATAGCTGTTAGCTGGAGAAATCCAAACCATGCAGCTAATCATCTGCAGAGAGCACTCAACAGATTCATAAGATGGTGCATCAAATGGAAAATAGCCATAAACCCAGATAAAACACAGGCTGTAATGTTTAGTCACAGAAAAAGTGTACCGAATCAAGAATTAACAATTGGAAACACCCCAATACAATGGACAAATGAGGCCAAATACCTAGGAGTGCTACTCGATAAAAAACTTACATTCACGCAGCACATAAACCAGCAAACGTATAGAGCCAAAGCGCTGAAAAGTCAGCTCTCATCGCTAATTGGCAGACGAAGCAAGTTAAGGTTCAAAACCAAAATTAGGATGGCGAATAGCATTATCCTACCAGTCCTCTCGTATGCCTCCGCAGCGTGGGGACACACCTGTAAAACTAACAGGAAGAAAATACAAACAGCGCAAAATCAAATAATAAGAGACGCACTGAATCTGCCAAGATATGTGCCTCTGAGAAATTTATACAGAGACTCAGGACAAACGAGGATCCTACACACAATGGACAAAAAGGCATACGAACTTTTCAATGGACTAAATAACCACCCAAGTAGAATGTTGAGAGAGCTGACAAACTACAACGCAAACACCAGGACGGTACACAGAAGACCTAAACAGCAAATAGCCGGATATAGGGTCCCAAACTAATAAATGAAGAATGAGATGGTCGCAAGGACGTCTAAATAAAAGAATGCAGTCATCAGAAAACAACCACCCAAAAAAATCCTTCTCTTTTAGGACTCTGGCGAGAGGATACAGGTGCCAAGGCACTTAGTTAAGGACACTATACACCGGGGTGTGTGGAGGCCGTATACACCCTGCAATGCACACCCCAACCCACCCACACAATTTAGCATGTAAGAAATAAAAGGGTAAGAATTGTGCCGGCATTTTAAAGTCCCAACGCCAAGGAAGACCCCACAAAAAAAAAAAAAAAAAAAAAAAAAAAAAAAAAAAAAAAAAAAAAAAAAAATCGGTTGTTTTCTTTTAAATACAGTTAGTTCTTAATCAATTTTAATCTTTAAACGTTCAAACGTAAATTCACTTAAATTACTCCATATAGAAGACCCTTCAGGCCCTCTATATACCGCTGATGCGGAATAGGCCCTTAAGGCGGATCGAGTGTTACTGATCCTCTCGCGACACCCGAGCACTGAGGTCATGTGCGGCAAACATGGGCTCAGTGGCCGGACCCACATCGGACACCCAGCCGGCGAGGAGAACAAAATTTATTTTTGCCAAATCGGCGGCTGAGTGATCGAGCACACACTCCTTCCGAACATGAAGTCGACAGCTCAGGCTGTCGACTCCATGGGCGGAACACACACGCTACTTTTTCTTTTTGTTTTAGGGACTCAAGTCCCGAAGTACAGTTAGAGTAAAATCTATAGAATCAGTAAAGTAATTAGGGAGAAAAGCCTAGATGTGGCTACCCCTACAGTTAGGTGGCATAACCACAACAATTAAAAACGGGAGTTGTCTCATTACCCAAGGCAACTCTAGTAACTTTCAAGATCATAAGCCTCCTCACGTATGTCACACGATGAGGAGGGGTGGTGGAAAAACCTGGGGGTCAGATAGGTACCACTTCGACTAGCGAAGTGAGACCGGTTTGATCTTCGGACATGTGGATCCCATGCTTAGTATGGTATACACATGTTCCTAGAGGTTGGGTTGATCGCTTAGCGTGATTGTGTGTGTGTGGCGAACACTGAGCACAATATCACATAAGTTGCACTGTGGTTTTAATTCACTCTCCAGCAGATGTTTATGGGTGATGGCGGTGTGGCCTATTCTCAGACGAGATAGGATGGTTTGATGTATACGCTTATTTGGGGTTGATTTCCAAGGTAATATGGAATGTTTTACTTCTCGTAGTTTGGATGTTGACTGATTCCACTTGGTCTGCCAATCATTGATTATTAAGTTCTTGATTATAGGTTTTATATCTAGATGTGGAATGCTTCTGATTTCTACAGCTTCCGGACTCGAGATTGCTAGTTTTGCCAAGGAATCTACTTCTTCGTTACCAGCAATTCCAATATGGGAAGGAATCCATACAAAGTTGACATTTATGTTCATAGTTTGCAGTTGGCTTAATGCTGATTTAATAAGTAGTAGACTTGGATGACTAGGATATAAGTTATTTAGGGCAATTACAGAACTTAGGGAATCCGTAATAATGACAGAGTTTTTGATACTATTTTCTACCACAAAATTTATTGCATTGAGAATAGCAGTTAATTCGGCTGTGTAAATGGATGTTAATTTAGGGAGTTTCATTAATATTTTTGTTTCATTAGACATAAATGCTGCTCCCACTCCATCTATAGTTTTAGAGGCATCGGTATATATAAGTGTATGGTTACTGTATGTCTTCAATTCTTGGAGGACATATTGATATAATGCTTTGAGATGGTTATCTGCTTTTTTATATATGGAGAGTTTGGTATTGATAGATGGGATGAGAACAGTCCAAGGGGGAACAGTGTTAATATCGGGTATACAATAGATATCTTGAAATTTGAATTCAAGTTCATTAAGGTATCTATTTACCCTTTCATAAAAAGGAAGGTCAAGCCTAGCATGAGTTTTAAAGATATTCCTAAAACGGTCTGAATTTACATAGTGATTAACAGGATTCATAGGATTTGCCTGTATTGATGCCGCATATGTTAGTGAAAGTTGTTTTCTTCGGAATTCCAGGGGGACTTCTCCAGCTTCACAGTGTAAACTTTCAGTAGGGCTAGTATAAAAAGCACCTAGTATAGTTCGCAAAGCACTATTTTGTATTCGATCGAGTTGTTTTATGATATATGGTTTTGCTGAATCATAAATAATACAAGCGTAGTCGAGTTTGGACCTGATCAATGACTTGTACATAAGGGTCAGTGTTTTACTATCTGCTCCCCACGTGTTGTGTGCAACAGTTTTTATAATGTTAAGTGCAGATTGACAAGTACTTTTTAGATCATGAATGTGGTGGTTCCAGGATAATCTGTTGTCAAATGTCATGCCTAGACATTTAATTTTCTCAACATATTTTATTTCTTTATTAAACAGTTTTAATTCTGGAGTGATATAACTTCTTTTTTTTGAAAATAGCATAGCCTTTGATTTTGTTGTTGATAATTGAAGACCTGTGGAATTTGTCCATAATTCGAGATTCCATAGCACTTTCTGTAGATGGGTCTGAAGGGTTTTATCATTTATCCCCTTAACAAAAATGATTAAGTCATCTGCAAAGAGTCTAGCTTTTACTGGTAAGTCACAAGTGGAGATAATATTATTTATTGCAATAAGAAATAGGGAGACGCTTAAATTAGATCCTTGAGGAATTCCGTTTTTTGAATTTTTGTATTAGATAAAGTACCGTTAACTCGTACATTAAAAGTTCGATAAGATAGGAAATTTTTTATGAATTGTGCTATATTACCTTTTATTCCCCATCGACTAAGTGTTTGAATAATACCATGTCGCCAAACTGTATCGTATGCTCTTGTTATGTCAAAAAATACTGCGATACATTTTTGTCCACATGCCATTGCTTCATGAATCTCAGACTCTAAACTACGAGTAATTTTAACTTCGTATATATAATTAAACTTATAAATCTTTATAAAAATTCCAACCAGTGGATGTGCATTTCCTTTTAACATTTCTCACACGGTTGCCGAAAACACGTGCAACAATTTTTCAACAATCAGTTTATTAGTCATAGAATGATACCACGGACGTAATATGACGCGAAATATTGCGTATAATTATATATGCAAGGTTATTCGGCGACATTCCTTTTTAACATATTCTCACACTTCATTTTCACAGTCGAGAATATCCGGTGCACGTGGAACAAGAATCAGCTTGCAGTTCTCGCTAATTTGTCCGGTTTAGTTACGTCATACCAGCCTGCCTATTTAATGAACAAATACATTTTGTACTTCCATTCTGCATGTAAACATTTGTGATAGCGTGTTCGTTTTGTGTTTTTGCTATAAGAAAAAATTAAAAGTAAGTACCATATTTTTAGAGGGCTTGTATTTTGATTTTATACACCATCTTTCTAAGTGTATCCTATTGTTTATTAATTTCTGCATTATTTAAAACAAGCAATATTATTTGTAAATGAAGTTTAATTTTCTTGTATTACGTTTAAAATTCTCACTCTTTTGCTGAATAATATTTTTGTAAACACCATATTTTATTAAAAATATTGTTGTAAAGTGTTCCCGCAGGTATTCTATTAGAACATTTTCTTCGTATTTACAATAGGTCATTTCAACAACTGAGTTATAAACAAAAAAAATTCCAGCAATGCATATAATTTCTATATCAGATATTTTATACATTTTTTTCTATCATTTCATGTAGAGCATTTCTGTCTTAGAGTTATCGTAGCGTATTGTGGTAGTCATGTCTTTACTCGATGGCTGAGATTTTCTTTTATATAACATAATATATTTACTTTCAATTTTCACATCCAAAGTGTATACTCTAAAACTATATATACTCTTTAACTATATATACTCTATAACTATGTATACTTTAAAAATGTATTTAGTTTGAATTTCTTTGTTAATACACCTTGTAACAAAAATATGTTATTGTAACAAAAATTGTGCTAAGGAGTCTGGTTGACTCTTTCCAGTGTAGCAAAAGGGTAAACTCTAAAATGTACCTTGATACACCAACGAACTAATATGTGAAATAACAGAAGATGGAAGGGATTAGATAGAAATAAATTATGTAAAAGAAATAAATAAAGAGTAAATATGAATTTTAAAATATAGCAGAATTAAGTGTTGGCTAGCGACTATGCAGGAGAATGACCACTTGACACTCAAAGAAGGATTCGGCCAATTTGCATGCCCTACAGAGACCGTAAGATATAAGAACTAATGACAAGAAAACCACCAAGAAATAAACAGATGAAAAATAAAAGTTGCTCTAATGAATGCTTGGGCGCCAGGAAGTTAAATGTTTTCTTCCGAGATATCTTGTATTGCTGAAATATGAAAGATAGGTACTAATTGAAATATTAAATTTTAACCACAACTTTAATAATTACCAAACTTAGGTACAAACTATTTTAAAAGCTTATATACTAAACCACTACCTCTTATGTACAGTTAACTATAGCTATATATTTACAGTAAAATCCCTGAATATAATTATAAAACAATTTGCCCCTGATATACCCCTTAATTTCAAATCGTGACAAAAGTTATATCCAATAATAATGTATAAATAATAAATATAATTATATACTACTCACTAATAGTTTAGTTTTCGTTCAATAACTGTTTAGGGTTTTAAGTGAAAATTCTCCGGATATGTGTGCACACGATAACCTAACAAAGAGAAATTCAAGGGAGAGTTATAACCTCATCCCTTGGTAGAAAATAAATAATTAAATTAAGTTACAATGATTAATGTTTTTTTTTTAAATTGAAGATATTTATTATTAAGGAAATTTTTAAATTAAAAGTGTAACCAAAAGTTAAAACCTTGAAGAGGACGTAGCAAAAGTTATTTAAAATAATTGAATGATAACAAAAATAAAAGTAAGTTCTTCCTGTCGGTTTCCGTAGGTTTCCCTTGAAGATGATCCGGTGGAGAACTAGACTCAGGTGGTAAAAGGTACACCAAACCTGGATTCCCTGTATCAGGTACTCTTAGACAAAAGTCAAACTAAAAATTCTTCCCAATTTCAATAAAATCAACTTGGAACTTCTTCCCCTTGTCCTAAGTAAGTATAACCCCAAAAACTAAAAAAGATTTCTTCCCCTGACTTGCAACTGGATTCTGGGAGTAGGCTAAAAGAAACAATTGTGTTACTTCATGTTCTTTGTACATACAAAAGGTAAGGAAAAACACAAGGGTTATCAGCCTTGAAAG
Organism: Diabrotica undecimpunctata; assembly: GCF_040954645.1. Classification (NCBI taxonomy): domain Eukaryota; kingdom Metazoa; phylum Arthropoda; class Insecta; order Coleoptera; family Chrysomelidae; genus Diabrotica; species Diabrotica undecimpunctata. The sequence continues at coordinate 91,707,733 of NC_092804.1, forward strand.
GCGATACAAGAAATGTCAGCAAGTGACCTTAAATTGAAATAAAAACCTTAATGGTTTTCGGTCAATAGTGACCTTCGAATGGTGTGACAATGTTTTTATAATGTATGGATATATTAAATAGATAATTTTAACGGAAAGCATGATCTTTATATATTATAGAATAGAAAAAAAAAGAAATATTAGCCGGTTTAAACGGTATGAAATTGAAATAAATAATTGTTTGCTTTAACTCTTGAAAGGAAATAAAAATTTGAGATAGATATAGAATCTAATACTTATAATTTATTTAGGTATAAAACATTTTCCTTAATGAAATAAGGTGAAATATGACATGTATAAAATATATGAAATACCTATCAAAGACGAAATTAAAATAGGTCTGAATTTTACTAACAATGGCGGATGATATGAAGGATTTTTCCTTATAATTTATTTGTAATTTTATCTTACCGGCTAGGGTGATCCAACTGAAAATATCCTCGTACAAAACAACAAAATAACTCAAATCATTTCTTCTAAAATAAACAGCTCTTCACAATAAAATAAACTTAAACTAAATTCGGGAAAAAGTGGCACTCCCAGCCGCACTCTGACCGAATCGATCCTCTTTCGATCACATCTAGTTGACAAGTAAGCGTTAAGGTCCTACACGTCTTAGAATGAATGTACTTTCAGAATCTTGCCACTGGGGCGCAGTTTAATGCCAACCTTAGAAAATAAGATTTACTGGGAGTTATTTAAATATTTAGTTTAAGAATATTTCAATATGAATTTAATTTAGAATTAAATTAAAAGATTCCAGTCACAAAAAGAAGGTTTTCTTTTTTTTTTACTTGACTGGTTGTTTAGCTGTAGATTAACCAATACTTTAACGATTTGTGGTGCAATCAAGAATCAAGAAAAAAAATAAACTTATATATAAAAATTATAGCCATGGCACCAGTTTGTCAAATACAACTATAAACTATATTAACTCACTAAAATACTTCCAAAACCATCTACATCGATTCACACGATTATCATTAACCACAGATTATGAGTGATGTAGAAATAAAGATATGGTTTCATCTAAAGATACCCACATGTAACTAAGTACCAAGTCACATACTATCTAGAGTAAAATTAAAGTAGAGTAAAGCTTTAACATAGCATAGTATAGACTAGTACTACAAATACTCAATGCAAATAATCCAAAATAATGTGCAATCGGACCGTGGTTCCAAAATTGACTCATCAATGGACAACAGATTTATAGAAGAGCATATCCAAGGAATAATCAATCAGGCAAATGGGTGGACCGATACACAATAATAAGTAACAATAAAAATACCAAACGTATATAAAACAATATAAGTGTCGAATTGGATGGTAAATCCAAAATTGACCATACAGTGGACAACAGATTTATAAAGTAGCATATCCAAAGATAATCAATCAGGCAAATAATGACCCAATTCACACTATAACCAACTAAACCAAATATGGTAGGTCCACATATACCCACATCCGGTAATATGTGCCTAACCTTAAAATTCATCAAATAAATTATTGGATCAAAATGTGGGACTAACGGCTTAGACAAAAGGACAGCCATAAAGTCGATTCCATCCTGATGATCTGCCATCAGTACATTTGGGATCCAAAATAAAGACCAAAAATAAAAACTAAAAAACAACAACAAAATTAACTTATGCTGATACTCGATAACTATAGCAGGTAGCTACAACAAATTTATAAGAATATCTAACATAAGAGCACTAAAAGGAGTTTAATGTGCCAGTAACTCTAACAACCATATTAAAATAGTAAGAGTTAAGGTAGAAGTAATAACAAACAGAACATCAAGAACGAGTAGACCAATTTCTGAAGAAACTGCAGATTTATAATTCGTTCTGATATTAATAAAAGAGAACAGGATAATTCCTAGTTCAATATACCAAGGTATAGATAAGTGCCTAAGGAAAGAAGTGAAAATAACTATAAATGGTCATTTGTTGCCAAAATATGAAATACTATCCATAACTGTAATATAAACATGCTAGCTGTAAAGGGAGCAATCCATCACTTGAATAAACTATATAAGTAAGAATAATAAATCAGCTAAGGAACAATTCTGTTATTAGACCAAAGTCTGAAAATATTAAGGATTAAAGCTAACTGTTCAAATCCTAATTAACATTAATGATAATTTACTATCTATGGAAGACGTTCTACTGCCAAGATAACTGTGCAACTTGTCATGAAAATGGTGAATTCCGAAATTCATTGAACAACTGAGGCCTCTAATTGAACTAAACCTTCCAACCCACATATTCAGTCACATATACACAAGCAGAATAGTCTACATAATATAGGAGGGTACTAAAATTGTACATACTGATTATCTATATAAATTCCTAATGACTGGTAAAAAAAAACATCCCACATAGCAAATCCAGATACATGTTCCTATATAACTTGATCATGACCAATAAACGGAATCAAATCCATAAAAAAAAATTACAACATTCTTTCCAACCTGGCAAAACAAGTAAGCAAAATGAGAACATAGGTTATACAACACATAAACATATAGCACAGTATAGCAGCATTACAATATTTAGTTCCATACCAGTGCACCATCTAATATAAGTAAATACTCTAATGGCCTTAATAATTTTAACTTATTATAAACAGATACTAATCAAAGTATAAGCTGTAGGTATACCAAATTTGGTGATTAATAACAAAAATCTAAGAAAATACCAAATCGTAACCAAACCGAGCCAAAACAATAACAATTAAAGGAATAGGTTAGCTTAATAGACATTAATTTAATCTTCCTCTGAAGATGAAGATGTTGCCTCATCTGTTGTATTATCAGGGAGTAAATCCTTTATATGAAATTGACCAATTCGTCTATTTGTCGAATTGTCTTTTAATTCATATACTAAAGGAGATATTACCATAACGACAGTACAGGGAACATATTTCTGACAAAACTTAGCACAAATGGCATCACCTTTATTTGATTTTACAAAATTCCGTTTCAAAACTCGATCGCCCACAAAAAATCGCAAATCTCGTTTCCTCAAATTATACTGATGCTGATTTCTACGGTAAGAAGCTTTCAACTTCTTCCTAATGTCAGCGAATATTGGAGGTAAGTTTTGGAGATCTTCCATACGGTGAAGTTTCTCAGAAATTCGAGGAAGAGTTGTTGAATTTTCAGAAATTAAACCAAAATAATCACCTGACAATGGAACATGCCTACCAAAATTAACATAAGCTGGAGAGCACTGAGTGGTTTCATGAACTTTTCGAATGGCTTGAGCAACTGAATGAATGTACTGATCCCAAGCTCTATGATCAGTGTAAGTGTAAGATCGAAGAGCAGTAACAATGCTACGATTTACACGTTCAGTGTGGTTAGCTTGCGGATGATAAGCTGCATTGTAGAATATCTTTTGGACCTTATATTTACTTAAAAGATCTTTAAAGGCTTTAGAAATAAATTGTGGACCATTATCACATGATACTATTTGGGAAATACCAAATAGTAAGAACACTTGCTCCTCTAAGAACTTTAAAATAGCTGAAGTTGTAGCCTTACGAAGAGGGCAAACTAAAGGAAATTTGGTGAAGTAATCTATAACTACCAAACAATACGTATTACATGAATAACTACGTGGATACGGTCCAATAAGGTCTAAAGAGATCATTTGCCAAGGAAAATTAATGTTTCTAAACGAACCCATTAATCCAGCTTGAGGTAGGTTACTCGGCTTGCATGTTGCACAAACTCTACATCTAGAGATGTATTTCTTAACTGAGTTGCGCAGACCAGGCCAGTAATATAACTCAGCTATTTTACTAAATGTTTTATAAAAACCAAAGTGACCTGATGTCACATCATCATGAAAAGTTCTCAAGACTTCATCCCTATTTGCTGTTGGGACTACTATTTTCCAATCAGACATATTAGATAAAGATTCAACTGGACTGATTACATGTTTATACAGGATATTATTCTCTACCTTGAAATCAGGATATCTAGTAGGTTCTTGGGTGACATTATGAATCATCTTTCGATACCAATTATCTGGAGATAAAGTGGACAGATCTAAAAGATTGATATCGAATGTACGTGACAACGCATCTGCAATCACAACACCATTGGCTTTGCGATAAACAATATTATAATCAAAGACAGAAAGCCTACAAATCCAACGGGACAAACGTTGTGACGGATTTTTCATGGAATGTAACCATAATAAAGAACTATGATCTGTGATGATAGTAAACTTACGACCCTCAAGGTAGTACCGAAAGGCATCAAGACCATGGATAATTGCAAGAAGTTCTCTCTCTCTGTGGTGGAATAATTTTTCTGTGCTTTATTGAGCTTTTTGCTGGTATAAGCTATTGGATGTTCCGAACCATCCTTCATTTGGAATAGTACACCACCTGAAGCAGTGTTGGAACAATCTGTCATGAGATAGAAATGCTCTTTAAAATTCGGAGATGTCATGACAGGTGCACTAGTAAGAGCTTCTTTTATACGCCGGAAAGCATCATCGGCTTCTGAAGTCCATGTAATAGTTTGGCCTTTTTTCCTATTTTTAAGGAGATCTGTAAGTGGGGACAACAAAGTAGAATAAGACGGCACAAACCGACGATAATATCCACACATACCTAATATCCTACGGACTTGGGTAGTAGTCTTAGGTATAGGAAAATCCTTGATAGCAGTAACTTTATCAGGATCAGTCCTTAAACCTTTACTATCGACTACATATCCTAAAAATTTAAGACTAGGACGACAAAACTAACATTTATCTAAATTAATAGTTAAATTAGCCTCTTTGAGACGTAAAAATAACTTATCCAAAATTTCCATATGAAGAGAAAAATCAGGAGTGACAACCAAAATGTCATCCAAATAATAAAAAACATAGGGCTCTAACTGAGGACCAATGACTAGGTCCATCAGACGACACATTGTCTGAGGAGCTGAAACAAGACCAAAAGGCATAGTGACAAACTGAAATAATCCTTTCCCACTAACTGCAAAAGCTGTATACTTTTTACTTTCCTCACTTAAAGGAATTTGTAAAAAAGCTTTAGATAGGTCGATAGAAGAAATATACCTAGCATTCTGGAGTTTACTTAGAATGACGTCTATTCGGGGAATAGGATAAGCATCCCGATTTGTAGTAATATTATTCAACTTTCGATCATCGAAGCAAACCCTAAAAGATCCATCCTTTTTCTTGGTTAACCACAAAGGACTACAGTAAGAAGACGTGGAAGGTTCAATGATCTTCAACTCTAACATGGAATCAATTTCCTTTTTCAAGTCAACTTGCCAAGCCTGAGGAATAGGATACTGGTATTGTCGAAAAGGTGTGGTATCTCCCACCTCGATAGTGTGAGATATTAAGGATGTACGACCAACTTGTCTTTCAATGAAAGAGTTATAAATTTAGAGATCATATTCTCTAATTGCCTTTGTTCGGAACTAGATAAACTAGTAAAATCCTGAATAGCACTAAGTAAGGACAGATTAAATTGAGAAATAGAAAAGGAAAAATTTGAGCAATTTAGTGTGCTATTAAAAACATTTAGGAAATCCATACCTAAAATTATGGAATTCTGAACTGAAGGAATGATGTAGAATGTAATTTGCTTACATAAATCTGCTACTGTGATTTCGGTTTCAAATTTGCCTGTAATAGACTGAACTGTACCATCTGCAGTAGACACTTGCAAAGAAGAAATGGGCACAATGGAAACCTCAGCATTTTTCAGTAAAGCTAATGAATGTGAACCTATCACAGAAATGTTCGAGCCACTATCTAAAAGAGCTAAGCAAGATTGTCCTAAAATCTTAATAGGAAGATAAGGTCTATTATCATTATGTTTTCTCACTAATAACGAATTCAAATCAAAACAATCATTATCTGATTGGTCAAAAATTTTAAATGGCACTAAACTAAACTTATTATCTCTACTAACACAATCAGAGGATACGATAGGCAAACAAGAATAATCAGAAATAAAAGAATCCTCCTGAATTGTGGTAGACTCTGGTATAGATACTGGAACTACTACACTGCTACTATTATGTTTATTACTAAAATTTGGGGAGATATTTGGGGAAGATAATCTATGCAAATCAAATGTATTATATTGAGAAGTTACTTCTTGGAATGACTTGGTGTGGTGTGTGTTGGTTTTTTTGGGAAAACCCCTTTCCCTTTCCGACTGGAAGACGGGTTTGGGTGGCTTGACGTGGTTGGACCAGTGACTTCGCTTGATGTAACGGTTTGATTCCCTGATGGGGGTGTGGACGGAGAAACGCTCAGGGGACGGACCTCCGATCGTTCGTTTCCCGAACACTTAAAACAATTTCGTTTGAGAGTATTTTCCCTACCACAACCGTGGCAGAAAATACGGGTGCAAGGGATGCTGCAATCATAAAAAGTGTGACCAGACTCACGACAATTCCAGCACACTACAGAAGTTACAACTGAAATATTACGCTCAGGGCCCTTAGGTTGCCACGAACGGTGTCTAAAAGAATTTTGGTGACCGAAAGAGTCAGAAAAGTGTTTGGAAGTGGTTGGAGGTTGAGAAGACCAAGATAAAGTTTCCTCTAAACGTTTACACTTCTCGGTTATGTCTGCTATACTGTTGATGTCTACTAAAGCTAATTGTTGCTGATAAAATGGCAATAGACATTTCAGAATAATCCTAATTTTTGCAGAATCTGTTAAAGGAGTCTCCAGGCGACTACACATACCCAAAATGTTATTGATAAACATCGTAACAGACTCATTTGGCTTCTGTTTACGATTTTTGATTTGGTCTAGAAGGTCATCTTGAAAAGAATATGGTAGAAAATCAGACTTAAATTTCTGAGCCAAATCAGACCAATTAGAAAAATTATTGCGATTGTTTCTAAACCACGTAAAAGCTGCGCCTGTAAACAATTCAGCAGAAGCTGCAAAAAGATCATCTTCACTCACTCCTCTCGATACACGAAGACATTCCACCCTATCCAAAAAAGAAATTACTTGGTCATAATGACCTTCACCAGAAAATGAAATGCCCCATTTATATACCTGAATAGGTTTGGGGTGTAGAAATGAGTTAGCTTGGACAGTTAGCTGCTTGGACAGAAGAAATAGGAGTTGAAGTAGCAATTGGATTTACTCGTGAATCAAGTTCACCCTCTAGGCTAAGAATTCGGATTGAAATTGAGCGTTTATAAGATTGCTGCTCCTCATTTGAACACGACAATAAATGAACACGGCCTGAGACATGAGCTAGACGTGATATCAGCCTGGAGTATAGGCTATCTTGGACAGTCCCTCTAAAATCGGATATCCTTTTAGCCAAATCATCCACAGTCTCATCAATCTCTTCTTGCTGCTCTAGAAAAGGAATACTTGTGGCAGAAATTTGTCGAAAGCTTCTGTTTCCTTCTTCTTGCTTTAAAGCTCCGCGCAATAGTTTGCGTTTTAAATCCACATTGGAAGACTCATCAATATTGATGTCCCTAATCCTTAACTCGTAATCCAATTACAAAAAAATGAAAACACAAAAAAAATGAATGACTAGATAGGATAGACAAAAGAAATAATGTACTAACACACTACAAAGTCAATCGAAGAATAATCTAAAGTTTCCAAAAAAAAAATATGAATATATATGTACCAACACACCACAAAATCAATCAAGGAACTAAAGTTATCCAAAAAATATATATATCTATATATAATTAAGTGTTTAAAAAGAATTAAGTAAAGTTAAGTTAAATATTTAAAGTTGAATCCTTGAAGCAACACACAATGTTTTCAACAAGTATATGGTTAACAAATAATTGAATATAAAAAACCCACTAATATTGGCTAATATATATATAAAAATAGTAATATCTAAATTATTAAATTTTATAGTTCAATAATAGTAAAATAAGTTGTTAACTGTACACAATGAGATTAAAAGGTGAGGGTTTAAATATGAATGTAAGTAAACTACAGCAATACAAGTATACCTATAAATGTAAATCTAATAAGGAAAAATAAATAAATAAAGAAGTTAAAAAAAATGAACTAAGAGCAACAGAAACAAATTAGAAATAATAAAGAATATTTTGCAAAGAGAAATATACTACAGAATGTACGGTCTGAACTGAAAATAGGCACCACGTTGGGCTCGCCAATGTAACAAAAATATGTTAATGTAACAAAAATTGTGCTAAGGAGTCTGGTTGACTCTATCCAGTGTAGCAAAAGGGTAAACTCTAAAATGTACCTTGATACACCAACGAACTAATATGTGGAATAACAGAAGATGGACGGGATTAGATAGAAATAAATTATGTAAAAGAAATAAATAAAGAGTAAATATGAATTTTAAAATATAGCAGAATTAAGTGTTGGCTAGCGACTATGCAGGAGAATGACCACTTGACACTCAAAGAAGGATTCGGCCAATTTGCATGCCCTACAGAGACCGTAAGATATAAGAACTAATGACAAGAAAACCACCAAGAAATAAACAGATGAAAAATAAAAGTTGCTCTAATGAATGCTTGGGCGCCAGGAAGTTAAATGTTTTCTTCCGAGATATCTTGTATTGCTGAAATATGAAAGATATGTACTAATTGAAATATTAAATTTTAACCACAACTTTAATAATTACCAAACTTAGGTACAAACTATTTTAAAAGCTTATATACTAAACCACCACCTCTTATGTACAGTTAACTATAGCTATATATTTACAGTAAAATCCCTGAATATAATTATAAAACAATTTGCCCCTGATATACCCCTTAATTTCAAATCGTAACAAAAGTTATATCCAATAATAATGTATAAATAATAAATATAATTATATACTACTCACTAATAGTTTAGTTTTCGTTCAATAATTGTTTAGGGTTTTAAGTGAAAATTCTCCGGATATGTGTGCACACGATAACCTAACAAAGAGAAATTCAAGGGAGAGTTATAACCTCATCCCTTGGTAGAAAATAAATAATTAAATTAAGTTACAATGATTAATGTTTTTTTAAAAAAATTGAAGATATTTATTATTAAGGAAATTTTTAAATTAAAAGTGTAACCAAAAGTTAAAACCTTGAAGAGGACGTAGCAAAAGTTATTTAAAATAATTGAATGATAACAAAAATAAAAGGAAGTTCTTCCTGCCGGTTTCCGTAGGTTTCCCTTGAAGATGATCCGGTGGAGAACTAGACTCAGGTGGTAAAAGGTACACCAAACCTGGATTCCCTGTATCAGGTACTCTTAGACAAAAGTCAAACTAAAAATTCTTCCCAATTTCCAATAAAATGAACTTGGAACTTCTTCCCCTTGTCCTAAGTAAGTATAACCCCAAAAACTAAAAAAGATTTCTTCCCCTGACTTGCAACTGGATTCTGGGAGTAGGCTAAAAGAAACAATTGTGTTACTTCATGTTCTTTGTACATACAAAAGGTAAGGAAAAACACAAGGGTTATCAGCCTTGAAAGGCGATACAAGAAATGTCAGCAAGTGACCTTAAATTGAAATAAAAACCTTAATGGTTTTCGGTCAATAGTGACCTTCGAATGGTGTGACAATGTTTTTATAATGTATGGATATATTAAATAGATAATTTTAACGGAAAGCATGATCTTTATATATTATAGAATAGGAAAAAAAAGAAATATTAGCCGGTTTAAACGGTATGAAATTGAAATAAATAATTGTTTGCTTTAACTCTTGAAAGGAAATAAAAATTTGAAATAGATATAGAATCTAATACTTATAATTTATTTAGGTATAAAACATTTTCCTTAATGAAATAAGGTGAAATATGACATGTATAAAATATATGAAATACCTATCAAAGACGAAATTAAAATAGGTCTGAATTTTACTAACAATGGCGGATGATATGAAGGATTTTTCCTTATAATTTATTTGTAATTTTATCTTACCGGCTAGGGTGATCCAACTGAAAATATCCTCGTACAAAACAACAAAATAACTCAAATCATTTCTTCTAAAATAAACAGCTCTTCACAATAAAATAAACTTAAACTAAATTCGGGAAAAAGTGGCACTCCCAGCCGCACTCTGACCGAATCGATCCTCTATCGATCACATCCAGTTGACAAGTAAGCGTTAAGGTCCTACACGTCTTAGAATGAATGTACTTTCAGAATCTTGCCACTGGGGCGCAGTTTAATGCCAACCATAGAAAATAAGATTTACTGGGAGTTATTTAAATATTTAGTTTAAGAATATTTCAATATGAATTTAATTTAGATTTAAATTAAAAGATTCCAGTCACAAAAAGAAGGTTAACGATTATTTAAGTAACGGACTCGTTACAACCTGAAATATCTTTACGTTGAATATTTGATGGTTCTTTACGGAGTATAAAAAGGATGGTCGACTTTTTCCTGCACGGATTCACGCCTGTGTACCTTCACGAAAGGAGTTGTACTTAAACCTATTAGTTAATTGTGAGATGGGACCTGCAAAGTGCGCTGTCAACTAGGGTTAGGTACATACAGTGCATTCCGTATGTTTTATAAACATGATCAGAGGAAATTGTTGCCTGATGGCTATCGAAGAACCGTCTATGACCAACATATATTCTCACAGAGACAAATGTTCGTTATTCACTTTAAAACAATAAATTACTTGCTCGTCGTAGATAAACTATAGAATGCAAATATTTACGCTTTCCTTTCACCTTTCATTTAACGTCTCGTGCGTCAAAATCAGATAAATAACAACGAAGATATAAAGTAATGGTCTGTCGGCACGTTAGTTTGTTTGAACATAACTTATGGATGGTAACCATTCGTTGGTTAGTCTTCGTCATAATTGGATTATATCTGAATTTCATTGTAAAATGGTAATTGTTGTAGATAAAATATAGTATGCAACTCACAATACCATTTTGTATTCGGTGATTTTCATAATATTACTCAACTTGTTGTAGATATAATATAGTAAGCAACTTCCAATACCATCTGATTTCAGTAATGTTCCTAAAAATTAGGGGAATTCCTGATATATGGAATAATATATATGTATCGCACGTTAGGTGGAGACCTATGTATAGTAGTTATCGTTAAGATAAGATCCTTGTTGAGCAGTGATCGTTCAGCTGATATTTATATCGAGTATGTTTTATGGTTTAGCCACACTGTAGGAATGGTACATTTACAAAGAGAAGGTGTAGGATCAGAGGAGATCCATGTATAGTAGTAATCAATCATCTTGTGTATTATAGCGAATGTTTGCTGGTTTGGACATACTGTAAGAATGGGATACGTTCTTCGATTAATCATATTCTATATCTACTGATATCTCATACGTTGCTGTACATTATATCATTTTCAACGACACCTCCCCAGTATGTTGATTGAATTCAAAAGAGAAGAAGAATTGTTTTAAATATACGGTGTATAAAAAGCGATCGTCTGAATGATATATAGGTGCTACATGGTTTGGACATAGTTAAAGGCTGTAGCCAACAGATGGCGTGAGAATGTGATTTGTCTGACGAAAACCAATCTTATTATTTGATACCATAAACGTCAAAATAGGTCCAATAACAACTGAAGTATGACGAAATGTCCTTTTGAGAATACTACCATCTTTATTTTTTATGTTAACATATTTCCTCTCCCCATGACGTGACATTCGACGCAACACGCGACATTCGACGCAGGACGGGTGATGAAAGATGAGACAAACGGTCGCATTATGACTCATTTCGTTGGACTTAGACCTAAAACGTATTCGTTCAAGGTCAGTACCACAGATGAGGATCGAAAAGCATTGTGGGATAAATACAAGAATAATATGGATGATGGAAATATTGAAAGAATTGTAAATAATAATTTAGGTGTCACAAAAAAATATAAGGGGGTTAAATATTCAACGGTAAAAAATGACATTAGTTTCGATGATTATGTTAAGTGTTTAAACGAATTTACAACTAAAAGCGTCTCCCAATCAACGTTTTGTTCCTACTCCCATGATCTATTTACAATAACACAAGAAGAAATTGCATTAAGTCCGTACGATGATAAACGCTACTTGCAACAAAATTCTCATGACACCTTACCTTGGGGTCATTATGAAACCACAATGATTGAGTAAAACAATAAACAAATTAATAAATGAAAACATAACCAACTTTTAAAATTTTCACTGTTAACTGAAAACCTATGTATTCAACAGAATCTTGTAAAATAAATGCTGTAATTACGTGTTTATATCTAAATAAAAATTAAATTAAATTAAAAAGTATTTTATTCCTGTAAAATAACAAAAGACAAGTTGGTTGACTAGTAAAATAACTTTATTAAAAAAACATATTATGTTGTGCTAAAATGAGCGTTGAAAAAACGAATGTTTTTAATTGTTTTTTCACTTTATCAAATCATTTTATGAACTTAATACGAAAAGAAATAAAAGACATGTTTAGATACATACTATTTTATTTATTAACAATAATTATCCAAATCGTTTACACCTTTAATTTTATAATACCATACATATTCTCTCAAAGCTTGACTTAACAAAGTATCTGGAGAAATTTCACAAAATGCAAATAAAGCTTCAAGCGGCCCATATAAACTAGTACTAGTATGAAAATTTTGTTGACTGAAATATACAACGTTTGTATAATATGAAAAAAACTGTAAATTATTTAATATTGGTACACGATGAGTCACTAAATCAATGTTTGCTCTCAGGATCTGGCTTACATCATTTTCACTTAAATAAAATTCGATTCCATGTTTCTTGATAGTCACGAACTTTACATTTTCCAGTACCAATTTCTTAGTTTGCAGAAATCGCCACACTCAATTTCGATTGGATCATACTCATCGGCATAGCTCGGCAAAGGTGGTATGAAAAATGTATCCATAATTTTTATAAACATCTCAATTAGGGTGGTCCATTCGAATGGATTTAAACTTATTCTTGTAAATTTATCATGTTGACACAAAATAATGGCTGAAGAAAACTGTCTGGCAGGAGATAGACCAATTTTTATGTTAAAACATTCCATTGGACAGGTTGTTTCCAATAAATAATATGGTTCAATCTTCGTAGCCTCTTCGAATCTTGCTAACACTCTATTTAGTTCAGTATCATAATCATTTTCTGATGAATCATCAATTACTACCATATCACTTGATGAATTATAACCACTATCTTGAGAACTCATATTGATGAAATGACAGGAACAACTGAGAGTGAGTTTGCAGGCTTTTTTGCAATTTATACTTTTTAGTCCACCACTCCCCACTTATTTAGAGTATGTCTACGCGGCGTATGTAAAAGCAGATCCTTAAACTAGGTCTGAACTATTAATCCAACTGTTATGTTTGCTATCCAATTCTAACCATTGAACTTACATTTTATTTCCGCGTCTGCGCAGTACTTTTTCAACTAAATAAATGACAGGATTAGCAGTTTTTTGCAATTCTTCTTCGTAGAATGCTCCTCTGATAGGCGCTCCAGTCATATCTTCAATCAAGTATGTTGTAGGATTCGTTATTTTAATTTCAACAATTTTAAATAATTCAGTTGTGCAATTTGGCTTCTATCCTTTATCGAAAACATGTTTATTTTTACTAATGCGAACTACATCACCAACTTTAAATTTTTGTGGACCAGCGATTTTCAATTGAGTGTAATATTTTCGTAAAATATCTATTTCGTTGGATTTATTAACGTCAACAGGTCTAAGTCGTTATTTTGCTATGTTTCGTGTTATTGTACTCTTCGGTGATTTGAGGTAAGAAATCCATTTGTAAGTACCATTAAGACTGAATTACTTGTAAAGTTTTTCCTTCAATGTACGAATAACTGGTTCACAAATAACTGCTTTTTTAACACTAAAGGTATTATCGTGATTAATACCATGCTTTTTCATGAGATTTTGAAACTTGGAATTAAAACATTCTGTACCTCTGTCTGTAAATTTCTCGGACATCGTTGAGTATAAGCAAGAATGTCCGAAAATTTTCGAGTAATTTCCTCCCCTGTTTTTGTCTTTAATGGTCGAGTCCACACAAACTTTGAAAAACAATCAATTACAACGAGAATTAGCTTGTGTTGTTTATTTTGATTAGCATGCGAACGCATTTCAGCAAGATCCATTTGCCATAAATCGTCTAATCCTTTAACGAAAGGATAATTTTTTCGTGCTTGCTTATGTAGCTCGTTAACTAGTTGTGTCTTCTCTTTGGTAAATGCCATGTTTAGCTTTGAACGCTTTAACTTTGTATCAGATTCGGATATCTTCATGTATTTTTCTATTACCTTAAGACGATTGTCTAAATCATGTTAATTAAGATCCATTGTTTTAATCATTTTTTCTATTTCCAACCTTTTCAGCATAGTTTGTGCACTTTAGTAAGCAACATCTGTAATGTTGTCCTTCATTTCACGTTTAAGTATATCTAAATTATTTTTAAAGTCATGTACTTGTTTTGTCAAATCGGATATTTTCAAATCATCCTTTTTATTGTTACCATTCAACTCATTCATCGATTTATTAAAACTGCTTTTAATTTTGCTAATTGAGTTTAAGATTTTTTGTTCAAGTTGAGCATCTTTTGCGTTATATTCTTTGCGTATCAAATTAAACTCTTTTTGTATAAAATTTTTGACGTGAACAATGCGGTCATCTACGTATTTCTTGTTGGAAAGATGTATGCCTGCTAGTAGAGGATCCCGTTTAATGTCTTCATTTACTGCATGTATCTGGTTTTGTAAATCCAAAATGGATTGCTTTAAACCATCACGTAGCTTTTTATCAACTTGTTCAATAGAACGATAATGATGACGACCAAACTTGTCAACACTCATATTGGAAATTATGCTCCAATAATCTAAACATTAATATATAATATCTGCTTCACGTAATTCGTTGATAATGGCAACAATTTCGTTATTGTGCGATCTGTTTTCTGCTTCTTGGGAAGCAATCAGTAATTTGAGTCTGTCGCATAGTTCGTTTGGATCATCCCAATATACATATTCAATAGGATTATCGTTGTAGATCAAATGAAAATCATCGACGAGCCCTGATCCTTTGGAGCTAGATGATAAAGATAACGAATATCGAGGAGACGTTGTTGTCGATGATGAACGAGTCGTTTTTGCTAAATGAACAAGACCTTCGAAAGGTTGTCTCTTTAATGCAGTATATCGAGTTTTCGGTGGCGATTTGTTTGTTGTTTCATCGGTAGGTTTAAATAGCGGTTTGATAATATGATGGTATTTTTTCCCAGTTGCACCTTTAACACGACCTTTGGAATCCAGATGAACTTCTGTACTATGTAATAAACTTTTATAGTGCTTTAAATCTTTATCATTATAATCTTCAGGGTTATCATCGAAAATTAGTTGGTATAGACCTGGCGTTCCCGGCACCCATCCTCCTTCCCTACCACCATCACTGTTGACTTGTATACTACCTTTGTTTTTGTTAAAGTTTATTCGTCGTTTACCCAACATCCAGCCAATTTCATTATTGTAAAGAGGTCCGTAGTTTTTATCAATTTTATTATCTTTCATCCAAAATTATTTTATATACTTATGGCTCATAGGAGGATATTGCTAGATATATTCATCAATAGCCTCTTTCGAAACATTATTAGGATCAAACATTTCATGTTCGTAACTTGATCGATTGATACTGCATCGGAAAATACATCGTCATCGCCGGCTTCTTTTTTATCTCTTCCTCCGTTTTCACCTGTTCCTTTTTAACGTGTCTAAGCTTGTTATTAATAGCATGATGCATGACGATTGCGCAATATCTTTTAGAGGTTTAGCTATGGGCTTAAAGAGTTTATTTAGCGACTCATATTGTTTTGTTTTACCTAACTTTAATGACAAATACTTTTTGCGAATGACGCGAGCTAGTTCGGCAACTTTACGCTTGCACGCAGCTACCTCTTTGTCTGACATATTGTTGACATACAATGCACGTGTTTTGATCATACCTACAATTTTATAAATTTATCGAAGCCTTTACGATATCGTCCGTTAGAAGTATCGAAATCGTTAACAATGACGAATGTACCGTATTTTTCCTTCCAACATTCGGAACAAAATTATTTAAATTCGTCAAATGTCATATCAGGTGAGACGTGATCGTCAAAGACGTGTTTTAAATTGAGCTCATCCTGTTTAAACAATACAATAAGGTTAGCATTATCACGCAAAATTTGTTTACCTGCTCGACTGTATGATTGACATAGGTATGCACAATCGATATTTTTATACCTACCCAGACAATAATATTCACGTATTGTTTGTTGTGGATCCGTTAATACGTCATCAAATATGAATACTGAGTTTGGTTTAGCTTTACTTGGACTTATAACATCATCATTATCTTTAAATGGAAAATAACCTACTTCTTTCACAGACTCCAACACTTCCTTCAAAAATTGATACTTGGGTTGAAACAACGACTTTGAATCAACGTAAACATTTTTGAATTTAGCGCCATTCAGGTCAAAAAGTAATGCCAACATAACATTAGTTTTTCCACATCCGCTTGGACCACATATGATAGCACGAAAAGAATGGTTCTTGTCACGTTGTCGACAAAATCCAAGTTTTCCACTGGTAGTGTCTTGTATTGTTGAATGACCTCCATCTTGTGATTGAGATGTATTTTGTACACACGGTTATATATAAAGACATTTTGGAAAAGGCGGTTCATTTCAATGTTGGTCGTTCAAGGTGAAAGAGTTCTGAATTCTCTGATCAACAGTCTACCGTTTGAATTGCATGCTCCTGGTTACCAACATCTAGGACCTGGAACTAAATTACAGAAACATCTAGCTCGTGGAGATCCGGGGATAAATCCGTTAGATCGAGCTGCGAGAGATCACGATATCGCATATTCCCAGAGTAATTCATTCAAAGATCGGCATAAAGCAGATTGGGTCTTGGAAAACAAAGCGTGGGAACGAGTTAAAGACGCATTTGACTACTACAGCAATGAAAGTTAAACGAAAACTGGGTATGGGTATGAAACGTGTTAAAGGTGTTGGTTCATTTAAGCGACATTTGCTGCAGCCAATTCTCAAAACATTGAATCGTGCTCCTCCGTCACCAAACCTGCGTAAATCAGCCCCACTTGCACTGGCAGCAGCTAGAACAGCCATTAAGAATGTAGGTGAAAAGCAGAATGAACGAGTTCCAAGAATAATTCCATTCGAACCAAAATCTGGTGGTATTTTACCTTTAATCCCCATCTTTGCAGGCCTATCAGCTCTCGGCAGTTTGGCGGGGGCGCAAGCGCAACTGCCAAGACTGTAGTTGATTCAAAGAATGCTCAAAGGAAACTAGAAGCACTAGTTTCCTTAAAACACAAAAACGTCACAATAAAGCAATGGAACATCTAAGCAAAGGATTATACCTACGAAAAAACGCTAAAGGTGGCTTTGGATTATATTTAAAAAAGTCAAAAAACTCCCGCTAAAGCTACCTAATAGACCTTTAACCAACGTGGACTTGAATAAATTTGTTAAACAATTAAAAATACCAAATTTTCGTGGCGTGTTTATGCGAGATAATTTACAACATCATCATCATCATCATCATCATCATCATCATCATTGGTGCTACAGCCCTATAAAAGAGCCTCGACCTTCCCAAGTCTATTACGCCAGTCAGTTCTATCCATTGCCAACTGTTCCCAGTTTGCTGCGCCTATTTGTCTACCATCCTTATCTACACCATCCCTCCATCTGAGTTTTGGTCTACCCCTACTTCTACTTCCCACAGGTTGTGACATAAGGATTCTTCTAGGAGGGTTGTTCTGCTGTAATCTTGCCAGATGTCCTGCCCATCTTAGTCTTCCTATTTTTATAAAGGATACTACGTCTTTATCACCAAATATATGTTTATATCTGTGATATATCTCGTAGTTGTACCTCCTTCTCCAAACACCATTTTCACAGATGCCACCAAATATTCTTCTCAAGATCTTTCGTTCAAATATAAGCAGGAGATTTTCATCTGCCTTGGAAATGGTCCATGTCTCCGACCCATATCTCAACACTGGTTGTATAAGGGTTTTGTATAAGGTTATTTTTGTTTTTTGGCTTAAGTTTCTGCTTCTCATATGTCTACTCAGTTCAAAATAGCATTTGTGTGCTAGGATTATTCTTCGCTTGATTTCTTCCGTCATGACGTTCTCCTTGGTGATCAGGGAGCCCAAGTATGTGAATTTGTCCACCACTTCAAAGGTAGAATTATCAACCGTGAATTGGTGGCCGATGTTTCTGGCTCTATTGTTGGGTGTTGATGCCATTATCTTAGTTTTATTTTCATTTACTTGCAGGCCCATATTTTTTGAGGCGTTTGACAAGGTGGTATACATTTCTTCTAGCTTGCGTGTTGTGCGGGCAACTAGATCCACATCATCTGCATTTGCCAAAATTTGGGATGATTTATTAAAAATGTTTCCTCTGCTGTCTATTTGGGCATCCCTGACCGCCTTTTCCAAAGCTATGTTGAAAAGGAGACACGCCAGAGCATCTCCCTGTCGCAGCCCAACATGCGTTTCAAATGCCTGTGATTGTTCGCCCTGTATTGCGACTTTGCAAACAACTTTACGAATTGTAGCCTTAACCAATCTTATCAGTTTATCGGGGATGTGGAATTCATCCATCGCTTCATACAATTTATTTCTTAGGACACTATCATAGGCCGATTTAAAATCTACGAAAAAATACGAAAAAATGGTATGTGTCGATATTGAATTCATTGGTTTTTTCCAGTATTTGCCTTAGCACAAAGATCTGGTCTGTTGTTGATCGACCAGGTCTAAAACCACTTTGATATTCGCCAAGAAGCTCCTCTAAATATTCACTTAGGCGACCATATAAAATACTTGAAAATATTTTGTATGCTGTATTAAGGAGGGTTATTCCCCTATAGTTTCTACATTCTAATTCATCGCCCTTTTTGTGTAGCGGGCAAACGATCCCAATACACCACTCTTCTGGGATTTGTTCCTCATTCCAGGCTCTCAGTATGATTTTATATATATGATTAACCAAATTAACTGTGGACATCTTTGTTTAAAGTTTCTCTACAATGGAACTATCTAACAACATCTTGAGAAGTGCCATTTGCATTTTTATGGAAAATATAACGAACGTTGTTTGGTATGAACTACCTCAAGATATTCGTCGCGCACTAGAAGATCATTTACCCTGCAAGAAAGACTATGATAAGCATGAATGGAGTGATGTTTGCGGCATATATATGAAAAGTAAATGTCTATTTTGTGAAGTGTCATATTATCAGAACAATAAAACAAAACCATGTAACAGTATAAGAAAAATAACGAAATTTTTAACATATTTTGGTATTTAACTTACTACACCTTTTACCTTGTATCAGTCATGTCTCGATTGTTGACCCTGACGAGTACTACAAACGAGTTTTCGCTTACTCCTCAAGTGCCTCTTGTGCTTGATCCGTTGCGACAGTATTATGTATCAGTGTTGGGATTTCATATATTTAATTCAATTCCAAACATCGATGGTGAAAAGTTTTATTTCTATGATCAAAATGATCGTACAAAGCTGCGTAATATTGAAATTCCATCCGGATGCTATGAAATTACTGATATTGAAGTGTACATTCAGAATGAATAACTGCGTAAATACAATTCGGTTCGGGAGTTTACTTTAAGACCGAACAACAATACGCTTAAATGTGAAATTTTCTGTCAGGATCACACCATTACTTTCGATAAAGACGATAGTCTTGGAAAATTACTGGGTTTCTCCTCAAATAGAGTGTTGACACCAGAAAACATGCATTCTTCAGATCAATCTGTCAACATTACAAAATTATCGAGTCTACTTTTTGAATGCAACATTACCGAAGGAGCCTTCTACGAGGACAGACCTGCGCACACCATTCTACATTTTCCGATAAGTGTTGATCCTGGTTTTTCTATAGACGAACGTCCCCATAATCCCATATACATACCAGTAAGCAACAGCATACGCGAAATTACCAAAATAACCGTTAGTGTAGTCGATCAAGAATTAAGACCCGTCAACTTTAGAGGGGAGAAAAGTACTCTGCATTTGGATTATAAGGAAACGATATAGATGGATTTAATTATAAAACAAAACTCTACACATCAATATCCATTAGTCTCATGCAAATCTTACAAGCGACGTGACGTGTCTGCTGTCAATAAAGCTTTTCTTGTTTCCGTTGGATTAAAGTTGAAAGATGTCAAAACGTCAATACATTCGACGTCAGGTTCAGGAACCTCAACCACCTCTTTTCGACATTTACCAAAAACCTCTGTTCAACGATACTATTAGAAAAGAAGAATTTCTAACATGTACACCTTACATCAAGTCATTTAATAATAGCGACGTTGTCGAGTTTATCATAAATCAATCAGATGCATTTTTTGCGATACACGAAACACTTTTGGAAACTAAAGGAAGTATAAAGAAAGTGGGTAATGGAATTGTTTCTCTTGCACCAAATGTTGGAGCCTTCTTGTTTGATACATGTACATATATCCAAAGTTCATACGACATAGAAATAGTTCGAGATCCAGGTGTAGTTAGCACTATTCGCAGTTTGTTATGTTATACTCCTGAAGATTCCTAGTTTCTCAGTACTGCAGGATGGAACTATCCGAATAATCCACAATTATCTGGGGACAGCTTTAGTTTACTGATTTTCAACGATTACAATAAACTAACCTATGGTCGTCAAGTGTTGCGATTTGTTCAAGCACGTAATGACAGAGACTGTATTTTAGTGGAAGAACCTAATGCCACAACAACAACAACAACAGTATCTCTAACTGTTACTAGCATGGAACTCAAGGTCAAGCATGTCTTTCTCAATGATGATATAAAAATTGAATTAATGACTCCAATTAAGAATAATACACCAATAACTACTATACTTTACCTGCACTTACGGCAGGATCTCGATGTGAAATATGGAGTGTAAAGACAACTTCAGCTATTGAACGTCCACGGTATGTCATTGTAGATTTTCAAACTTCTAAACGAGATGACATTCACGTCAATCCAACGTTATTCGATCACATTAGAATGTCAAGCATACGAGTGGTTATTAATAGGGAATATTGGCCTAACGAAATAATGCAATTAGATTTTAATAAAAATGACTATGCTATAGCTCACTACAACTATACCGAATTCTTTTCCAGTTATGCTCATTCGTCAACAAAACATCCCATCTTGGATTATCAGGCATTCAAAAAATATGCATTGTTTGTTTTTGACTGTTCCAAGCAGGATGATACATCATTCAGATCGGGAACAGTTGATGTTAAGTTGGAAATCGAAGCAGATGAAGGTTTTCCGTTACTCGAGCGTACTGTTTAATTGTTCACGACAGTCTACTCGAATACTTTCCTCTAACTGAAGTTGTCAAAAATATCATTTAAACAGATTAAATAAGTTAAATGAAGTTTTAGTAGCAGACAAGCAGTCATCATGAGAGTAGCGTTCGTAGACATACAGGGATTCACCGTAGATGGGTGGTTCGTACCCAAAGAACTAAGTATGGAAATTGGTTTTAAAAATTGTCATTATATATTTAAACCTCCACAACCGTTTGCTACATTGAGTAATCAAGATAAGAAGACTGCTGCGTACTTGTAGAAAAACGTGCATGATCTTCGGTATTCTAATGGAGATGTTGAATATTCCAAAATAAATGAAATACTGGAATCTAAGTTGTTGTATGCTGCCGACTATATCTACGTTCGCGAAGAACAAAAAGCAGATTTTTTAAAGCAGAAGTGTCACATGATTCGCGTATTTCCCATAATTATCCATGTTTGCAAGTATGATGGTACACCGTGTGCAACAGGAAAATTTGTTGCAGATTCAAATGCTTGTCACACAACTGGATTATTTTTCTGCTCTTCGATAAATGTGGATCGCCTCCGCCAATGGTTTTGTGAAAAGATATTACCTATGTAAATTGGATTTTTTTAAATAAAAGAATAAAAGTTTTGCTCTAGTTTTATTTTAACACTTTTCCTTTTTTACATATTTATTTTAATGCAAGACGATTCGCATTTGCGTTTTACAAAAAAATTTATAATGATATTAATCGTCAGATATACATTCATTACTAATATGATTGTTAACAGTAAAATCGGTGAACCATATTGAGCGATGACACCATTATTAGTTTTACACCATTTTGAATCACTTTCGGTGTTATTTGGGGATATTAGCCTGATCTTGTAGAATGCTCCTCCTGACTTTGGTATCGCTTTAAAAAATACTGGAAGCTGTCAGTAATTCACCACTTCATGATCCATTAGAGTCCATTCAGTTCGATTACAGTCAGTTTTTACATCATTAAAAATATCGCCATGTTCTCAACATTGTTTGGAACGTTTGTATAAAGAACATTGTTAACTATAGCTGTGAGAATGATGAATGATATTGTTAGTTACGACATCTTCTTGGCTGAATTCTTTTTAATGGGTATTGTGTTTTTGGTAGCTTTCCATCAGACAAATGAAACTCTGCAAATCATTTTTCAATTTTCGTTATATCTTCGTACCACTATATATCCACCTTCTACTTGTATTTTTTTGCAAAACTCTTCTAGCCTGCACTGTACGAGCGACATCAGCTAAATAAAGTGGTTTTAAGTCAGTTTCCTGAGATTTTTCCAAGTATTTTAGTTGCACCCTCTTTAATAATTTTTGACACATTTTTCCAAATTTCATTATAATCTTTTTTTATGTTCCAACACATTGTTTTTTCTATTTCTGTTCTAAATTGAACTTCTTTGTCGCTTGTTAACGTCAATTAATTGTTTTTGTGACTCTCCTCGATATTTTGGTTCTATTTCATGTTTTACTTGTATATCTAGTACCAGCACTTTATGCTATTGACTTACAGTTTCACTAATTATTACTTTAGAGTCTTTATATAAGGGATGATACATAATACATACTATGTAACTTTTCTCTGTAAGCACAAATTTCAAGGATATTATTCTGTTAGTCGTTTTTATCACGTTTACAACTTTTTCTTTTATTTCTTTTTTAGCAAATACTCTTATACCTACGCAATTTGGATTCTTCTTTTTTTTGTGCAGCAACTAACGCCACTGTTTTAACTGTTAAACTACAAAGGTTATAAATTCTTGTTCTTAGTCTTTCTTTCTTAATGGAATGAGTTTTTGCTCACCCCATAGCCGAGTACCGATCATCAATAGGATGTGTTGTTAGTAAAGTACCGAATCTGCAGAGTGTAAGGGAGTTGGATAGGCCCACACCCTCCTGAGGTTTCGTTGGTTTTAAAACTTATTTTAGTTTTATTGGTCATTGATTTACCCACAGACCAAATTCATATATGAAGGCATTTGGATGTTTTTTGGGTTGGATGTGGTTATTTGACTATTATTGTTGCTTGAAATAACCTGACATTTGATCGATGCTTGAATGCACTTTTTATCAGTATCATGTCGAGTAGGATTCAGTCAGTCGTGTCAGAATTTTATGAATGAACCAAATTTTACCGATTCTCATAAATAATAAATTTTAAAAACTGTCAGAAAAATAATAATTTAATTATTTTGTTTTTTCAAAATTTTGAGAACTATTTAAAAACATTAATAGAGGAGTCCATTGAGCTGTTACATTCTGATGTGATGAACAAATGTGCGTTTCAACATCTTAGTGAAGGAACCTTTTGTAGTGTGCTTCTATTTAATAGAAAAAGAGTTGGAGAATTACAGAGGGTTACTGTTGAAGATTTCGAAAAAATTATGACAATACTTCCTCTTCGGAATTTTAAAAGTTCATAACAAATACGAAGAAAATTTTGTTAAGCGGCTTAAAAAGAATTTTTCTCCGATGAAAACGAGGACGGCCCGTTCCAATTTTATTTCCTAAAAGGACATTTAAATGCCATACAAATTCTTATATCCGTAAGAATTAATCATATAAAAAATATTGCTTTTTTGTTTGCAACTTCCAAGTCAGAAAATTCCATAATTGTTTACCAAGTGGTAAATAAGCATGTAACAAAGGCATTAGATGCAACAAAATCGTTACTTAAAACTAAAAAGTAAAATAAAGTTATACGTCGGTCAACAATTTACATTTAACTACATTAGCCAAATAGTCCTGAAACTCCTTCATGACTAAATTTATGGATATTTAAATAAATTTCAAGTTCCAAAATGTGCCTGCTGTAAAATGTGAAACCCTACTACTAATACAATTATTGGCAACATCGCAGGAGTTTAGAAGTGTACGCAAAATGGTAAATAGGGATCCCAAAAATGGTTTATTCTGTTGTGGAGTCCACTTAATCCTACGTGTTGGTCGGAGTCTACATAAAGCGCTACTCAGATAATAATATACAGGGTGTATATTCTACTAGAGTTTGTATAATACCGTTTTAATACGGAGCCTACATTAACCGCTAGATGTATATATATATATATATATATATATATATATATATATATATATATATATATATATATATATATATATATAGTAAACTCTTAAATATTGGGGAAATCTGCAAGAAAGACTCTAATGAGTATCAATTGTTTCGCCGAACTTTTTCGCCAAAGAGAATTAATTTGGCTTCTTCAAGGCTGAAAGAGAATAAATTTTAATTAGCTACCATATATTATCTATTAAAACATTATTGATCTTACCGTAACTTAGAATTGTAGAGTTAGAATATTAAAAAACTTTGCTAGTAACATAGTGGTGTTTTTTTGTTACTATGTGCAAAAAAAGTTTTTTTTTAATTAAGGTTTGAAACGTATGGTAGCTTTGAAAACCAAACCTTAATTAAAAACAACTTTTTTTGCACATGGTAACAAAAAAAACACCACTATGTTACTAGCAAAGTTTTTTAATATTTCAACTCTACAATTCTAAGTTACGGTAAGATCAATAATGTTTTAATAGATAATATATGGTAGCTAATTATAATTTATTTTCTTTCAGCCCTGAAGAAGCCAAATTAACTCTCTTTGGCGAAAACGTTCGGCGAAACAATTGATACTCATTAGAGTCTTTCTTGCAGATTTCCCCAATATTTAAGAGTTTACTATTTAACTTATCTGCAAAGATTAAATTTCTTTTCTTTTCGATATATATATATATATATATATATATATATATATATATATATATATATATATATATATATATATATATATATATAGTAAACTCTTATATATATTTATATATATATATATATATATATATATCCCGCTATCATTTTGAACTCTTTTCACGTTGCAGTATTTAGCATCACCAAGAAATGCTATCATTTTCTAATTATAAGTCGTGTATATTCCTTTAGTGTATCATTTTAGTCTTGACACCTTTGTCGGTTTTTCATTACTTTGATTATATTATATATTTATTTTTCTCACTTAACCGTCATTTTAACCTCTATACGTAAAATTGTTGTTTTTTGTATGAATACAGTATCGATAGATGTTGCCAATATATATATATATATATATTGAAATGATATTGTTTAAAAAAATTAATTTATAAGTTATATACTACATAATATTAGATATAAAAAAGTATTTGATTATATTTTAAATAAGTTATATACTAGAGAATTTAATAAAATATATTTATGTGAGGGCATTTTTAATAAATTAGCATATAATAAGTGTAAAAAGTTGTATTTTAATGTTATAAATATATTTAAGTGAGCCATGTGCATAGGCAACCAACTATACAGTAAATTGACAGATAGAAATTAATCATAATACGAATATAAGTGGGGTTATAATAATGTTAGTTTAAAATGTTTAATTTATATATATTTAATGATTTAAATGTTTATTCTGATCTGAAAAGCCTAAATGTCAACAAAATTATCAATGGAACATTAACGAATTCTCCAGAATGCAGAGTGTGACCATTGTTTACGGTCGAATATTCTGGAATAATGATTATGTCGGTGGATGGAACAGATATTTTTTCGAGAACATCCATATCGAAGAAATAGAACAAATTGGAACATGATCTCTTACCAGATGGTTCTAGAATATCAAAAAGATATAAATACCCGTGATTTGGATTCAAGATGGCAGTTTTTAGTCAGAAGTCAGGCCAGTTTATTATGAAAGTTAGTAGACACATTTAATTAGTGAAGTAAATTGTTCAGAATTTTCAAGAAGTCAGTCAGAAAAGTTTAGTAAGAAATATGAAAGTTAGTTGGAGTCAGTGAATCAAGTACAAATAGTCCAATTGTTTAATATAGTGAGTTAAATGAAGATTAAAAATTATGCATATAATTTAATGCACATTTATAATTATACACAAATAATTATTGAAGATTATAAAAGTATATTAGAAGAATATTGGATGGACATTGGAAGGAATTAAAATTATATTATGATTAGAGATTAGTATAAATCAACTTATAATAATTGGATATTAGTGTATTGAAAAGAAGAATAAATATAAATGTTGTTTGCTGGTTTGATTGGTGGTGTATAAATGCTGGTGAAGAAAACTATATCTTAAATTGGTAGAAGCTGATAATTGGAAAAAGTAATTTCACAAAAACAAGGATAACCGAAGTACGAAGACATTCAGTGATGATTAGAATCTATATAGTGGAAAACAGTTCATTTAGGCATTCAGTGAAAGAAAGGTACAAAATTTTGTTAATATAATTTAGTTAGTGTCATAACAATTTCAATTTTAAAGATATTTTGTTTAAATTTAACATTGTCTATAGAATTTAATTAGTTTTATAAGAACATCAATTTAAAGATAGTTTATTTTAAATTTACATTGGCTAGGTTAGATATATATGTGTGTTTCATAATAATTATAATAAAGATAATTTAAAAAAGTACTTACAAGCTAATTCTTTGAGAACCGCGATAAAAACCCTATATATTATATTATTAAAAATACTCATTGCTCATCATTCAAACAAAAAACACATAACAATTTGGCGCCCAACGTGGGGCTCTCTATTTAAAAGAATTAGTTTGGGAAGATAATAATAATAATAATAATAATAATAATAATAATAATAATAATAATAATAATAATAATCGACTACAAGAAAGCGTTTGATTCAGTGCCACATGAATGGCTTATAGATATATTAAAAATATATAAAGTCGATGATAACATAGTGACCTTTTTAAAACATATAATGTCAGATTGGAAGACAAAAATTCACCTCAAAATACCTGGTGAAAACAATATCGAAACTGAAAATATTGCAATCAACCGGGGCCTATTTCAAGGAGATTCGTTGAGCCCACTGTGGTTTTGTCTAGCGATGAACCCCCTATCCCAGATACTGAACTCAACTAACACAGGTTTTAGCATCAAAAATAACACCACTGTTGTTGCAAAGCTTAATCATCTATTGTATATGGATGATTTAAAACTACTAGCTTCCACTCGAAGCCACCTGGATCAGATGCTAAAAACAGTAGAAAATTTCTCTAATGATATTAGTATGCACTTCGGTCTTGACAAGTGCCGTGTCTTAAATATAATCAAAGGAAAGGTTCAGCCCGGCGGATTCGATATGCAAAACGGCCAGAACATCGAGGCCATGGGTGAAAATGATATGTATAAATACCTCGGAATAAAGCAAGCTCGGAAGATTGACCATAAGCAAATGAAAACTGAGATAACTACTGAGTTTATACGAAGGGTAAAACAGCTGCTTCGTTCACATCTTAACAGTAAAAATTTGTTTAAGGCACTAAACACCTACGCATGTTCCGCGCTTAGCTACTCATTTGGTATTGTTAAGTGGACAAAAACCGATATAGAAAATCTTCAGCGGAAAGTACGAACACACCTCACAAAGGCACAAAAACACCATCCTCGAAGTGCAGTAGAAAGAACGACATTACCGCGGTATTTAGGAGGACGAGGACTTATGGATATAAGTGAGCAACTAGAAAAACAAATTACTAATTTAAGAACTTATTTTCAGGTGCAGGCTGAGACATCTACTCTACATCGCGCGATTTGCGCAGTAGATGATACAACACCGATCAAACTGAGGGAACCAGAAATGCGCATAAACCATCTTACTAAGGACGAAAAAATGCGCACCTGGATGGGTAAACCTCTGCACGGGCGACATCCCCATGAGGTCAGTCAAGACCATGTCGACAATATAGCGTCGAACTATTGGCTGACATCAGGAAAGATGTTCCCTGAAACAGAAGGTTCACTACTGGCCATTCAGGATCAGGTTATACCAACAAAAAATTACCTGAAATATATCGTCAAAGACCCTCAGGTCCAAAACGACAAATGCCGATATGGATGTCAAGCCCAAGAAACCATCCAACATCTTACCGGGGGCTGCCAGGCATTTGCTGCAACTGACTATAAGGAACGGCATGACTCAGTAGGAAAGATCCTCCATCAAGAGATAGCTTTTAAACTGGGACTTCTACAAACAAACCATCTCCCATATTATCAATACGTTCCTGAGAGTATGCTTGAGAATGACAACTACAAGCTATACTGGGACCGCACTGTGCTCACAGACCAAACTGTAGCACATAACAGACCAGATCTCGTGCTAGTTAATAAACTTACAAGACAAACAACACTAATCGATGTGGCGATACCTAACAACAATAATCTGCGTGTTAAGTACAACGAAAAGATCGCCAAGTACAGAGATCTGGAAATACAAATAAGGAGACAATGGAGAATGGAAAGTACCCAGACGATACCTATTATTCTTTCTACCACTGGAGTCATCCCGAAGAACCTTCTAGAAAACATAAGAAAGCTGGGTCTAAATGAACATCTATATAAGATCATGCAGAAAGCTGTGCTACTTTCGACGTCCAGATGCGTTCGAAAATTTTTGGGAGATACACCGATGTACCAAGTCACCTAGGACTCGATAACATGGAAAGAGTCCCACCAGAGCTCAATCCTTTTGATACCGTAGGTATCTGGGATGAGTGAATTTTCCCCTTAGAGGGAGTGTGAGCCGTATGGCTAAATCTGGATAATAATAATAATATTCATGTTACTCGTGTTATTTCCAAAAAAGATAGGAAGATAAGTGCTCTCATATAATTAAATTAATTATCAGTAGAAAGAAAAAGTATAGATTTTAATTTTAATTATATTTGAACAAGTAAAGTCTCAAAATGTCTCAAGGAAAGAAAGGTACAAGAAGCAAAAAGAATGAAGAAGATGTGGAAGTAGAAACACAACCTATACAAGAGGAGAGTTTAGTTCAAGTTTCACAAGATACTGCAGAAATGAATCCAGAAAGAGAGGAAAATGTCAATATGGCAGCTTTGATGTCATTAATGATGCAGATGAACAAGACAATAGAAGAGAATTCAAAAGAAGTCAAAGAAGACATGAAAAAAATGGAACAGAAAATGGAAGAGAATACGAAGAAAATGGAAGAGAATACGAAAAAAATGGAAGAGAACACGAAAAAAATGGAAGAGAATTATAGAAAATTAGAAAAGAAAATAGAAGATAATAATAATAAAATTGTAAAGCAAATAGAAAAACAAATGGATAAAAAACTTGAAGCTGCAGAGAAAAAAGTAGCAAATGAAATAAAAATTATACGGAATGACTACAAGAAAAGGATAGAAAATGAGAGGACAGAAGTAAAGAGGATTATTCAAGATAATAAGATAGATATAGAACAGAAAATAGAGTTACAGAAATGTAACTTAGAAGTAAAAATTAACGAAGACAGGAGAAACACAGAAGAAAAATTAGACGATATACAACAAAATATCCAAATAAATAGTAATCAAATAAGAAATGTGGAACAGAGAATAGATGATATTTCACAAATGAGAGACATAGGGAGACCTTACTTAAATTTAACAAATGAGACTGGGATTAAATTCTCTGGTAATATAAAAAATTTGCATCCTAGAGTATACATAAATAGTTTAAAACATAAATTAAGATTGGTGAATAATATTAATGATATTAAAGATTATATTAGAATGACATTAAATGACAATGCAGCAACTTGGTTTGCTAGTATTGAGAATGATTTAGATAATTTTCAAACATTTGAAAATAAATTTTTAAATTATTATTGGGGTGAATTAGAGCAAGCCAAGTTTAGAGAAATTCTATATTTTGGAAAGTATAATCAAAATTTAAAATCAAATATGGTAGATTATGCATTGAAATTGATAACAGTTGCAAAATATTTAGAACCACCACTTAGAGAGGATGAAACAGTCTTAAATGTATCTAGACATTTTGATGCTGATGTTGTGCAAACTGTAACTGTACAAAATATTCAAACAATAGATAGTTTTATTAATTTTATTCAAAGAATACAAAGAGGCAATATGACAAGTAATAATAACAACAGAAAAAACAACAATAACTTTCAATATAATAAAAATGATAATCAACAATATAGACAATCATATAACAATAATACTAGGTATGGTGATAGTTTACAAAATTTTAATAATACTAACAGTAATTCAAATAGACAGAACTTTAATAATAATACTAGTTATAATAGACAAAATTTTAATAATAATACTAATTATAATAGACAACATTTTAATAACAGTACTAATAATAATAGACAAGATTTTAACAATAGAAGAAATACAGGGCGACCTAACTATAACAGACAGGTAAATTGTGTTCGAAGGAATAGAAGCTGCGAAGACAGGGAACGAAATAGTACAAGGCAAGAAAATGTGAGTAGAAGTCATAGTAGGGAAAGACATAGGACATCAGATCCAAGTGGTCAGATACAATCTGACAATTCTAATAATCAAAATTTTGTGCAGTAAACTTTCTGAATTACAAGTTAGGCCATTGCTATTATGAAAAACCTTCTGAATTTATTTCTTTAGATGAAGAGAAAATTATTGAATCTATTAATTTAATTTATATAAATGCTTTGGCCAAAAATAAAATGATTAAAATTATGATAGATACTGGTTCAGAAAGTACATTAGTCTCGGAGAATTTTATTTTTAATACATTAAAACTATCAGATATAATAAAGATTCCAAAAATTAAAATTATTGGTGCAAATAATAAGAAGTTGGGTGAAATTGATAAACTAGCCAATTTTAAAATTAATATTCTTAATAAAGAAATTAATATGCAAGGATTTATTGTCAAGGATTTATGTGTTGATATATTAATGGGAAATGATGAATTGGAAAAGAAGAAAGTAAAGATAGATTTTGAAGAAAAAATGGTAACTTTGGAAGGGCAAATAATTAAATTTATGCAGAAAGATGAGGTAGAAGAAGGAATAAGAGTTGATAGGATATTATTAAAAGAAAATAATGATGTTTATGAAGAAGAAATGTATTTTGATGATAGGGAAATGTCCCAAAAGAATGTAAAGAATAATTATTGTAGTGAATATTTAAGGAATGGAAATTTTAAGCAGATGGATGCCTACGAGGCGGAGTGCGTAAAATTGGAAGCAAGGAATAATGAGTACATAATGAAGAATAATTTTATTTGTAAAGAAGAAGATATGATAAAAGTTTTAAATTGCTCTGAAGAATATAAATCAATAGTCATTTCCATATTGCAGCAACACAAGGGACTTGTCAATAAAGAAAATAGAATTGCACAAAATTATATCCATAGTATAAAAGTTAAAGAAGAAAAAGATTTTAAAACAAAATCATACCCAATACCATATAAATACAGAGAAGAAGTAAACAAAACAATTAATAATATGTTAGAAGATGGAATCATTGAGAAGGCAGATACACGTTTTATCAACCCTATAGTAGTAGTGCGTAAAAGATCAGGTGAAATCAGGTTATGTTTGGATGCAAGGAATATTAACAAGATCACTGAAAAGCAATTTGAAGCACCAATGAGTATAGATGAAATACTAGGAAGAATTACAGGAATGTCATTTTTCACTAAAATTGATTTACAGCATAGCTTTTGGTTAATACCTCTAGAAAGAAAAAGTAGACAGTATACAGGATTTCAGATAGATGGAGTAGTATATCAATTCAAAGTAGTACCATTTGGACTTCAATCATCTTGCAGTGCTCTATGTAGATGTCTTCATGATATTTTGGATCAATATGAACATTTTGTAATTCACTATATTGATGATATATTAATTTTTTCTAAAACGGCTGAAGATCATGAGAAACACCTAAAAATTATAATAAATAGATTAGACAAAGTTGGACTAAAAATAAATCAAGAAAAATGTACATTTTTTCAAAAAGAAGTCATATATCTAGGTTATAAACTTAACACTAAGGGAATCGAAATGGATCCAGAACGGACACAAGTCATTCAGGAATATAAAACACCACACAATTTAAGAACTTTAAGAGGATTTATTGGAATAATTAATTATTATAAAAGGATGATACCAGATCTAAGTATAAAAGAAATTCCATTACTTGAACTACTGAGAAAAGGTGTAAAATGGAGATGGGATCAGAGAAGAGAACTAGCATTCCAAGAAATTAAAAACATTTTTCTGTCAAATTTGAAAATATACTATCCTGACTACAGACAGCCATTCATATTAAGAACAGATGCATCAATAGAGAGATTATCAGGGGTATTATTACAAATACATGATGGGGTCGAATACCCAATACAATTCATTTCAAGAATTACAAAGCCACATGAAAAGGGTTACTCAGTTTCAGAATTAGAACTAGCAAGTATAATACACTGTGTCACAAAATTAAGATTTTATTTGTTGGGTAATGAATTTACAATAGAAACAGATCACCAAGCTTTAACGTCTATATTAAATAACAAATATGGAAACAGTAGAATACATCGGTGGAGTCTAATACTTAGTGAATACTGCTTTGAAATCAAATACATTTCTGGAAAATCCAATATAGTGGCAGATGCTTTATCAAGGTTAGAAAATATACCACAAAAAGGGCAGCGAACAATAAAAATTGGATTAAATCAATTAGTAGAAAGTACTGGATTATATTCTAAAGAAGAAATTATAAGAGATCAGATCAATTTGAGTGAAAAACAAAAAGTCCTTAGGAAAGATGGGGTATATTATAAAATAATAAATGGCATAGAAGTATATGTAATAACTAGAACTTTAGCAAAGAAAATATTGAAAAATTTACATAACAATTATATGCATATTGGTTCAAGAAAGCTATGGATGCTATTTAGGGACAATTATTTTGCAAAGAATGACATAAGTATAGCAAAAGAAATTACTACCCAATGCCCAATATGTCAACTAAACAAAGAAAAGAATTTCAAAAACCAGAACACATATAAATCTAATGTTGTATATGAAAAACTAAATACAGTTTCCATGGATTTTATTTCAAATTTAGTTCTCAGTCCAACAGGAAAAAAGCATATACTAGTGATAGTTGATTTATATACAAAATTTATTAAACTATATCCCTGCTTTAGAACAAATGTTAAAACATTAAAATTATATATTAATCAATTTTTCGAAGAAATAGGACCATTTAGAAATTGCATAATAGATAATGCTACATATTTTAACAACCAAAAATTTCGGACATTTTGTGAGAAAAAGGGAATCAACATTCATTTTACAAGTATCAGACATCCTCAGGCAAATCCTGCAGAAAGATATATTAAAGAAGTTATAAAATATTTAAGGATACTGTGCCAAAACCAACATGAAACTTGGCAGCAACATATACCACAAGTAGAATATTTTTTAAATAATACACATAATTTGAATACAGAGGAAGTACCAGAATATTTAATGTTTGGCCATATAGGAAACAGAAAGTGGATTAGTGAATATAATCAGGATATGTTAGAACAAGTAATGCAGAAAGTGAATAACCGAATTAGGAGGAAAGCTGAAAAATATATCAGAAGACAAAATCGAAATATAAAAAAACCAATCACATTTCAAAAAGGAGACCAAGTGTTAATTCGTTCACTTAGAAAAAGTAATGTTAAAGAAAATCGTTGTAAGAAATTACAACCAATGTTTGAAGGTCCATATAGAATTGAAAATCAGAATGGACTAAATAGTTATGTGTTAATAGATGCAGAGAACAGACTAAGAGGCATGTTTCATATTAATGACATTTTTCAATATCATGAAGAGATTGAATAATGTTTTCTATACCTTTAACACAAATATAATAACACTAATAACTTACTGATAGATCCATTTCATACATAGATGGTAGATTTCTTTGTTGTGAATCAATTTGACATCATAATTGTTGAATTTTGTATATATGGAAATTATTTTGTACCCTAAAAATCATAATTTGGGGGTTAGATACAAAATTGATTTTATAAATGTCTTTCTAATATAATAAAGTATAAAACTTACCAATTTATATGGATGAAAGCCTGTTGAATGGAAATAATTCCTAGATTTGTATCTTAACATCCATTGTAAAATGTAAACACAATAAAACAACACACAAACTTTATTTGACATGACAGTTTGACATAGACAGCGAACAGGGATGTATTTGATAGAACAATTAAAATAGGAAATTAAATTATTCATTTATTATAATTACTAAGGTATGTGGATAAGAAAATTAATATTTAAAAAAATAATAAGTAAATTATTTATTTTAAATTTAATTTTGGGGTGTTTGAAATGATATTGTTTAAAGAAATTAATTTATAAGTTATATACTACATAATATTAGATATAAAAAAGTATTTGATTATTTTAAATAAGTTATATACTAGAGAATTTAATAAAATATATTTATGTGAGGGCATTTTTAATAAATTAGCATATAATAAGTGTAAAAAGTTGTATTTTAATGTTGTAAATATATTTAAGTGAGCCATGTGCATAGGCAACCAACTATACAGTAAATTGACAGATAGAAATTAATCATAATACGAATATAAGTGGGGTTATAATAATAATGTTAGTTTAAAATGTTTAATTTATATATATTTAATGATTTAAATGTTTATTCTGATCT
This sequence comes from Diabrotica undecimpunctata, assembly GCF_040954645.1. Lineage (NCBI taxonomy): Eukaryota > Metazoa > Arthropoda > Insecta > Coleoptera > Chrysomelidae > Diabrotica > Diabrotica undecimpunctata. The sequence continues at coordinate 91,742,769 of NC_092804.1, forward strand.
GAAAAGCCTAAATGTCAACAAAATTATCAATAGAACATTAACGAATTCTCCAGAGTGCAGAGTGTGACCATTGTTTACGGTCGAATATTCTGGAATAATGATTATGTCGGTGGATGGAACAGATATTTTTTCGAGAACATCCATATCGAAGAAATAGAACAAATTGGAACATGATCTCTTACCAGATGGTTCTAGAATATCCAAAAAGATATAAATACCCGTGATTTGGATTCAAGATGGCAGTTTTTAGTCAGAAGTCAGGCCAGTTTATTATGAAAGTTAGTAGACACATTTAATTAGTGAAGTAAATTGTTCAGAATTTTCAAGAAGTCAGTCAGAAAAGTTTAGTAAGAAATATGAAAGTTAGTTGGAGTCAGTGAATCAAGTACAAATAGTCCAATTGTTTAATATAGTGAGTTAAATGAAGATTAAAAATTATGCATATAATTTAATGCACATTTATAATTATACACAAATAATTATTGAAGATTATAAAAGTATATTAGAAGAATATTGGATGGACATTGGAAGGAATTAAAATTATATTATGATTAGAGATTAGTATAAATCAACTTATAATAATTGGATATTGGTATATTGAAAAGAAGAATAAATATAAATGGTGTTTGCTGGTTTGATTGGTGGTGTATAAATGCTGGTGAAGAAAACTATATCTTAAATTGGTAGAAGCTGATAATTGGAAAAAGTAATTTCACAAAAACAAGGATAACCGAAGTACGAAGACATTCAGTGATGATTAGAATCTATATAGTGGAAAACAGTTCATTTAGGCATTCAGTGAAAGAAAGGTACAAAATTTTGTTAATATAATTTAGTTAGTGTCATAACAATTTCAATTTTAAAGATATTTTGTTTAAATTTAACATTGTCTATAGAATTTAATTAGTTTTATAAGAACATCAATTTAAAGATAGTTTATTTTAAATTTACATTGGCTAGGTTAGATATATATGTGTGTTTCATAATAATTATAATAAAGATAATTTAAAAAAGTACTTACAAGCTAATTCTTTGAGAACCGCGATAAAAACCCTATATATTATATTATTAAAAATACTCATTGCTCATCATTCAAACAAAAAACACATCATAACAATATATATATATATATATATATATATATATATATATATATATATATATATATATTTAGCTATATTTATAAACACGGCAGATACATAATATCGATTGGTTTGGGTTGAGTTCAAAGAACGAAATAAAACTCCACTGACCGGTTAGCTGGCTGGATTCTTGAACTGAATAGATATATTTTCGTTTAGGTGCATATTTAATTTAGTAGGTACTTTTTTATAGAGAATTTTGGTAAAGTTTATCACATCAAAATAATAAATAACTATATAAACGTATAATTTTTATTTATAATTATAAAATTTGTAATATTGTTTCCAAAGTTAAAAATTCGTATAGAAGAATAAAAAAATTAATAAAAACTTACACTTTTTTACATTAGAATGAATAACTGAAAATAATTTGCAGCAACTAGTTTTTCGTAAAACAGTTTTTGAAAAATTTTGAGGTAAATGGTTAACTACCTGTTTTTAATAGGTAGGTACTTGGGATTTGATTCTTAAAGACTTTCAATGGCTAAAAGTAGAAAATCGCAAAGGGACATTTTCTTTTGATATCTACTGTTATATAGGAAATATGCATTCAGCAAGATGAGCTGAAAAATATGCACTTGTAACTTTTTGTATCATCTTTGACTCTTCGTTCATGAATAGCTCAGCATTTTTGTTCACTTAAGTCTATATCACATTTATATTTATTATATTGAGCAATTAACTTAGGTTTCTCAGATACCAATCCTCTTCTTGTCATAGTTCTAATCATCTTATAACCAAATTCTGAATATATCATGTATATGTCTCGTTTATCTCTGCACTTGGTCACACACATTCCTTCAGGACTGTAAATATTGACCACTTTACGTTTTTTTTTTTTAATTTTTTTGACAAATGAGGATTGTCTATTCGGTTATTTCTTAATATTGGCTATGAGCAATTGTCTAGTCAAGTCTACACTAGTATAGAAGTTACTCGTACTTTTCCAGTAGTCATTCAGACGGTTCATCTTAATTGTCCCCATATGGAACATAAGCCCGAGAAAAGTCTTAAATTCTGTTTTTGTTGTTTCTTTCCAAAACGCAATCATCGATTTTTCTGAACAAATTTGTGCAAGTATTTCGTCAGAGTCAATCAGAATCACTTCCACCATTCATTTAATCTACATCGTCCTCGTCAGATCCTTCTAACAATGATTGTAATGCAGCAGTGGTTAATCTACGTTTATGTTCACATCTAGCTTTTTTAGATAATTGCATAATATAATAGGATAATCTGCATTTCTATAAAAAATAGATTATTTGTTTTTTGTATTAATTTAGTTTAGGTCAAACAAGAGCTGCATTAAAGATTTTTCTAAATATAGAATGTAAACCATATTTCTAATGCTTTGTGAAAGAGAACCAGTTTATAATATTTCGGACGACGTAAAAACACCTTATTATATAATATTGGTCGATAAATTGAAATCATTGTTCAAAAAACAAATTATTTATGTGCAGATGCTCTACTATAAAATCATGTAAAACCAAAATCTCGATTAAAAAAGTTGCAACCAGTTACTTACGGTGAAACTTAACCCCAGTATTGATTTTACAAGTGATAAAATGGGTCGACAAAAGACCAGTTTTAATCCTTACAACATTTAAACATAATAGTTGTATCTTGGTTTAATCAGGTGAAAAGAAAAATTATAAACAAGTGCTAAAACCACAAACTATTCTCGATTATAATTTGGTGAAAAAGAGTGTTGATTTTAGTGATCAAATGGCTTCTTACCAAAGCCCAATACGTAAAATTCTGAAGTGGTACCAGAAAGTGGCAGTGGAATTAATATTTAATACAGCAGTAATCAATGCTTAGTTGCTAAATAATAGAAAACATGAAAAAAGCGACTACCTATCCTTGAGTTTAGACTAAAGTTGGCGAAGGCATTTGCAAATAAAGAAATGTTGTAACCCTCACGAACAGTTACACCCAAAAATACCATCTCAGGCAAAGCGATGTAGGTAATACAAAGAGAAGAAGGTGTACAAGATGTTACAAAATTTAAGAAGAAGCATGACTAGTAGAAAGGCCGATAGAAAATTTAAAAAAGTTAAAACATTATCTGAAGAATGTGATGGCAAAACTGCAATACGTCTAGCGTGCTTCATTGAAGCACATTAAAAAACAATTTTACTTATACTGGAACTATTATTGAGTAAAAACGTATTGTGCCGCAAGTGACATTATAGTATTGGAAGTCGTAAGTTGATAGTTTCTAGTAGAACGTTTTTATTGTTAATTACCTCTGTAAAAGTGAGTTATCGTATTTATAAAAAAATGGAAGTAAATAATATGTCTTCGACATCTAAAAAAGCTAGATCTGAACATAAACGTAGATTGACCACTGCTGAATTACAATCATTGTTAGAAGGATCTGGCGAGGACGATGTAGATTAAATGAATGGTGGAAGTGACTCTGATTGACTCTGACGAAATATTTGCACAAATTCGTTCAGAAAAATCGATGATTGCGTTTTGGACAGAGACAACAAAAACAGAATTTAAAACTTTTCTCGGGGTTATGTTCCATATGGGGACAATTAAGATGAACCGTCTGAATGACTAATGGAAAAGTACGGGTAACTTCTATAATAGTGTTGACTTGACTAGACAATTGCTCATAGCGATTTTCTACTTTTAGCCATTGAAAGTCTTTAAGAACCAAATCCCAAGTACCTACCTATTAAAAACAGGTAGTTAACCATTTACCTCAACATTTTTCAAAAACTGTTTTACGAAAAACTAGTTGCTGCAAATTATTTTCAGTTATTCATTCTAATGTAAAAAAGTGTAAGTTTTTATTAATTTTTTTATTCTTCTATACGAATTTTTAACTTTGGAAACAATATTACAAATTTTATAATTATAAATAAAAATTATACGTTTATATAGTTATTTATTATTTTGATGTGATAAACTTTACCACAATTCTCTATAAAAAAGTACCTACTAAATTAAATATGCACCTAAACGAAAATATATCTATTCAGTTCAAGAATCCAGCCAGCTAACCGGTCAGTGGAGTTTTATTTCGTATTTGAACTCAACCCAAACCGATCGATATTATGTACCTACCTTGTTTATAAATATAGGTAAATAGGTATATATATTTTGGCAACATCTATCGATACTGAATTCATACAAAAAACACCAATTTTACGTATAGAGGTTAAAATGACGGTTAAGTGTAAAAAATTAAATATATAAAAAAATCGAAGTATTGAAAAACCGACAAAGGTGCCAAGACTAAAAAGATACACTAAACGAATATACACGACTTATAATTACAAAATGATAGCATGTCTTGGTGATGCTAAATACTGCAACGTGAAAAGAGTTCAAAATGATAGCGGGATGTATATATATACATCTAGTGGTTAATGTAGGCTCCGTATTAAAACGGTATTATACAAACTCCAGTAGAATATAAACCGTGTATATTATTATCTGAGTAGGGCTTTATGTAGACTCCGACCAACACGTAGGATTAAGTGGACTCCACAATAGAATAAACCATTTTTGGGATCCCTATTTACCATTTTGCGTACACTTCTAAACTCCTGCGGTGTTGCCAATAATTGTATTAGTAGTAGGGTTTCACATTTTACTTCAGGCACATTTTGGAACTTGAAATTTATCTAAATATCCATCAATTTAGTCATGAAGGAGTTTCAGGACTATTTGGCTAATGTAGTTAAATATAAATTGTTGACCGACGTATAACTTTATTTTACTTTTTAGTTTTAATAAACAAGGCGGTCATTTATATTACTTGCTTTATATATTTTCAAACATAAAAAAGTGTCTATTATAAACTTGAAAAAGGGAGGTTTCCATTTTTATTAATTAGTATTTTTTGTTAAAATGCATTGAAACATTTGTTCCATAAATGTAGGTACATCGAATAGAGTAATTGAGTAATAGTTTATAAAAGTAGAAGCCCCTTCGATAGGATTATAATGTTTGTTACCCTATAAAATTAAAGAAAACTCTGAACAACAGGGAGATCTTTGTAATATTTCGATAACTGCAGTTTATGATATACAATATTTGTTTCATAGCGTAGTTAAATTTAAACTACAATAATTTATTAATCAGTCTTTAATAACATAATTTTTTACTGTCTAATTTCAATAGATATGTCGATTTTTAATTAACAAAATATTTAATACATTAAAGTTGCGTAGAGATTTTCACTACATATTTAATTTTAAAGCTATTTTATCAATTTTAGCAACAGTTGCTAATTGTTTTCTTAGTTTTGTAGACGTTAATAGTAACGATTTTGTTGCATCTAATGCCTTTGTTACATGCTTATTTACCACTTGGTAACCAATTATGGAATTTTCTGACTTAGAAGTTGCAAACAAAGAAGCATTATTTTTTATATGATTACTTCTTACGGATATAAGAATTTGTATGGCATTTAAATGTCCTTTTAAGAAATAAAATTGGAACGGGCCGTCCTCGTTTTCATCTGAGAAAAATTATTTTTAAGCCGCTCAACAAAATTTTCTTCGTATCTGTTATAAACTTTTAAAATTCCGAAGAGGAAGTTTCGTCATATTTTTTTCGAAATCTTCAACAGTAACCCTCTGTAATTCTCTAACTCTTTTCGTGTACTCAGTATCATGTCGAGTAGGATCTTGAGTTCAGACTGGAGCTCACGAAGGCAATTGCAATTAAAGAAATGTTGTAACCCTCACGATCAGTTATACCCAAAAATACCATCTCAGGCAAAGCGATGTAGATAATACAAAGAGAAGAAAGTGTACAAGATGTTACAAATTTTTAAGAAGAAGCATGACTAGTAGAAAGTTAAAACATACTCTGAAGAATGTGATGGCAATACTGTAATATGTCTAGTGTGCTTCAATTAAGCACATTAAAAAATAATTTTACTTATACAGGAACTATTATTGAGTAAAAACGTATTGTGCCTCAAGTGGCCTATAGTATTAAAGTCGTAATTTGATAGTTTCTAGTAGAATGTTTTTATTGTTAGTTACCTCCGTAAAAGTGAGTTATAGTATTTATAAAAAGATGGATGTAAATAATATGCCTTCGACATCTAAAAAAGCTAGATGTGAACATAAACGTAGACTGACCACTGCTGAATTACAATCATTGTTAGAAGCATCTGGCGAGGACGATGTAGATTAAATGAATGGTGGAAGTGACTCTGATTGACTCTGACGAAATTGCACAAAGTCGTTCAGAAAAATCGAGGATTGCGTTTTGGAAAGAGACAACACAAACAGAATTTAAGACTTTTCTCGGACTTATATTCCATATGGGGACAATTAAGATGAACCGTCTGAATGACTACTGGAAAAGTATGGGTAACTTCTATAATAGTGTTGACTTGACTAGATAATTGCTCATAGCCCATATTAAGAAATAAGCGACAATCCTCACTTGTCAAAGAAACTGAAAAAACGTGAAGTGGTCTAAAAACTAAAAAGTCCGCTATTCAAACTGGTTTTTAATAAAAAATTTAATAATATGTTAAAGTTTTTTTAATATACCCTAAAACTGAAAGCGCAAAGAATCGATTGCAAGTTACAAAATACTTGTAGAGTCATACTGTTTGGACAAGTACAGTTGTTTAAATAATCGCTTTCTGTCGTAAACAAATTGAATAAATTGTAAAATATTTTTTGATCTGCTTGATATTTAGCACACTTTAATAACTCATCAATTGCCATAATCTCTAGTAGCTATATTACCTGTCGTTGGGCAAAAAACAAAGTTATTAACATTTATAAATTACTACAAACATAATATCTTAGAGTGTACGGTTTTTTGGAATTATAGCAATTATTTATGTATGTACATTTGGTATTTCTCTACATAAAAAACTTTTTATGGTCTACAACTTTTATTTAAATTATTTTTCTTTAAAATGTATACAAAACGTTTTATAAGCAAAAAATTATTTTTTTTTGCCTTTTAAGATTGTTTAAAAAAACAAAGCAAAATCAACTGTACCTCTTTACGAATTTTTCGTCAGCTACCCCTCATACTATTTAGAATTTAAATTTCTGTATAAGATTTTTTTAAACTATTTAGCGAGGTTCCGTGAACTACTTTCTCATGGCATGGTCAAAGTCAAATATTATTTTTTTATGTGATTAAGCCACAATTATTGGTCGTTATTGAGATGAAAATTACATTTTTAATTAACTAATATTTAACGTTTTGACTTCCACTATTATTTTACAATAACTTTGTTTATTGTACTAATTATGTAAACATATGTATACACATTTTGTACAGAAAAACGATTTTTGAGAACGATTTCCGGAATAGAAATCAAAATTTCAAACATTAACACAATCACAACCAATAATTAAGGCCTTAATTCCATAAAACCATAATATTTATCTCAAACTATTCATCGATAGCTTCGACTAAACAGGTTGTAAATTGAAATTTATGTAAAATATTTCCCTACACGATTCTCTGGGCAAAAATATCTACGTTGAATAAATATAACATCTAAACGAAGAAAAAAACCTGTTGAGACTGCAACTTGTGAGCAGGTAGTTTCAATGTCGTTATTTGAACTTGACCCAAACCGATCGATATTTAGGTATCTAAAATATTATTTTAAGGATTAATACCGGCAACATCTATTGGCTCTAAAATGATGCCAAATACAGTGATTTTAATACTCGATGTTAAAACGTAGGTTTGATGTAAAAAATTAAATATATAAAAAAAATCGGAATATTGAAAAACCGACAACAGTGCCAAACCTCATGCCAAACCTACAAAGGTGCCCTAAACGAACATACACAATTTATAAATAGAAAATGATAGCAATTCTTGGTGATGCTAAATTACTGCAACGTGAAAAGAGTTCAAAAGGATAGTGGGATATATATATATAAGAAAAAAGAACAAAATACAAAATATATTATTAGATTAGGACATTTTTATATTAATTCTTTTTGAGATGTATTAGCAGCAATTTTATTTACCAAACTAATTTTATTTGGTGAGTTAACAAAAATTTTTTTTCTTTCTAGTTCAACTTTGTAAGATATTTTGTCTTTTTTAGCAGCTCTTGATAATAATTGTAGACACAATTGAAAGCTCGAGATAATAAATAGTTAACCAGTAGCCCTTTTTATTTACTCCAACCCATCCAAAACATTTATATTTTTTTTCCAAACGAGTCACAAGTACTTCTTTTTTCTTATATATATATATATATATATATATATATATATATATATATATATATATATATATATATATATATATATATACTGTTATGATGTTTTGTTTGTGTATAGTTTTATGAGCAATGAGTATTTTTAAATAACATATATATATATATATATATATATATATATATATATATATATATATATATAGACATAGTAAAAAATACGACCGTTGATTAAATTTGGAATATATTCAATGGTTGAATAGCAGAGGTTTTATCGGTCAATAATTGGCAAATAAAAGACGTCAACTACTTTATTGCTTTATTTGAATACGTTTCGCTTTTATTTTTAAAAGCATCATCAGTTCACTACAAATAAAAAAGATTTTAGAATATAAGTAAGCAAACCAACAGGGTTCATACTTACAAAAACAATTTGTAGGGTTTTTTTAAAGATGTTATAAAAACTCTACGATAACTTAACATTAAAGATTAAAAACTAAACGGGAGAAACGAAACAAAAAATACAAGTAAAACTGTAAGAACATTAGTTCATTTAATTTTAACCGATGGCTTCATTTGAACGTTGGTTTAAGCTCTTTCGAGGGTCAAACCACACTAATCTTTTCGATTGTTTTGGATCGGCTCGTCATAATTTTCACATGTGGCTTGTTATCGTCCATGTGTTTCTTTGGAATGCATGGTGCAGATTACGATACTTAAGGGAAGTATCAAGCGGAACAGGGACGGACCTTTTTTTTAAAAAGGATTCATTAATTCCTTTTTCTTTAAGAAACAAACAAACAAAAGAAAAGAAAAAAAGAAGAAATTTGGAAAGAAAAATAGGATTGGCTACTGTCTTGTAAGGGTTTTATTTATTTTGTATGATGAGGGAATGATATATCTGACTCAAGTTGTCGATGTCGGTTCTCTTATTTAGGGAGGATGGATGTTTAAGAATTTGACACATTTCAAGGATGGATCGCTTATGATGATTTCGCTCCCTTCAAGGTCGACTAACGTCCCACAAAAGCGACATTAGGATTTCTAAACCATCTTGTGCCCTTGCACAGCATGCCATTTCAACCAAACACAGTATCGACTTCACGAACACCAAAATACTGTGCAAACGACAAAATCATCATAAGCGATCCATCCTTGAAATGTGTCAAATTTTTAAACATCCATCCTCCCTAAATAAGAGAACCGACATCGACAACTTGAGTCAGATATATCATTCCCTCATCATACAAAATAAATAAAACCCTTACAAGACAGTAGCCAATCCTATTTTTCTTTCCAAATTTCTTCTTTTTTTCTTTTTTTTTTGTTTGTTTGTTTCTTAAAGAAAAAGGAATTAATGAATCCTTTTTAAAAAAAAGGTCCGTCCCTGTTCCGCTTGATACTTCCCTTAAGTATCGTAATCTGCACCATGCATTCCAAAGAAACACATGGACGATAACAAGCCACATGTGAAAATTATGACGAGCCGATCCAAAACAATCGAAAAGATTAGTGTGGTTTGACCCTCGAAAGAGCTTAAACCAACGTTCAAATGAAGCCATCGGTTAAAATTAAATGAACTAATGTTCTTACAGTTTTACTTGTATTTTTTGTTTCGTTTCTCCCGTTTAGTTTTTAATCTTTAATGTTAAGTTATCGTAGAGTTTTTATAACATCTTTAAAAAAACCCTACAAATTGTTTTTGTAAGTATGAACCCTGTTGGTTTGCTTACTTATATTCTAAAATCTTTTTTATTTGTAGTGAACTGATGATGCTTTTAAAAATAAAAGCGAAACGTATTCAAATAAAGCAATAAAGTAGTTGACGTCTTTTATTTGCCAATTATTGACCGATAAAACCTCTGCTATTCAACCATTGAATATATTCCAATATATATATATATATATATATATATATATATATATATATATATATATATATATATATATATATATATATATATATATATATATATATATATTGTTATGATGTGTTTTTTGTTTGAATGATGAGCAATAAGTATTTTTAATAATATAGGGTTTTTATCGCGGTTCTCAAAGAATTAGTTTGTAAGTACTTTTTTAAATTATCTTTATTATAACTATTATAAAACACACATATATATATCTAACCTAGCCAATGTAAATTTAAAATAAACTATCTTTAAATTGATATTCTTATAAAACTAATTAAATTCTATAGACAATCTAAAATTTAAACAAAACTATCTTCAAAATTGAAATTGTTATGACACTAACTAAATTATATTAACAAAATTTTGTACCTTTCTTTCACTGAATGCCTAAATGAACTGTTTTCTACTATATAGATTCCAATCACCACTGAATGTCTTCGTACTTCAGTTATCCTTGTTTTTTTGTGAAATTACTTTTTCCAATTATCAGCTTCTACCAATTTAAGATATAGTTTTCTTCACCAGCATTTATACACCACCAACCAAACCAGCAAACAGCATTTATATTTATTCTTCTTTTCAATATACCAATATCCAATTATTATAAATTGATTTATACTAATCTCCAACCATAATATAATTTAATTTCTTCCAATATACTTTTATAATCTTCAATAATTATTTGTGTATAATTATAAATGTGCATTAATTATATGCATAATTTTTAATCTTCATTTAACTCACTATATCAAACAATTCGACTATTTGTACCTGATTCACTGACTCCAACTAACTTTCATATTTCTTACTAAACTTTTCTGACTGACTTCTTGAAAATTCTGAACAATTTACTTCACTATTCACTAATTAAATGTGTCTATTAACTTTCATAATGAACTGGCCTGACTTCTGACTAAAAACTTCCAAAAACTGCCATCTTGAATCCAAATCACGGGTATTTATATCTTTTCAATCTTCCAGAACCATCTGGTAAGAAATCATGTTCCAATTTGTTCTATCACTTCTATATAGATGTTCTCGAAAAAAATATCTGTTCGATCCACCGCCATAATCATTATTTCGAGAATGTTCGACTGTAAACAATGGTCACACTCTGCACTCTGAAGAATTCGTTAATGTTCCATTGATAATTTTGTTGACATTTAGGCTTTTCAGATCAGAATAAACATTTAAATCATCAAATATATATAAATTAAACACCTCAAACCAACATTATTATTATAACCCCACTTATATTCGTATTATGATTAATTTCTATCTGTCAATCCACTGTATAGTTGGTTGCCTAAGCACATGGCTCACTTAAATCTATTTACAACATTAAAATTACTAAAATACAACTTTTTACAATTATTATATGCTAATTTATTAAAAATGCCCTCACATAAATATATTTTTATTAAATTCTCTAGTATATAACTTATTTAAAATAATCAAATACTTTTTTATATCTAATATTATGTAGTATATAACTTATAAATTATTTTCTATAAACCCCAATCGTCACAATACCCCAAAAATAATATTTAAAATAAATAATTTACTTACTATTTTTTTAAATATTAATTTTCTCATACCTTATTAAATTTAATAAATTAATAATTCAATTTTTTTTTTGATTATTTAAAATGTGTTAAATACCTCCCTGTTCGCTGTCTATGTCAAAGCAAAGAACAACGGATCACAGTTCGGCTATTCTATGGTGAAACTGTCATGTCAAATGGAACAATGGATATTATACCAGAGAATAAAATATAACCTTAATTAAAATATAATCTATATTGTGTTCTGTTTATTTATATAGACAAAATCTAGGAATTATTTCCATTCAACAGGCTTTCATCCATATGAATTGGTAAGTTTTACACTTTTTATAAAGACATTTACACAATCAATTCTGTATCTAACCCCAAATTATGATTTTTAGGGTACAAATTAATTTCCATATATACAAAATTCAACAAGTATGATGTCAAATTGATTCAAAATAATGAAATCTACCATCTATCATTTAACAAATCAAGTCTATTGAATAAAATGGATATATCAGTAAGTTATTAGTGTTATTATATTTGTGTTAAAGGTTTTTGAAATTCTTTTCTTTGTTTAGTTGACATATTGGGCATTGGGTAGTAATTTCTTTTGCTATACTTATGTCATTCTTTGCAAAATAATTGTCCCTAAATAGCATCCATAGCTTTCTTGAACCAATATGCATATAATCGTTATGTAAATTTTTCAATATTTTCTTTGCTAAAGTTCTAGTTATTACATATACTTCTATGCCATTTATTATTTTATAATATACCCCATCTTTCCTAAGGACTTTTTGTTTTTCACTCAAATTGATCTGATCTCTTATAATTTCTTCTTTAGAATATAATCCAGTACTTTCTACTAATTGATTTAATCCAATTTTTATTGTTCGCTGCCCTTTTTGTGGTGTATTTTCTAACCTTCATAAAGCATCTGCCACTATATTGGATTTTCCAGAAATGTATTTGATTTCAAAGCAGTATTCACTAAGTATTAGACTCCACCGATGTATTCTACTGTTTCCATATTTGTTATTTAATATAGACGTTAAAGCTTGGTGATCTGTTTCTATTGTAAATTCATTACCCAACAAATAAAATCTTAATTTTGTGACACAGTGTATTATACTTGCTAGTTCTAATTCTGAAACTGAGTAACCCTTTTCATGTGGCTTTGTGATTCTTGAAATGAATTGTATTGGGTATTCGACCCCATCATGTATTTGTAATAATACCCCTGATAATCTCTCTATGGATGCATCTGTTCTTAATATGAATGGCTGTGTGTAGTCAGGATAGTATATTTTCAAATTTGACAGAAAAATGTTCTTAATCTCTTGGAATGCTAGTTCTTTTCTCTGATCCCATCTCCATTTTACACCTTTTCTCAGTAGTTCAAGTAATGGAATTTCTTTTATACTTAGATCTGGTATCATCCTTTTATAATAATTAATTATTCCAATAAATCCTCTTAAAGTTCTTAAATTGTGTGGTGTTTTATATTCCTGAATGACTTGTGTCCGTTCTGGATCCATTTCGATTCCCTTAGTGTTAAGTTTATAACCTAGATAGATGACTTCTTTTTGAAAAAATGTACATTTTTCTTGATTTATTTTTAGTCCAACTTTGTCTAATCTATTTATTATAATTTTTAGGTGTTTCTCATGATCTTCAGCCGTTTTAGAAAAAATTAATATATCATCAATGTAGTGAATTACAAAATGTTCATATTGATCCAAAATATCATGAAGACATCTACATAGAGCACTGCAAGATGATTGAAGTCCAAATGGTACTACTTTGAATTGATATACTACTCCATCTATCTGAAATCCTGTATACTGTCTACTTTTTCTTTCTAGAGGTATTAACCAGAAACTATGCTGTAAATCGATTTTAGTGAAAAATGACATTCCTGTAATTCTTCCTAATATTCCATCTATACTCATTGGTGTTTCAAATTGCTTTTCAGTAATCTTGTTAATATTCCTTGCATCCAAACATAACCTGATTTCACCTGATCTTTTTCGTACTACTACTATGGGGTTAATAAAACGTGTGTCTGCCTTCTCAATGATCCCATCTTCTAACATATTATTAATTGTTTTGTTTACTTCTTCTCTGTATTTATATGGTATTGGGTATGATTTTGTTTTAAAATCTTTTTCTTCTTTAACTTTTATACTATGGATATAATTTTGTGCAATTCTATTTTCTTTATTGACAAGTCCCTTGTGTTGCTGCAATATGGAAATGACTATTGATTTATATTCTTCAGGGCAATTTAAAACTTTTATCATATCTTCTTCTTTACAAATAAAATTATTCTTCATTATGTACTCATTATTCCTTGCTTCCAATTTTACGCACTCCGCCTCGTAGGTATCCATCTGCTTAAAATTTCCATTCCTTAAATATTCACTACAATAATTATTCTTTACATTCTTTTGGGACATTTCCCTATCATCAAAATACATTTCTTCTTCATAAACATCATTATTTTCTTTTAATAATATCCTATCAACTCTTATTCCTTCTTCCACCTCATCTTTCTGCATAAATTTAATTATTTGCCCTTCCAAAGTTACCATTTTTTCTTCAAAATCTATCTTTACTTTCTTCTTTTCCAATTCATCATTTCCCATTAATATATCAACACATAAATCCTTGACAATAAATCCTTGCATATTAATTTCTTTATTAAGAATATTAATTTTAAAATTGGCTAGTTTATCAATTTCACCCAACTTCTTATTATTTGCACCAATAATTTTAATTTTTGGACTCTTTATTATATCTGATAATTTTAATGTATTAAAAATAAAATTCTCCGAGACTAAAGTACTTTCTGAACCAGTATCTATCATAATCTTAATCATTTTATTTTTGGCCAAAGCATTTATATAAATTAAATTAATAGAGTCAATAATTTTATCCTCATCTAAAGAAATAAATTCAAAAGGTTTTTCATAATAGCAATGGCCTAACTTGTAATTCAGAAAGTTTACTGCACAAAATTTTGATTATTAGAATTGTCAGATTGTATCTGACCACTTGGATCTGATGTACTATGTCTTTCCCTACTATGACTTCTACTCACATTTTCCTGCCTTGTACGATTTCGTTCCCTGTCTTCGCAGCTCCTATTCCTTCGAACACAATTTACCTGTCTGTTATAGTTAGGTCGCTCTGTATTTCTTCTATTGTTAAAATCTTGTCTATTATTATTAGTACTGTTATTAAAATGTTGTCTATTATAATTAGTATTATTATTAAAATTTTGTCTATTATGATTACTGTTATTATTATTAAAATTTTTTAAATTATTACCATATCTATAATTATTGTTATATGATTGTCTATATTGTTGATTATCATTTTTATTATATTGAAAGTTATCATTGTTTTTTCTGTTGTTATTATTACTTGTCATATTGCCTCTTTGTATTCTTTGAATAAAATTAATAAAACTATCTATTGTTTGAATATTTTGTACAGTTACGGTTTGCACAACATCAGCATCAAAATGTCTAGATACATTTAAGACTTGTAACAAAATACTGGGGTGTGTAGGAGGAGAGAGGTATAAGAAGAGTGGTCTATATATATGGGATAAAATAGATAACAATTAAGTAAAGAAGTATGAAAAAAAAAATATTGGACGGAATGTGGCTAGGCTAGCAATGTATGCAAGAGAATGACCACTAGAAACTCAAGGATGGATACGGCCAATTTGCATGCCTTTTAAAGACAGTAAATCAGGAAAATATGTATGATGGATAGAAAAGAAGATAAGAAAAATGAATAGATATAATGAAAGTTAACAAAGAAAACAAATTGAGGGCGCCAGAAGAGGGATACTACTCTAAAAAGAGTAACGGTCACTCTTCCAGGTATCGTATACTGCTAATATTAATTAAAGTTGATGTAATAAACAAAAATGCTGTAAATGTAAAAAGGTAAGGAAATATTAATAAAAAATTATATGCAAAACAAATTCAAGTTTATTAAATATAACTTCTTAGATTTTGACAATCTCTAAGTTACCAAAAAGTATATGAAAATTTCACAATATAATATTTTAAAAAAAGAATGTTGAAAACAACTATAATAAAAAGTTGAAAACTAGACAGAATAACTCTGATATAGAGTGTACAACCTACATCTAGGTTAAAAAAACAACCTTAAACAAAATAATGCTAACGTTCGAAGAACGTATAGCCAAGTAAATATATCAAACTTACCTACAATATGACCAACAATATTGTTAAACAACTCTAAATGCACATACAAACAAAATAATATATATAAATGGGAACAAGCCAAGTTAAACAATTGAAACGGTATATTATCCTGAAGGGATAATAACCGGAGTTAATAACGCAAGATGAAATATAAAAAATTAGTTAAATAAACAAATAATAAAATAATTAAAATTAATAATGAAATAAATGGTTAATACAAAAAAACAATGGAAGATAATCTCTGGGTAGAATTTGAGCTCAAACTTACCGATACCTTACACCAAGGGGAGTTATATTAATTAATATATATATATATATATATATATATGTTATAAAAAAAAACTAGAACTGGTGAAACAAGATATATATATATATAGTTCTGAATCAAAAACCAACTGTCCTCCTACAGCTGTCTGGAAGGATACTCCCGAATGGTTTCGGTGTCCCAGCGAAGTCCTCCTTGAGGTCCGAAATTAGCACGGAGCTGGTGCTAATTGGCTCAGTTCCGATGATGACTGTCCTGCCCTACCTCTAGGTGCAGGCTGGAGAAAAAATGAGGGTGGAGTAGATAATACTCCCTGTGGCTTGTCCCAATGACCCTGATTCTTATTAGAGTTGAAGTGGTACTCTCCCTCGGATGTTCTGAGGGAAATTTATAATTCCATGGTAGGTGGCTGAAAACAATTCCCCGTTACTTCTAATCTCAATATTGATAAAAAGAAATCAAAGAAGAAGTGAGGAAAGTTTCTTTCAGCATAAGAAACCGGAGCAAAAAGATAATTATGGTAGATAAAAAAACCCATCCAATCGGATGTAGCGTGACCTTGCTTCACATAGAGTAAAAATATAATGGCCTTGGACAAAATACTATATTAAAATATGAAATAATGAATCTGAATAATAGGATATAGATAAAATACTCTAATGTTTATAATATAAAAAATTATTATTTACCAGATAGCTAATCAATTCCGTGCTAGAAATCTCACTTCACCTCCCGAGTTTGCGAAAACACCGTCAATTAAATCGTTATGGTATACTTAGAATATTTAACTTCTTGAAGTGAAGGAAATTCTATGCATTAATTGGATTTTCTTTCGCTAACTGCCACTTGTACCACTCCAAACTCTCGATCAGAAGTGAATTTTAATTCACAGTTAATTAACCAAGAAGAGCCAATTTCCACCTCCCTTAATCTCCTGTCATCTCTTTTGGTTCGCAATGGTACCAAATTAGAACAGAGTGACAACTTAAATTATTAACAATACACACTTAATGGGCAAATGAACACTTAAAGTTAGGCAACCCATACTACGTCTCTGAAATTATTTTTAATATAAATTGTTTATTATTTTAATTTAAATTGTAATAAAAGTAACGACTGTTACATTCCCCTACTAGTCGGGAAAAAAAAAATTTTAATCAAAATTTTTTTTCCATAAAATTAAAGTATCAATAACTAAGTGTACTGGCCTAACATTCCACGTTGATCCGTAAGTTTACACAAAAAAAAAATAACCACGAACTAACGATCACGGGAAAAAAAGAATGGTCATGGCGCCAGACACCACAAACTCAGATGACTCAAAGTAAAAATCAAAGTCTCAATCGACAATATGCTTAAAAGCCAAATATTAACTAAATATACCAACTAAATTCTTGCTGACAAATAAATGTCGAATTGGGCACTAAATCCAAAATTGAACTATCCATGGACATCAGCTCTATAAGACTAAGTATATCCAAGGACGAACAACCAGGCAAATGTATGAGCCAATTCAACCAATATCTCACCCAGAGATATACTAAACTAAGATCAAAGAAATCATAAACTAAATAGGTTAAGAATTGAACACTTAATCCAAAATTGAACTAACAATGGACACCAGATTCATAGTAATATATCCAGAGAAGAACAATCAGGAAGATTTATGGAGCAATTCTCACCAAACCAAATAACACAAATAGTAATCTAAATCGTAAACATACCAAAGTATATCAAAGACGTAATAACCAAAATAAATGTGAAATAGGACGCTTAATCCAAAGTCAGACTATCAATGGACACCAGATTCATAAAAGCATATCCAAAGAAGAACGACCAGGAAGATTTATGGACCTATTCACACCAATACTAAATCTCAAAACTAAATGAGGTCTACGTACACCCACATATGGTGATACGAACCTACATAACCAAATAAACCAAATAAGTGAGGAATCAGACACTGAATCCAAAATCGGACTATCGATGGACACCAGATTTATAAATAGAGCATATCCAAAGAAGAACGATCAGGAGAGGACCAATTCTCACTAATGCTGATAACTAAATTAGCTCTTACCCTCATCCGGTAATATGAGCCAATGCCAACTAAGTAATTACAATAAAGCAAAATTTCCTAAAGTGTAAAGCAGCATTGTCACACTTATTCAGACTAAGTAATGTAATATGTAACTGAACTAAACCAAAGATAAAGATAAATACCTAAAGTCTAAAGTCTAAAATGGACTAAAGGAATTCAGAGGCTAAATAAATTTTGAGGGTGCTGGTATTCGCTAACTATAGCATGGGGCTACAACAGATGTATAAGAATAACCAGACACCGATAAAATACCAATAGAAATCCTAAGAAAATATAAGTGGTGGACTTTTCCTATAATACCATTACTAACGAAAGAAAAAAAAATATGTCGAGAACAAGCAACCAATTTTGAACAAAACTGTAGATTTATAACAAGTTCTCGTAGCATGGAATTATCCGGGAATAGTCCTAAATCTAAACAGCAATTTATGCCTAAGGAAAGAAGTGGGATTACACTAAGAGAACAACTCATTTGTCTAAACTCTTAAATAGTGAAAATGACTAACTTGACATGTGTAGGGACAGCTAAAGAAAAAAACATAACCTGAAGTAAGATAACTAATATGAACTAATTAAACTTCCCTATCAAGTTGTGAAAAGGTAACTGGAATATTTGGACAATCACACAAGAATGGTTAGGACATGTCGCGAGCATTTCCTGACCAGAAATATTATGAGGCATAAACATCTGCCTACTCTGCAATAAACACATATAGTACGAACCTAATTGAGCAGCAGTGATCAGTTGCTGAGCAACAATCTCGAACCCACGTATTCACTAAAGCTGAGTATTGACAGATTCATTGACAGAAAATTCAGAAGAATAAATAAGAAGAAATAAGAAGGACGCCGGTCATCCTTACCTACTTCAAAATTCCAAACTAATTCCAGAACCATCCTGTATATGGAATCAGGACTTAAATTATTGTAGAGTATTTAAGATTTTCGTGACAAGTGAAAATAAAGCAGACCAAAGATAAAAAAAAAAATCACAACATCTTTCCAAGTTGGCAAATATTGAACAAATATATCAAAACAAATACTAAGGAATCAAATATCAAAGATATAACACACAATATATGATCCAGTAGTGTAACAACATAGTTCCATAGTTCCTTATCAGTAATAGGATTAACTATAAGTATAAATCTAAATGTGTAAATATATACTAAACAACCCTCGTATCATAAGAGGTTAAAAGGAGTAATTCTCCTGGGAAAATTAGTACTTAAGAATATTAATTCATAATAAAGTGCATCATTTATAATACAAAAAAAAATGGATAAGTCATACATACTAATTATCTAATAAGTTATAGAAGTCATTAACCAATGCCAAAAGATACAAAAAATAGCGGTGTACCTACGTTATCTGGTGATTAAGAAAATCTTAGACTAAAATGTAAAATATAATCAAAATAAGCTAACGACAAACAGAGAAAGAGATTAGCTTAAACGAAAGTGTTAAGTTAGTCTTCTTCTGAGGATGAAGAACTAACCTCGTCGATGGTGTTATCAGGCAGTAAATCCTTTACATGAAATTGACCAATTCGTTTGTTGGACGAATTGTCCCTTAATTCATATACCAAAGGAGATATTACCCTTACAACCGTACACGGAATGTATTTCTGGCAAAATTTTGCCGAAATAGCATCACCTTTACTTGATTTTACAAAGTTTCTCTTTAAAACTCTATCGCCAACAAAGAATCGCAAATCTCTCTTCCTAACTAGTAAAGAATTTAAATCTAAATCTAAAGTATTTGATTGGTTATAAATATTATATGGTACAACCATAGACATATCATCATCATCAACAAACCTAGAAGTTGATACTGATAATGGAACTATTTCACTACTGTAATCATTAGAATTGTGTTTAACGCTACTGGGTAAAGAAGAATTGGTAGTTGACCATCTGTGATCACTTAAAACAGGCGGATTCAACGTTTCATGATTAGTAGTTAATTTCGGGACTGATTTGTGAAAAAAAATGTGGCCAAGTTATTAGCAACACACCACCAAGATCAAAATAGCCAGCAAAAATAATATATATATTATAATCAAATAAATACCTTAGTTATCTTACTAAAATACTCAAAATAATTTCTAGTTATATGTAAATTATAACTATTCTAAACCAAATATTAATATATATGCAACAATTAATAGTACCTATAAGTATAATACTGTTGGCTGTAGGAATAAAAGTTTATATAATATACGATATAAGTATGTGTAGGTAAGTAAGTAAATATAAGTTCTCAATAAAAATACAAAATTCAACATAGAATGTAAGTTGTACTACTATAACCTATCACTGAGGTCTCAAAATATTAATAACTAATAAATCTAATAAATAAAACTAATAAATCAATACAGCAGTATAAGTATACCTGTTTAGTATTAATAAAAAATTTAAAGATAGAATAAATCAGCAATAATATGAGTAAAAAAAAAAGAAAAAGCAAAAATACAAAAACTCAAGTAAGAAAAAAAAGAAATCAGCTAAAACTACTGTCTTAAAACCAAAAACTTGGAAAAGGCCCCACGTTGGGCGCCAATGTAACAAAATACTGGGGTGTGTAGGAGGAGAGAGGTATAAGAAGAGTGGTCTATATATATGGGATAAAATAGATAACAATTAAGTAAAGAAGTATGAAAAAAAAAATATTGGACGGAATGTGGCTAGGCTAGCAATGTATGCAAGAGAATGACCACTAGAAACTCAAGGATGGATACGGCCAATTTGCATGCCTTTTAAAGACAGTAAATCAGGAAAATATGTATGATGGATAGAAAAGAAGATAAGAAAAATGAATAGATATAATGAAAGTTAACAAAGAAAACAAATTGAGGGCGCCAGAAGAGGGATACTACTCTAAAAAGAGTAACGGTCACTCTTCCAGGTATCGTATACTGCTAATATTAATTAAAGTTGATGTAATAAACAAAAATGCTGTAAATGTAAAAAGGTAAGGAAATATTAATAAAAAATTATATGCAAAACAAATTCAAGTTTATTAAATATAACTTCTTAGATTTTGACAATCTCTAAGTTACCAAAAAGTATATGAAAATTTCACAATATAATATTTTAAAAAAAGAATGTTGAAAACAACTATAATAAAAAGTTGAAAACTAGACAGAATAACTCTGATATAGAGTGTACAACCTACATCTAGGTTAAAAAAACAACCTTAAACAAAATAATGCTAACGTTCGAAGAACGTATAGCCAAGTAAATATATCAAACTTACCTACAATATGACCAACAATATTGTTAAACAACTCTAAATGCACATACAAACAAAATAATATATATAAATGGGAACAAGCCAAGTTAAACAATTGAAACGGTATATTATCCTGAAGGGATAATAACCGGAGTTAATAACGCAAGATGAAATATAAAAAATTAGTTAAATAAACAAATAATAAAATAATTAAAGTTAATAATGAAATAAATGGTTAATACAAAAAAACAATGGAAGATAATCTCTGGGTAGAATTTGAGCTCAAACTTACCGATACCTTACACCAAGGGGAGTTATATTAATTAATATATATATATGTTATAAAAAAAAACTAGAACTGGTGAAACAAGATATATATATATAGTTCTGAATCAAAAACCAACTGTCCTCCTACAGCTGTCTGGAAGGATACTCCCGAATGGTTTCGGTGTCCCAGCGAAGTCCTCCTTGAGGTCCGAAATTAGCACGGAGCTGGTGCTAATTGGCTCAGTTCCGATGATGACTGTCCTGCCCTACCTCTAGGTGCAGGCTGGAGAAAAAATGAGGGTGGAGTAGATAATACTCCCTGTGGCTTGTCCCAATGACCCTGATTCTTATTAGAGTTGAAGTGGTACTCTCCCTCGGATGTTCTGAGGGAAATTTATAATTCCATGGTAGGTGGCTGAAAACAATTCCCCGTTACTTCTAATCTCAATATTGATAAAAAGAAATCAAAGAAGAAGTGAGGAAAGTTTCTTTCAGCATAAGAAACCGGAGCAAAAAGATAATTATGGTAGATAAAAAAACCCATCCAATCGGATGTAGCGTGACCTTGCTTCACATAGAGTAAAAATATAATGGCCTTGGACAAAATACTATATTAAAATATGAAATAATGAATCTGAATAATAGGATATAGATAAAATACTCTAATGTTTATAATATAAAAAATTATTATTTACCAGATAGCTAATCAATTCCGTGCTAGAAATCTCACTTCATCTCCCGAGTTTGCGAAAACACCGTCAATTAAATCGTTATGGTATACTTAGAATATTTAACTTCTTGAAGTGAAGGAAATTCTATGCATTAATTGGATTTTCTTTCGCTAACTGCCACTTGTACCACTCCAAACTCTCGATCAGAAGTGAATTTTAATTCACAGTTAATTAACCAAGAAGAGCCAATTTCCACCTCCCTTAATCTCCTGTCATCTCTTTTGGTTCGCAATGGTACCAAATTAGAACAGAGTGACAACTTAAATTATTAACAATACACACTTAATGGGCAAATGAACACTTAAAGTTAGGCAACCCATACTACGTCTCTGAAATTATTTTTAATATAAATTGTTTATTATTTTAATTTAAATTGTAATAAAAGTAACGACTGTTACAGACTGTTTCATCCTCTCTAAGTGGTGGTTCTAAATATTTTGCAACTGTTATCAATTTCAATGCATAATCTACCATATTTGATTTTAAATTTTGATTATACTTTCCAAAATATAGAATTTCTCTAAACTTGGCTTGCTCTAATTCACCCCAATAATAATTTAAAAATTTATTTTCAAATGTTTGAAAATTATCTAAATCATTCTCAATACTAGCAAACCAAGTTGCTGCATTGTCATTTAATGTCATTCTAATATAATCTTTAATATCATTAATATTATTCACAAATCTTAATTTATGTTTTAAACTATTTATGTATACTCTAGGATGCAAATTTTTTATATTACCAGAGAATTTAATCCCAGTCTCATTTGTTAAATTTAAGTAAGGTCTCCCTATGTCTCTCATTTGTGAAATATCATCTATTCTCTGTTCCACATTTCTTATTTGATTACAATTTATTTGGATATTTTGTTGTATATCGTCTAATTTTTCTTCTGTGTTTCTCCTGTCTTCGTTAATTTTTATTTCTAAGTTACATTTCTGTAACTCTATTTTCTGTTCTATATCTATCTTATTATCTTGAATAATCCTCTTTACTTCTGTCCTCTCATTGTCTATCCTTTTCTTGTAGTCATTCCGTATACTTTTTATTTCATTTGCTACTTTTTTCTCTGCAGTTTCAAGTTTTTTATCCATTTGTTTTTCTATTTGCTTTACAATTTTATTATTATTATCTTCTATTTTCTTTTCTAATTTTCTATAATTCTCTTCCAATTTCTGTTCCATTTTTTTCATGTCCTCTTTGACTTCTTTTGAATTCTCTTCCATTTTTTTCGTATTCTCTTCCATTTTCTGTTCTATTTTTTTATGTCTTCTTTGACTTCTTTTGAATTCTCTTCCATTTTTTTCGTATTCTCTTCCATTGTCTTGTTCATCTGCATCATTAATGACATCAAAGCTGCCATATTGATATTTTCCTCTCTTTCTGGATTCATTTCTGCAGTATCTTGTGGAACTTGAACTAAACTCTCCTCTTGTATAGGTTGTGTTTCTACTTCCACATCTTCTTCATTCTTTTTGCTTCTTGTACTTTTCTTTCCTTGAGACATTTTGAGACTTTACTTGTTCAAATATAATTAAAAATAAAACCTATAATTTTTCCTTTCTACTGATAATTAATTTAATTATATGAGAGCACTTATCTTTCCAAACTAATTCTTTTAAATAGAGAGCCACCGCGTTGGGTGCCAAATTGTTATGATGTGTTTTTTGTT
This sequence comes from Diabrotica undecimpunctata, assembly GCF_040954645.1. Taxonomy (NCBI): domain Eukaryota; kingdom Metazoa; phylum Arthropoda; class Insecta; order Coleoptera; family Chrysomelidae; genus Diabrotica; species Diabrotica undecimpunctata. The sequence goes on from NC_092804.1 coordinate 91,767,087, forward strand.
TGAATGATGAGCAATGAGTATTTTTAATAATATAGGGTTTTTATCGCGGTTCTCAAAGAATTAGTTTGTAAGTACTTTTTTAAATTATCTTTATTATAACTATTATGAAACACACATATATATATCTAACCTAGCCAATGTAAATTTAAAATAAACTATCTTTAAATTGATATTCTTATAAAACTAATTAAATTCTATAGACAATCTAAAATTTAAACAAAACTATCTTCAAAATTGAAATTGTTATGACACTAACTAAATTATATTAACAAAATTTTGTACCTTTCTTTCACTGAATGCCTAAATGAACTGTTTTCTACTATATAGATTCTAATCACCACTGAATGTCTTCGTACTTCAGTTATCCTTGTTTTTTTGTGAAATTACTTTTTCCAATTATCAGCTTCTACCAATTTAAGATATAGTTTTCTTCACCAGCATTTATACACCACCAACCAAACCAGCAAACAGCATTTATATTTATTCTTCTTTTCAATATACCAATATCCAATTATTATAAATTGATTTATACTAATCTCCAACCATAATATAATTTAATTTCTTCCAATATACTTTTATAATCTTCAATAATTATTTGTGTATAATTATAAATGTGCATTAATTATATGCATAATTTTTAATCTTCATTTAACTCACTATATCAAACAATTCGACTATTTGTACCTGATTCACTGACTCCAACTAACTTTCATATTTCTTACTAAACTTTTCTGACTGACTTCTTGAAAATTCTGAACAATTAACTTCACTATTCACTAACTAAATGTGTCTATTAACTTTCATAATGAACTGGCCTGACTTCTGACTAAAAACTTCCAAAAACTGCCATCTTGAATCCAAATCACGGGTATTTATATCTTTTCAATCTTCCAGAACCATCTGGTAAGAAATCATGTTCCAATTTGTTCTATCACTTCTATATAGATGTTCTCGAAAAAAATATCTGTTCGATCCACCGCCATAATCATTATTTCGAGAATGTTCGACTGTAAACAATGGTCACACTCTGCACTCTGAAGAATTCGTTAATGTTCCATTGATAATTTTGTTGACATTTAGGCTTTTCAGATCAGAATAAACATTTAAATCATCAAATATATATAAATTAAACACCTCAAACCAACATTATTATTATAACCCCACTTATATTCGTATTATGATTAATTTCTATCTGTCAATCCACTGTATAGTTGGTTGCCTAAGCACATGGCTCACTTAAATCTATTTACAACATTAAAATTACTAAAATACAACTTTTTACAATTATTATATGCTAATTTATTAAAAATGCCCTCACATAAATATATTTTTATTAAATTCTCTAGTATATAACTTATTTAAAATAATCAAATACTTTTTTATATCTAATATTATGTAGTATATAACTTATAAATTATTTTCTATAAACCCCAATCGTCACAATATATATATATATATATATATATATATATATATTGATACGATTGGGGTTTATAGAAAATAGTTTATAAGTTATATACTAGATAATTATAGATATAAAAAAGTATTTGATTATTTTAAATAAGTTATATACTAGAGAATTTTATAAAAATATATTTATGTGAGGGCATTTTAAGAAATTAGCATATAATAATTGTAAAAAGTTGTATTTTAGTAGTTATGATTTTGTAGATATATTTAAGTGAGCCATGTGACTAGGCAACACACTATACATACTCTCCAAGTGACATTTTAGGAATATAAAGTGGGGTTATAATAATAATGTTAGTTTAAAATGTTTAATTTATATATATTTAATGATTTAAATGTTTATTCTGATCTGAAAAGCCTAAATGTCAACAAAATTATCAATAGAACATTAACGAATTCTCCAGAATGCAGAATTTGACCTTTGTTTATGTTGGAACATTCTGGAATAATGATTATGTCGGTGGATCGAACAGATACTTTTTTCGAGAACATCCATATAGAAGAAATAGAACTAAATAGAACATGATTTCTTACCAGATGGTTCTGGAACATCTGAAAAGATATAAATACCCGTGATTTGGATTTAAGATGGCCAGTTTATTATGAAAGTTAGTAGAAGATAGACTCATTTAGTTAGTGAAGTCAATTGTTCAGAATTTTCAAGACAGTCAATTAGTTACAAATAGTCAAATTGTTTAATATAGTGAGTTAAATGAAGATTAAAAATTATGCACATTTATAATTATACACAAATAATTATTGAAGATTAAAAAAGTATATTAGAAGAATATTGGAAGAAATTAAAATTATATTATGATTGGAGATTAGTATAAATCAACTTATAATAATTGGATATTGGTATATTGAAAAGAAGAATAAATATAAATGCTGTTTTGCTGGTTTGCTTGGTGGTTTATAAATGCTGGTGAAGAAAAATATATCTTAAATTGGTAGAAGCTGATAATTGGAAAAATTAATTTCACAAAAGCAAGGATAACCGAAGTACGAAGACATTCAGTGGTGATTAGAATCTATATAGTGGAAAACAGTTCATTTAGGCATTCAGTGAAAGAAAGGTACAAAATTTTGTTAATATAATTTAGTTAGTGTCATAACAGTTTCAATTTTGAAGATAGTTTGTTTAAATTTTACATTGTCTATAAAATTTAATTAGTTTTATAAGAATATCAATTTAAAGATAGTTTATTTTAAATTTACATTGGCTAGGTTAGATATATATATATATATATATATATATATATGTGTGTGTTTCATAATAGTTATAATAAAGATAATTTAAAAAAGTACTTACAAACTAATTCTTTGAGAACCGCGATAAAAACCCTATATTATAAAAAATACTCATTGCTCATCATTCAAACAAAAAACACATCATAACAATATATATATATATATATATATATATATATATATATATATATATATATATATATATATATATAGGGTTTTTATCGCGGTTCAAAAAGAATTAGTTTGTAAGCAGTTTTTGAAATTATCTTTATTATAATTATTATGAAACACACATATATATCTAATATAGACAATGTAAATTTAAAACAAACTATCTTTAAATTGAAAGTCTTATGATACTAATTAAATTATATTAACAAAATTTTGTACCTTTCTGTCACTGAATGCCTAAAGGAAACTGTTTTCCAAAATAAAGATTTTAATCACCACTCAATGTCTTCGTTGCCAGCCTCGGTTATCCTTCTTTTTGTGAACTTGCATTGCCAAATACACCACAATGTTTTAATTATCAACATTTTAAAATATTTTTCTTCTTAATAGCATTTATAAATCGGTAAATATTCTTCCTTTTTTTATTGCTTTTTTCGTTTATTCTTCTTTCTAATAATCTTTTTTTCTCTTCTAACCTCCAATCACTATATACATAATATAATTTTTAATCTCCAACTAATATTCTCTTCCAATCTCCAATCACCATATACATAATATAATTTTTAATCTCCATCTAATATTCTCTTCCAATTGTTGTGATGTATCAAAAAAGGTATTTTAATGCATGTAGCGCCATCTTTCTATAACTTTTGTAAACACCCGGTGTATGGCGTGTTGCCAATATTGATTATTGAAATAAAGATGAAGTCGATGCTATCGAACGAAACATGGCGTTTGTTATTTCAATGTACCGCAGAAAATCCTCACTTCCACTATAATTTTCAAGAGGGTATGGCCCCAGCATTCAGTTTTCAAGTTCTATAACCTGAAGGTATCAGTTGTGAGTTTTTTTTTTTGGTAACGTAGTCACGTAGGGTCGAGTGAAATTCGCAGTTTGTTTTGTGGACTGAAAATGGCGGCTACGAATTATTTAGTCAGTGTGCCAAAATTAATGGGTCGCGAGAACTAAGATGATTGGTCTTTTGCGATTGAAAACGTTTTTGTGCTTGATGGTTTATCGAAATGCCTGGAAAAAAATGGTGAAACAAATGCAGACACGTAGAATAAAGCGAGGGCAAAGCTATGTTTATCAATTGATCCATCCATTTATGTGCATATTCGAGAAGCGGCAACGGCGTTGGATGTGTGGAGAACATTAAAAAAACTGTATGGCGAGAAAAGTTTTACACGAAAAATTGATTTACTTAGGACTCTCATAAGTTTGCGGTTGGATAATTGTGACAGTATGGAGAATTATATAGGGCAGATAATTGAAACAGCCCAGAAATTAACTCGGAGTGGATTCGAATTACTAGTGAGTGGATTGGTTCATTGTTGCTTGCAGGATTGCCAAACAGATTCACCCCAATGATAATGGCTCTGCAACACTCTGGAATTCAAATTACAGGGGATGCAATAAAGTCCAAGTTAATTGATATGCAGAAAGATGGAACTGGTAGGAACGCGGGCAGCGAGAAATCTACTGGTAGTGCTTTTGCCAGTCAAGGCAAGTTCCGAAAACATCCCAAAGACGGCGGTGGCAGTGTTAAAAATGACAATAAAGAACATGTGATTTGTTTCGGGTATAAACAAATAGGTCATTACAAAAACAAGTGCCCAGTTTTGAAAGGGGATTTTGAGAGTTTTCGAAAACAGCAGAGAAAACCGGAGGATAAGAGTGCTTTTAGTGTGGTCTTTTTAAATGCTGAATTTAACAATTCAGATTGGTATATTGACTCTGGAGCAAGTGTGCATTTAACGTTAAGAAATCACTGGATAAAAAATGCATCCCAGGATATACAGCTCAAAGAAATTTTAGTAGCCAACAATGAAAAAATACCAGTGTTGTGTGCTGGAGAAGTAGAGTTAACTACAGTAAGTAGCAATAAAAACTTTGACATTGTGGTTAAAAATGTTTATTATGTACCCAATATTACAACCAATTTACTGTCAGTTAGCCAGTTGATTTTAAATGGTAACAAGGTTGTTTTTAACCAGAAGGGTTGTGAGATTTTTAATAGTAAAGGTACAAGTGTGGCTACAGCTGATTTAATTAATCAAGTTTGATTTACGTTCGAAAGACGTTTTGGTCACATCAACTTTAGAGACTTGGGTAAAATGAGGGACGAATCAGTTGAGAGCTTGAAATATAAAGGGCGGGCAAGTTTGCATAATCTGTGTCAAGTGTGCTGTGAGGGAAAGCGGACTCGGTTGCCATTCAAGAGTAGTGGAAATAGTGCTGCAGAATTGCATGGTGATTTGTGTGGTCCCATGGAGATGATGTCCATCGGAGGATCTAGATATTTTTTGGTTCTTGAAGATGACTTGAGTAAGATGGTTTTTGTTTATTTTTTAAAATACAAAAGTGAAGCTCTAGATAAATTTAAGGAATTTAAATTGCTAGTTGAGAACCAAAACGAGCACAAAATCAAATGCTTTAGGTCTGACAATGGAGGAGAATTTTGTAGTGCTGACTTTGAATCTTTTTTAAATAGTAATGGAATAACGCATCAAAAAACAAATCCTTACACCCCAGAGCAGAATGGTACTTGGGAGAAAATGAACCGTGCCCTGGTGGAGAAGACGAGGTGCTTACTATTCGATGCAGATTTTCCTACGCAGTTTTCTGCTGAAGCCATCAATACTGCTGCATACTTAAAGAACAGATATGTACTCAGAGGTCTTGAAGGTAGAACACCATATGAAGTCTTCTATAGTAAAAAGCCAGATATGAGTCATGTTCGAATCTTTGGTAGTGAGGCAATGGTTCATATACCCAAAGAAAAAAGGTAGAAGTTTGACAAAAAGGCAGAGAAGATGTTCGTGGTTGGTTATGGTCAAAATGTGAAGGGCTATAGGCTCTATGATCCCATTAAGAAGAGTGTAATTACCAGTAGAGATGTGGTCATTAATGAAAAACCAAAGCTGCTGAAAAACTTTGATTTCTTAGGATCACCAAGCAATGATATTGCAGTGACAGAGGTATTATCTTAAGTGAGGGATCCAGACCAAGGTAAATTCCCAGATAGACTGTCAGATGAGGAAGAATACCATGATGTTTTGGATGATGACCTCGGAAATGATTCAAATGACTCAGAGTATGTTCCAGACAAAGTGATCACACCAGAAATACCAAGTACATCATGACGATCTGACAGAACCAAGAAGCCTAAGGTCTTCAAAGACTATGTGACATTTCAATGTCATAAGTACCAGGAAGTAGATCTGGAAGATATCCCATCCAGTGTGTTAGAAGCTCTATCCAGACCAGACTCGGCCAGATGGAAGAGGGCCATGGATGAAGAGATGCTATCTTTTGCAGAAAATGAGGCATGGGAGTTGGTCGATACTCCAAAAAGTGGAACTTTGGTTGAGTGCAAGTGGGTTTTCAAAACCAAAGTTGATTGTGATGATCAGGTGTGTTATCGGGCTCGTTTAGTGGCTAAGGAGTACACTCAACGTGAAGGTGTGGACTATGAGGAGACGTTTTCTCCCGTAATAAGGTATTCAAGTTTACGATTGTTATTAGCCTTATCTGTAAAGTTAGATTTAGATGTTATTCACTTGGACATGAAGGCAGCTTTTTTAAATGGTGACTTGCAAGAAACAGTTCATGCGTCAACGAGAATGTTATGTTCTTAATATATATATATGTGGCTAAACACCCCTTTAGGGGTTACGCCGCTTACGCTCTCTAGATCTATGTTTTGAGGTAGATCAGTCCTCATGTTCCTTATTTAATTTTCTCAGTTATTTTTCTCCATTGTGTCCTATCTCTGGTTTTTCCTTTCCACTGTCGTATGCCCGCCTTGTTGAGATCATTTACAACTTCTTGTAACCATGTAGATCTTGGTCTTCCACGTCTTCTTTTGCCAGCTGGTGTCCATTCCAATATTGAGAATATCGTCGTAGTTGATCCTGATCTCCATACGTGTCCTAGCCATTTTGCTCTTTGTTGTTTTATTTTACACACTATATCTTCCTTAATTTCTTCCAGTAGCTCAAGGTTCGTTCTTTGTCTAAATTCATTTTCATTTATTTTTATTGGTCCCAGTATTGCTCTTAGTATTTTTCTTTCTTGTATTCTAAGGTTTTCCTCTTGTTTTTTTGTCATGCTGAGGGTTTCGGCTGCATACATCATCGTCGGTCGAATTATTGTTTTGTATACCTTCATTTTCGATTTCTTACTCAATAGTTTATTTTTTAGTAATTTCTTATTTGCATGGAAGGTCTTATTTGCTGTAATAATCCTTTCTTTGATTTCTGTTTCTCTTTCTCCATTGTTTGTTATTAATATTCCCAAGTACTTAAATTTTTCGACTTCTTCAAAAATGTATTCGCCTAGTCTAACCTTTTTGTTTTCGAAGTTTTTGTCAAATCTCATTATTTTTGTTTTTTCTTGGTTTATTTTTAATCCCATTACTTTTCCTTCTGTTACCATTTCATTTAACATTTTTTCCATTGTTCTTCTATTTTTTGTTATTAGCACAATATCGTCAGCGTATGCTATTATTTGTCCTTCTCTAGTTCTAAGGGTACCTTTGTTTATTTTCCTGACGATGTATTCCAGGGCAAGATTAAACAGGGTTGCTGATAACGAATCTCCTTGTCTAACCCCTTTATTTATGACAAATTCTTCTGTGTCTCCTACTTGAGTTTTTATACTCACTATAGTTCTACTCATTGTCATTTTTATTAATCGTCTTAATTTGTTTTGTATTCCCATTTCTTTCAGAGCTACCATTAATTTTGATCTTTTTATTGTATCAAATGCTTGCTGAAAATCTATAAAAAGCAGTTCAATTTCTATTTTATATCCATGAGCTTTTTCCATAATTTGTTTAACTGTATGTATGGCATCTGTTGTAGACTTTCCCTTAATAAATCCGCATTGATAGTGTCCTATGATATTCGTCATAGCGTTGGTCAGTCTTCGATGTATTAAGGTCGACATAATTTTATATGCTGTGTTTAATAGCGTCAGTCCTCTGTAGTTATTACACATTTGTTGGTCTCCTTTTTTATGAATCGTGATAATTTGTCCTTTGTTCCATTCTTCCGGCATTTTTTCTTCGTCCCATATGTCTTTTATTAAATTGTACAGTTTTTCTTTTAATTCTTCACCACCATATTTTATAAGTTCCATATTGATCCCGTCTGATCCTGAAGATTTACCATTACGGCTGCTATTTATAATTTCCTCAACTTCCTCTTTTGTTGGTCTTTCTAGCTGGTTTCCTAACATCATTGTCTCTTCTTCTACGTTTTCATTTAGGTCTTGATCTTCTTGCTCTGTTAATAATTCTTTAAAATAGTGAGTCCAAATTTCTTTATACTCTTCATCATTTTCTGATACTTTTCCATTTTTATCTTTTATGCCTTTTATCTTTCCTTTAAAAGTTTTGTTTTGCTCGCTAATTTTCTTATAAAATGCTTTTGTGTTTCTGTTCTTACTTTCTTTTTCTATTTCTTTTATCTTATCATCTAACCAGGCACGTTTAATTTTCCTTATTTTTTTCTTACATTCATTCCTTATTCTATTGTATTCTTCCCTATAATCCTGTCTATTTGTTCTTATCCACATTTGTCTAATTTCTATCTTCTTTTTTAGCATGTTATGGCATTCTTCATTATACCATTCTTGTTTTTTTTTGTTTCTTTTTATTCCTATGTGTACATCCGCTGTTTCATTTATACATTTTTTTAAATTTCTCCATTCTGTTTCTATATCCTTTGTATATTTACACTGTTCCTTTAGTTTTTTGTTCATGTCATCAGCATACTTAATCCTTATGTCTGGAGCATTCAGTTTTTCTACGTACCATTTGTCTTTCATTGTCGTGTTTTTTAGAGTTCTTTTGACTTTTTGTTTTACCTTTGCAGTCACCATAAAATGATCTGTGTCTGCATGCGCACCTCTGTAAGTTCTCACGTCCGTAACCGATGTTTGTTTCCTTCTTGTAATCAGAATATGGTCTATTTGGGACCATGTTTTTTGGTCTGGGGAAATCCATGTTACTTTATGGTATTTAGGATGTTCGAAATTTGTACTAATGATAATCATATTGGTACTAGCTGCTAGGTTACATAATCTTTGACCATTGTCATTTGTTTTTTCGTGTAATGTGTGTTTACCTGCTACTTGGTTAATGTAGTCTTCCTTACCTACTTGGGCGTTAAAATCTCCCATTACCAGTATTGTGTCTTCTCTAGGTAAATTCTCCATTTCTCGTTCAAGTTCCTCATACATTTTGTCTTTTTCCTCCGCAGCAGCACTTTCAGTTGGAGCATATACGTTTATGATTGATATATTAAATGGTTTGGCGTTAATTCTCAGGTAAGCCATACGTTCATTTATTGGTTTAAATTGCATAATGTTATTTTTTATTTTTCCCATAATTATGAAAGCAACTCCATATTGACCTTGTTTTCCATGTCCCGAATACTGCAGTGTGTAGTTTTTTTTATTTATTTCTCCTTGACCTGCCCATCTAATTTCTTGAATCACTGCAATATCAATTTGGTATCTTTCTAGTTCTGAGACAATCTCCTGCATTTTTCCTGGTTCAAGCATTGTTCTGATGTTCCACGTACTTATTTTTAGTTCATCGCGTTTTTTCATTTTTCTATTATATTTTTTCCTGCTCGTCTGTTTTATCTTATCTAATCTATTCATGTCCTTTTCCTTTGTCATTTTCGTTTCCGTTTTTTGTTGTGTGTACGATATTTGTTGTTTTATCGGTTTTTTGGCGTGTCTTGGTTTGCCTTTTCCAGTTCATTCTTCTCTTTGTTCCATTTCCATATAGCCCCGTCAATATTTAATTTTTGATAACCTACTCTGGTGTTCATACCTTTTTCTTGTTGAAATTTTGCAATTTTCCGTATTTCTTGTTGGATCTTCATCTCTTCTTGCGTTAGATCGTTATTGATGTATATTTCTGGCTTTGATGCCCTTAGTTTGTTTTTGTTCTTCATGATTTTAATTTTTTCATTTCTGTTTTTTAGTTTTACAAGACATGTTTTGTCGCCTATTTTATAAGCATCTTCTATTTCTACTTTAATGCCTAATTCTTTTTCCACGAAATTTGCCATAATCTCGTTGACTACATTTGGGTTATTTGTATCCATCGGTAGACCCTGGACAATAACATTGTTAGCCTTTCTCTCTTTCTCGAGCTGTTCTACCTTCATTTTCACTATCTTTAGTTCCTGCTTCATTTCATCATTTTCCTTTTTTAGTTGTTGGTTACTTTGTTTGAATTCATTTATTTCTTTTTTTAATTCTCTGAGGTCATTTCTATATTCTCGTTGTTCTTCTTTTATTCCTTTTACCTCCGTTGTTAGATGTTTTGTTTGATCTGTTAAATTTTGCATCATTTTTAAAAGCTGATCTATTTTGTTTTCATCTTTCTGTTGTTTGGTTGGTGTTCTGGTAAGTTTCTTGCTCTTGTTGAAAATATCTTCATCATCTTCCTTTCGACTTCTTTTTTTATTGTCTTCTGAGGTGTAGTCATCATCGCTATCCATTTTTATTTCTTTTTTATGTATTTTTTACTCTATATTATAGCAAGCGGTAAGTTCTAGTTCTCCGGTCAACCCGTCAGAAGCTCTAGAACTTCTCAAGCAATAATTGAGTATGAAATTTAAATTTATTAAATATTTTATTTCTTCTAAATTTTGTTTATTTAGTTAATATTATTAATTAGCGGATTTCCTTTCTTGGATTTTTGAAACTTTTTGGATAACCGGCAACGTCGCATTCAATTTGATCAAGACTTGTCTTCTTATCTGTTATTAAAAGAACTGTAATTTCTAAATGTCGTTTTGTTTTGAATACAATAAAATGTTTTAAAACTTACTTACAGGTCACTTTTTGCCAATTTTCTTTGCACTGCAGAGAGTTTATGTCCTCATACAATTTTTCACGTATAGTTTGGATTTTATTTCTCACTATTACCTCAAAAATCGGAATAAACACTGGTAAAAATGTTTAACACTTTTATTTCGCACAACGCGCTGTTGCCTCTGCTATGTGATGATCAGGTGTGTTATCGGGCTCGTTTAGTGGCTAAGGAGTACACTCAACGTGAAGGTGTGGACTATGAGGAGACGTTTTCTCCCGTAATAAGGTATTCAAGTTTACGATTGTTATTAGCCTTATCTGTAAAGTTAGATTTAGATGTTATTCACTTGGACATGAAGGCAGCTTTTTTAAATGGTGACTTGCAAGAAACAGTTCATGCGTCAACGAGAATGTTATGTTCTTAAAGGTAATAAAAATTTGTCATTTAAAAAAGGCCATTTATGGATTAAAGCAGTCTTCTCGAGCCTGGTATCAAAAAGTGAATGAAATTTTTATTAGCCTAGCATCTAATAAATCAGATTATGAGTCATGTGTCTATATTAAAAAAATTGATAAGAGTTTAGTTGTAGTGGCTCTATATGTTGATGATTTTATGTTTTCAGTAATCATAAGGTCCAAACTGATTGATTAAAGGCAGAATTATGTTCAAAATTTAAAATTAAAGACTTGGGTCAGTTAAAATTGTGTCTTGGTATGAAGATTCATAGGGATAAAGATACTATTAGATTAGACCAGAGTACAGATATTGATCAGTTATTAAGAAAGTTTAATATGGAGGAGTGCAATGTTGTCAGCTCACCAATAGATAATTTTGATTTTACGGAAAGTAATTGTTTAAAAAAAGTTAAAAATCCTTTATATCAAAAATTAGTTGGTAGTCTGATGTTTTTAGCAGTTTTGACAAGACCAGATATTGCATATAGTGTAAGTTTTTTGAGTCAATTTAATAAAAGTCATAATGAGTATCACTGGAAATGTGCTAAAAAGATATTGAGGTATTTGAAGGGGACTAAAGACATTTGTTTGACTTATAAAAGGGATGATTTGGATTTAACAGGGTTTGTTGATGCTGATTGGGTCTCAAATAAGTTAGATAGAATATCTTATACAGGTTTTGTTTTTAAACTTTCGGGTGGTGCGATTTCTTGGAAGAGTGTTAAACAGAAATCAGTGGCTATCTCTAGCACTGAAGCGGAGTATGTAGCTTTAGGGGAGGCTACTAAGGAAGCCATTTACTTGAGGAATTTGTTGTCAGATATTCAAGGAAGACTGGATTCAGTTGTTTTGTATAATGACAATCAAGGGGCTCAGAAGTTGTGGATAAATCCAGTATTCCATGACAAAACAAAACATATTGACAGCCGCCACCATTTCATCAGAGAGGCTATCCAAAATAATGTTATTGAGTTGAAGTATTTGAGTACTGATGAAATTTTGGCTGACATCCTTACTAAAGGGCTGAAAAATGTTAAAAATTCTAAATTTAGGCTAGGTTTGGGTTTGAAAGTTTAGATATTTTTTTGATAAGTGGGGGTGTTGTGATGTATAAAAAAAAAGATATTTTAATACTTGTAGCGCCATATTTCTATAACTTTTGTAAACACTCGGTGTATGGCGTGTTGCCAATATTGATTATTGAAATAAAGATGAAGTCGTTGCTATCGAACGAAACATGGCGTTTGTTATTTCAATGTACCCCAGAAAATCCTCACTTCCACTATAATTTTCAAGACCAATCTCCAATCACCATATACATAATATAATTTTTATTCTCCAACTAATACTCTCTTAATTCTATTTTTTTAATCTTCATCTAATATACTTTCCAACTACTAAATCACTGATTACTGACTATTGAATACTGTACTAATACCCTAATACTGACTATACTGACTGACTGACTGACCGACTGACCATCTTGAATCCAAATTACATCGTATTTATATCATTTCAATATTCACGAATATTGTTGAAAGAAAATATATTCGAATCCTTCTATTTCATAGACACTACAATATTCGCGAACATTCTACTACGAAAAAAGGTTAAATTCTTTCTATTGACGTCTTATTTTAAAGTTCTAGATAATTCTTTACTATTCTATCGAGAATTTTATGGAAATTTAGGCTTTTCAGATCAGAATGTAAACTTATATATAAATTAAACATCTTAAATTTATAAATAACACTATTTTTTTAATACATAATTATTTACAAAAGTTCCTACAACCAAATTTACTTCAGTGTATTTTTGGTTACCTATAAAGATGGCTTACTCAAATATATTTATAATATCATAATTATGAAAATAACCAAATACATTGTAAAATAAAAAACTTTTTAAACTTATTATGCTAATTTCTTAAGAATGCCCTCATATAAATAATTTTTATAATATTCTCTAGTATATAACTTATAAATTATTTCTTTAATCACTATTTAAGTTCATTCTAGATTACCTTCGTTTCTCCTATATTTAATATTATTTCAATATATATATATATATATATATATGTATATATATATATATATATATATATATATATATATATATATATATACATATATATATATATATATATGTTTATATATATATATATATATATATATATATATATATATATATATATATATATATATTAAAAGGAACAAACCATGAAGTGGAGATATCGAGGAGTGGCTAGTATAGGGGAAGAGGGGGCACAGTGTCACACGGGGTACAATGTTAAATTCTCCGCCATCTTCTTAAAGTTGAACTTAAAACCGTACCGTCGTCGTCGTAGTTACTTTCCGTTATTTGTTAACAGTAGGTGTGTTTGTAGACCGTCACTGTACATTTGAGTGAAAATATAAGTGTTTTTCTGTTTTTGTACCACCAAAGTAAGTTAATGATACGTATTGTATTGATATATATTACTATAAATGCGTCTTGTAGCTACACACTCGTAGGACTAACATAACCCCAAAAATTCGTGACTCGGCAAAAATATTATTTGAATGTAAAAACGTCGTTCGGGGCACAGAGTTACAACTTATGAAGGGGTACAGTGTTACACTACTTAGGCGTGGGGAACAGTGTGATATTTCATTTTTTGCTAGAAAAACAATGAAAATATGCATGATGTACAATACTAATTTTGTACTAAATTGCATATGGTAGTAGTAAGATGTTTTATTTACTTTTGTATTTTTATTTCAGAATCAAAATGGTTCGTAACAGAAAATCCATCAGAAAAATAGCCTCATTTACCCATGATACAATGAAAACGGCCGTTCTTAATGTAGTTAATAACGGATGGTCAGTAAGGGCAGCAGCCATTCAAGCTAATATAATTCATATGACTCTAAAAAGATATGTTGATAAATACAAAGCTTTGTCTGAAGAAGAGCGAGTAAATTTCAGATTTACGCCAAACTATGAAATAAATCAAGTTTTCTCGAAAGAGCTAGAAGATCAACTAAGAGATTATTTGATTATAGCTTGTAAAATGCACCATGGCTTAACCAGAAAGAATGTAATGCAGTTTGCATATGAATTGGCTGTGAAAAATAATCTTAAGTTTCCAAATTCATGGAACGAAAATAAACAGGCTGGAGTAGACTGGTTGTACGGTTATATGAAACGATACTCCCAGCTATCCATAAGAAAACCTGAGGCGACTAGTCTGAGTCGTGCAACCAGTTTCAACAAAACAAATATTAACGAATTTTTTGACAATTTGGTAAGTGCTTTTAAAAAATTTCGCAATGGTCCAAGTCCAGAAAATATCTACAATTTGGATGAGACAGCACTTACCACTGTTCACAATCCACCAAATGTAGTAGGTCCGAAAGGCTTAAAACAAATTGGACAAGTAACTTCAGGTGAAAGAGGGGTATTGGTGACGGTATGCTGTTTTATTAATGCAATAGGTAATTCTGTACCGCCCTTCCTTGTATTTCCCAGAGTTCATTTTAAGGACAGAATGTTGAAGGGAGCACCTCCTGGATCTGCAGGAGCAGCAGTAAAAACAGGTTGGGTCAACGGAGAAGTCTTCATCGACATATTGAGACATCTCCATCATTTTACAAAATCATCTTCAGAATCTCCCATACTACTAATTTTGGATAACCATGAGTCGCACATTACAATTGCTTCATTGGAATTTTGTAAGTCTAACGGAATTATACTTTTAACTTTACCCCCACACACAAGCGGAAAACTTCAACCTTTAGATAAAGCATTATATAAGTCATTAAAAACTCACTTTAATAAAGCCTGCAATGATTGGATGATAACTAATCCTGGCAAAACAATAACTATCTATGAAATAGCTGAACTCTTGGGCAAAGCATATCCACTTGCGTTTATTCCAAACAACATTATTAGTGGATTTAAGTCAACTGGAATTTGGCCATTGAATCGGCAGATCTTCTCTGAAGACGATTTTCTAGCATCTGCAGTAACTGACCGACCGTTTCCCGTAGAGCAGATGACAAATGAAACAGCTACGTTACCAATAAAACAAGTCGTTACTGAAACGCCTGATATGGCACCACAGCTAGTCAATAATGAAACTGCTGAGATAAAAACACATCAAATACCTGAGATAATGCCTGTGGCAACTGCATCATTTCAGCTGCCTTCATGTTCGGCAATATCCTCAGAAGTTCCGTCAACTTCATCATGGTTGTCATCGCTAGTCTCTCCAGAACAAGTTCGCCCTTTTCCTCGAGCAGAAGATAGAAAAGAAGGAAGAGGAAAGAACTGAAAACGTAAAAGTCAAATATTAACAAATACACCTATTAAAGACGCACTAATTGCTGATCTAAAAGTAAGGCATGAGAAGAACGCAACTAGAAAACGCGGTGAAATAAACACGTCAAAAAAATGTGGTAAAACAAAAATGTCTGTCTTACATAAAAGGATTCAGAAACAGACATCAGCGTCAGAAGACGAAGAGTCGCCTAATAAAGATGAAAATGACAGAAAGCGAAAAGAAGTTGTAAAAAGAAACGTTTTTCAATCAAATACACGTAAACTTCAAGATATGGAAGATTCTTCTGACTCAGAGAAATCGGAAGAATCTTTCTCTTGTGCTGATAGTGAATCAAGTATGGGATCGTTTATAAGTCATGACGAAGAGATATCCCAAATGGATTACGACGATAATAAAGAAATAAACGTTGGCGATTATGTTCTCATTAAAGAAGGTATCTCAAAAGGCATAGAAATATTGTCTATAGGACATATTATTGGCAAAACTGAAACTACAGTGAAAGTTACCTATATCCGTCGTTTATTTCCCAAGTTCACATTTATTTCCTCCAATGAAAACTACGTATTTAATGTCTCCCAAGTTGTTTTAAAATTACCAACTCCCAAACCTTCAGGCCAGACAGCACGCAGAAGTGAAATGCTGGTGTTTCCCGTAGATTTTCAAAATTATTATAATGTATTAAAATAAATTTTATATTATTTGTATGTAGAGTTACGACAAATAAATGCTATTTAACGACTAGTCATGTAAGTTTTTCCTATAGTTGATTATATAATAGTATGCGTCAAATCCAAACGAGTTCTAAAATATTAAAAATTTTATTTTTAATGAAATCCTGTCAAAATGACATCAAATAAAAACATTTATGTAACACTGTGCCCCCTCTTCCCCTACCTGTTGAATACAAAGCACGTGGTGTTCGTGTGTATTAAGGTATAAAAAATGCTTATTAAAAGCTTAAAATCTTTATTTTAAAGAAGATCTTTTCGGAATTGAATCATTCCATCATCAGTTTACTAAAAGAGAGAGTAAAAATACCAATATTAAAAAACAAGTAAGTTAAAATTTAGATATATAGAAAGAACACGTTGGTTTTTTACTACTTACATAAAAAGTTGTTAAAAACATTGTATGGCCACATAAAAACATTGGAAGGACATCTGTATTAAAAAACAATCCTCATGGTATTTTTAAAGGTAAATGCAATAGACTGTTAACTTGTTGATTAATAAAAACTGAAAATGGGGGCATCTTACATGATCCCCTGTAGCTGGTGAGGTTTTATCGACTTACATTACCTCTGATCTGTGCTGGAGTCTTGGGCTAACTGATAGAAAGATGGTATGAAAAATCAGTTAGTACCCGTCAATGTCAAGTGGAATGATGTAGTAGGAGCAAAAGTCATTGTGCTTAAGTTTGTGAATAGGCCGTTTTTAGTGAAGAATTGTGTTTTGTGTGTAGTAGGATCAATAGCAATTTTTGGTATTTTTAAAAAGGTGGGAGAATGTAAAACAATGAGTGACTGTGATGTAAAGTAAATTTGGTATACCAGGGTAAGGCAAAATTTAAGTTAGGTAGTTGAAATTAATAAATCATTTTAAAGGCGATAAAAAGAATGTTATTACTTAATTGTTTCCTTGTATGAAGTAGGTGTAGATAAAAGTTGGTTTGAAATTTATGGAAGATGAATCGAGGAAAAAGAAATAAAAGAAAAAGAAAGAAAAGGAAATAGGAGATGAATGTAATGATGTAAGCTGGGGATACTGAAACTGATTGTGATAAGAGATTGATAGATGTAAAGTGAGTATTTATAAAAAACCTGTGTGATTAGTTAGATGGTATTTATTGGAGAGGATGGGAAATTTGAAATTGGAAATAGGGAGTTGTTAGTGTATTAATGGTGACAAGAATAAAGTTAAGTATGGCGGATTATATAGGGTGATATTAAGCTATGGGAAAATAGAAAGAAATGTGGAAGAAAGTAAAACTGGATGTGTAGTTAAATGAAAGAAAATTAGATCAGGAGAATAATTGTCGATGAAGTGGGACAAAGTCTCTGTTGATGCTGGTGTGACGATTAACACAATTGGGACTATTTTTCTTTTCCTTGACTATTTCCAAATCCTCAAAAAGGTCAAGTTTGAGATAATCTCTACCTGGGATGTTATGAAGAAGAGAAATATCATCTGGTACCTTGATTGTGTGATTGTGATATTTAAGATGATGGGAAAAAGAAGAAGTGTTCTCTAACTTAGAATGTTCAATGGCCCTGGTTACTAGAGATCTACAAGTTCTACCAATATAAGTGGCATCACAGTCAGAACATTGAAGTTTATAAACTCCACTACGTTTGCTGAAGTCAATAGAGTCCTTATTATTGCATAATGATCTACTCAATTTATTGTTAACTTTAAAGGAAATCTTAATATTTTCAACAGACTTCGGGATAGTGTTTTTGATTGATTCGGAGAGTGTTGGACAGTGAAATGGTAATGAGAAGTAAGATGGGGAATCTGAAGTAATGTTAGGGTAAGCTGATTGTTGAAGCAATTTACGTTACTTTTTATAAATGAGTTTATGGATGATATCAGGGTTATAGCCATTATTGAAAGCAATCTGTTTGAGTATGTTTAGTTCTTGGTTGTAGTTAATGTTGGATAATGGGATGGTTTCTAAACGATGAATGAAACTGTTGAATGCAGATAATTTGTGTAAAATGGGATGGTTAGAATTGAAATGTATGACACTGATTTTTCATACCATCTTTCTATCAGTTAGCCCAAGACTCCAGCACAGATCAGAGGTAATGTAAGTCGATAAAACCTCACCAGCTACAGGGGGTCATGTAAGATGCCCCCATTTTCAGTTTTTATTAATCAACAAGTTAACAGTCTATTGCATTTACCTTTTTTAATACAAATGTCCTTCCAATGTTTTTATGTGGCCATACAATGTTTTTAACAACTTTTTATGTAAGTAGTAAAAAACCAACGTGTTCTTTCTATATATCTAAATTTTAACTTACTTGTTTTTTAATATTGGTATTATTACTCTCTCTTTTAGTAAACTGGTGATGGAATGATTCAATTCCGAAAAGATCTTCTTTAAAATAAAAATTTTAAGCTTTTAATAAGCATTTTTTATACCTTAATACACACGAACACCACGTGCTTTGTATATATATATATATATATATATATATATATATATATATATATATATATATATATATATATATATATATATATATATTGATACGATTGGGGTTTATAGAAAATAATTTATAAGTTATATACTAGATAATATTAGATATAAAAAAGTATTTGGTTATTTTAAGAAGTTATATACTAGAGAATTTAATAAAAATTATTTATGTGAGGGCATTTTAAAGAAATTAGCATATAATAATTGTAAAAAGTTGTATTTTAGTAATTATAATGTGGTAGATATATTTAAGTGAGCCATGTGACTAGGCAACCAACTATACATATGTGAGTGACAGACAGATATACTTACTCTCCAAGTGACATTTTAAATAATTAGGAATATAAGTGGGGTTATAATAATAATGTTAGTTTAAAATGTTTAATTTATATATATTTACTGATTTAAGTGTTTATTCTGATCTGAAAAAAGAACAAAATTATCAATAGAACATTAACGAATTCTCCAGAATGCAGAATTTGACCTTTGTTTATGTTGGAACATTCTAGAATAATGATTATGTCGGTGGATCGAACAGATACTTTTCGGTGGATCGAACAGAACATCCATATAGAAGAAATAGAACTAAATCGAACATGATTTCTTACCAGATGGTTCTGGAACATCCAAAAAGATATAAATACCCGTGATTTGGATTCAAGATGGCAGTTTTAAGTCAGTCAGTCAGGCAGTTTAGTAAGAAATATGAAAGTTAGTTGGAGTTAGTCAATCAGTTACAAATAGTCCAATTGTTTAATATAGTGAGTTAAATGAAGATTAAAAATTATGCATATATTTTAATGCACATTTATAATTATACACAAATAATTATTGAAGATTAAAAAAGTATATTAGAAGAATATGGGATGGATATTGGAAGAAACTAAAATTATATTATGATTGGAGATTAGTATAAATCAACTTATAATAATTGGATATTGGTATATTGAAAAGAAGAATAAATATAAATGCTGTTTTGCTGGTTTGCTTGGTGGTTTATAAATGCTGGTGAAGAAAAATATATCTTAAATTGGTAGAAGCTGATAATTGGAAAGAGTAATTTCACAAAAACAAGGATAACCGAAGTACGAAGACATTTAGTGGTGATTAGAATCTACATAGTGGAAAACAGTTCATTTAGGCATTCAGTGAAAGAAAGGTACAAAATTTTGTTAATATAATTTAGTTAGTGTCATAACAATTTCAATTTTGAAGATAGTTTGTTTAAATTTTACATTGTCTATAGAATTTAATTAGTTTTATAAGAATATCAATTTAAAGATAGTTTATTTTAAATTTACATTGGCTAGGTTAGATATATATTTGTGTTTCATAGTAGATCTAATAAAGATAATTTAAAAAAGTACTTACAAACTAATTCTTTGAGTACCGCGATAAAAACCCTATATATTATATTATTAAAAATACTCATTGCTCATCATTCAAACAAACAATGCATCATAACAATTTGGCGCCCAACGCGGTGGCTCCCTATTTAAAAGAATTAGTTTGGGAAGATAAGTGCTCTCATATAATTAAATTAATTTTCATAACAAAAAAAAATTATAGATTTTATTTTTAATTATATTTGAACAAGTAAAGTCTCAAAATGTCTCAAGGAAAGAAAGGTACAAGAAGCAAAAAGAATGAAGAAGATGTGGAAGTAGAAACACAACCTATACAAGAGGAGAGTTTAGTTCAAGTTCCACAAGATACTGCAGAAATAAATCCAGAAAGAGAGGAAAATGTCAATATGGCAGCTTTGATGTCATTAATGATGCAGATGAACAAGACAATGGAAGAGAATTCAAAAGAAATCAAAGAAGACATAAAAAATTGGAAGAGAATTCAAAAGAAGTCAAAGAAGACATGAAAAAAATAGAACAAAAAATGGAACAGAATTCACAAGAAGTCAAAGAAGACATGAAAAAAATGGAACAGAAATTGGAAGAGAATTATAGAAAATTAGAAAAGAAAATAGAAGATAATAATAATAAAATTATAAAACAAATGGAAAAACAAATGGATAAAAAACTTGAAGCTGCAGAGAAAAAAGTAGCAAATGAAATAAAAAATATTCGGAATGACTACAAGAAAAGGATAGAAAATGAGAGGACAGAAGTAAAGAGGATTATTCAAAATAATAAGATAGATATAGAACAGAAAATAGAGTTGCAGAAATGTAACTTAGAAGTAAAAATTAACGAAGACAGGAGAAACACAGAAGAAAAATTAGACGATATACAACAAAATATCCAAATAAATAGTAATCAAATAAGAAATGTGCAACAGAGAATAAATAGATGATATTTCACAAATGACAGACATAGGGAGACCTTACTTAAATTTAAAAAATGAGACTGGGATTAAATTCTCTGGTAATATAAAAAATTTGCATCCTAGGGTATACATAAATTTTAAAACATAAATTAAGATTTGTGAATAATATTAATGATATTAAAGATTATATTAGAGTGACATTAAATGAAAATGCAGCAACTTGGTTTGCTAGTATTGAAAATGATTCAGATAATTTTCAAACATTTGAAAATAAATTTTTAAATTATTATTGGGGTGAATTAGAGCAAGCCAAATTTAGGGAAGTTCTATATTTTGGAAAGTATAATCACAATTTAAAATCAAATATGGTAGATTATGCATTGAAACTGATAACAGTTGCAAAATATTTAGAACCACCACTTAGAGAGGAAGAAACAGTCTTAAATGTATCTAGACATTTTGATGCTGATGTTGTGCAAACAGTAACTGTACAAAATATTCAAACAATAGATAGTTTTATTAGTTTTATTCAAAGAATACAAAGAGGTAATATGACAAGTAATAATAACAACAATAGAAAAGGCAATAATAACTTTCAATGTAATAAGAATGATAATCAACAATATAGACAATCATATAACAATAATACTAGGTATAGTGATAGTTAACAAAATTTTAATAATAATAACAGTAATCAAAATAGACAGAATTTTAATAATAATACTAATTATAATAGACAACATTTTAATAACAGTACTAATAATAATAGACAAGATTTTAACAATAGAAGAAATACAGAGCGACCTAACTATAACAGACAGGTAAATTGTGTTCGAAGGAATAGAAGCTGCGAAGATAGGGAACGAAATAGTACAAGGCAAGAAAATGTGAATAGAAGTCATAGTAGAGAAAGACATAGGACATCAGATCCAAGTGGTCAGATACAATCTGAAAATTCTAATAATCAAAATTTTGTTCAGTAAACTTTCTGAATTACAAGTTAGGCCATTGCTATTATGAAAAACCTTCTGAATTTATTTCTTTAGATGAAGATAAAATTATTGAATCTATTAATTTAATTTATATAAATGCTTTGGCCAAAAATAAAATGATTAAAATTATGATAGATACTGGTTCAGAAAGTACTTTAGTCTCGGAGAATTTTATTTTTAATACATTAAAGCTATCAGATATAATAAAGATTCCAAAAATTAAAATTGTTGGTGCAAATAATAAGAAGATGGGTGAAATTGATAAACTAGCCAATTTTAAAATTAATATTCTTAATAAAGAAATTAATATGCAAGGATTTATTGTCAAGGATTTATGTGTTGATATATTAATGGGAAATGATGAATTGGAAAAGAAAAAAGTAAAAATAGATTTTGAAGAAAAAATGGTAACTTTGGAAGGGCAAATAATTAAATTTATGCAGAAAGATGAGGTGGAAGAAGGAATAAGAGTTGATAGGATATTATTAAAAGAAAATAATGATGTTTATGAAGAAGAAATGTATTTTGATGATAGGGATATGTCCAAAAAGAATGTAAAGAATAATTGTAGTGAATATTTAAGGAATGGAAATTTTAAGCAGATGGATGCCTACGAGGTGGAGTGCGTAAAATTGGAAGCAAGGAATAATGAGTACATAATGAAGAATAATGTTATTTGTAAAGAAGAAGATATGATGAAAGTTTTAAATTGCCCTGAAGAATATAAATCAATAGTCGTTTCCATATTGCAGCAACACAAGGGACTTGTCAATAAAGAAAATAGAATTGCACAAAAT
The DNA here is from genome assembly GCF_040954645.1 of Diabrotica undecimpunctata. NCBI lineage: Eukaryota > Metazoa > Arthropoda > Insecta > Coleoptera > Chrysomelidae > Diabrotica > Diabrotica undecimpunctata. The sequence continues at coordinate 91,789,875 of NC_092804.1, forward strand.
TATATCCATAGTATAAAAGTTAAAGAAGAAAAAGATTTTAAAACAAAATCATACCCAATACCATATAAATACAGAGAAGAAGTAAACAAAACAATTAATAATATGTTAGAAGATGGAATCATTGAGAAGGCAGACACACGTTTTATAAATCCCATAGTAGTAGTACAAAAAAGATCAGGTGAAATCAGGTTATGTTTGGATGCAAGGAATATTAACAAGATTACTGAAAAGCAATTTGAAGCACCAATGAGTATAGATGGAATATTAGGAAGAATTACAGGAATGTCATTTTTCACTAAAATCGATTTACAGCATAGTTTCTGGTTAATACCTTTAGAAAGAAAAAGTAGACAGTATACAGGATTTCAGATAGATGGAGTAGTATATCAATTCAAAGTAGTACCATTTGGACTTCAATCATCTTGCAGTGCTCTATGTAGATGTCTTCATGATATTTTAGATAAATATGAACATTTTGTAATTCACTACATTGATGATATATTAATTTTTTCTCAAACTGCTGAAGATCATGAGAAACACCTAAAAATTATATTCAACAGATTAGACAAAGTTGGACTAAAAATAAATCAAGAAAAATGTACATTTTTTCAAAAAGAAGTAATAAATCTAGGTTATAAACTTAATACTAAGGGAATAGAAATGGATCCAGAACGGACACAGGTCATTCAGGAATATAAAACACCACACAATTTAAGAACTTTAAGAGGTTTCATTGGAATAATTAATTATTATAAAAGGATGATACCAGATCTAAGTATAACACTAATAATAACACTACCAGCTTACTGATATATCCATTTTATTCAATAGACTTGATTTGTTAAATAGATGGTAGATTTCATTGTTGTGAATAAATATGACATCATATTTATTGTCTTATACATATGGAAATTATTGTGTACCCTAAAAATCATAATTTGGGGTTAGATACAAAATTGATTCTATAAATAAATGTCTTTCTAATATAATAAATTGTAAAACTTACCAATTCATATGGATGAAAGCCTGTTGAATGGAAATAATTCATAGGTTTTGTCTATAAATAAACATAACACAATAATATATGATTATGTTTATTTTCTCATATAATAGCCTCCATTGCTTTATTTGACAGTTTTACATAGACAGTGAACAGGGATGTATTTAATAGAACACATTTTAAATAAAAAAAAATTGAATTATTAATTTATTAAATTTAATAAGGTATGAGAAAATTAATATTTAAAAAAATAATAAGTAAATTATTTATTTTAAATATTATTTTGGGGTATTGATACGATTGGGGTTTATAGAAAATAATTTATAAGTTATATACTAGATAATATTAGATATAAAAAAGTATTTGGTTATTTTAAGAAGTTATATACTAGAGAATTTAATAAAAATTATTTATGTGAGGGCATTTTTAAGAAATTAGCATATAATAATTGTAAAACGTTGTATTTTAGTAATTATAATGTGGTAGATATATTTAAGTGAGCCATGTGACTAGGCAACCAACTATACATATGTGAGTGACAGACAGATATTCTTACTCTCCAAGTGACATTTTAATAATTAGGAATATAAGTGGGGTTATAATAATAATGTTAGTTTAAAATGTTTAATTTATATATATTTACTGTTTTAAGTGTTTATTCTGATCTGAAAAAAGAACAAAATTATCAATAGAACATTAACGAATTCTCCAGAATGCAGAATTTAACCTTTGTTTATGTTGGAACATTCTGGAATAATGATTATGTCGGTGGATCGAACAGATACTTTTTTCGAGAACATCCATATAGAAGAAATAGAACTAAATCGAACATGATTTCTTACCAGATGGTTCTGGAACATCCAAAAAGATATAAATACCCGTGATTTGGATTCAAGATGGCAGTTTTAAGTCAGTCACACAGGCAGTTTAGTAAGAAATATGAAAGTTAGTTGGAGTTAGTCAATCAGTTACAAATAGTCCAATTGTTTAATATAGTGAGTTAAATGAAGATTAAAAATTATGCATATATTTTAATGCACATTTATAATTATACACAAATAATTATTGAAGATTAAAAAAGTATATTAGAAGAATATTGGATGGATATTGGAAGAAATTAAAATTATATTATGATTGGAGATTAGTATAAATCAACTTATAATAATTGGATATTGGTATATTGAAAAGAAGAATAAATATAAATGCTGTTTTGCTGGTTTGCTTGGTGGTTTATAAATGCTGGTGAAGAAAAATATATCTTAAATTGGTAGAAGCTGATAATTGGAAAAAGTAATTTCACAAAAACAAGGATAACCGAAGTACGAAGACATTTAGTGGTGATTAGAATCTATATAGTGGAAAACAGTTCATTTAGGCATTCAGTGAAAGAAAGGTACAAAATTTTGTTAATATAATTTAGTTAGTGTCATAACAATTTCAATTTTGAAGATAGTTTGTTTAAATTTTACATTGTCTATAGAATTTAATTAGTTTTATAAGAATATCAATTTAAAGATAGTTTATTTTAAATTTACATTGGCTAGGTTAGATATATATTTGTGTTTCATAGTAGATCTAATAAAGATAATTTAAAAAAGTACTTACAAACTAATTCTTTGAGAACCGCGATAAAAACCCTATATATTATATTATTAAAAATACTCATTGCTCATCATTCAAACAAACAATATATCATAACAATATATAGGTATATATATATATATATATATATATATATATATATATATATAAATATATATATATATATACATATATACATATATATATATATATATATATATATATATATATATATGTATATATGTATATATATATATATATATTTATATATATATATATATATATATATATATATATATAAATATATATATATATATACATATATACATATATATATATATATATATATATATATATATATATATATATACATATATATACATATATATATACATATATATATATATATATATATATATATATATATATATATATATATATATATATATATATACATCTAGCGGTTAATGTAAGCTCCGTTCTAAAACGGTATTATACTAACTCCAGTAGAATATACACCGTGTATTTTATTATCTAAGTAGCGCTTTATGTAGACTCCGACCAACACGTAGGATTAAGTGGACTCCACAAAAGGATAAACCATTTTTGGGATCCGTATTTACGATATTGCATATACTTCTAAACTCCTGCGATGTTGCCAATAATTGTATTAGTAGTAGATTTTCAAATTTTACAGCAGATACATTCTGGAACTTGAAATTTATTTAAATATCCATCAATTTAATCATGGAGGAATTTAAGGACTATTTGGCTAATTTATGTAGTTAAATATAAATTGTTAACCGCCATATACCTTTATTTTACTTTTTAAGTTTTAATAAGCAAGGCGGTAATTTATATTACTTTTATATATTTTCAAACATAAGAAAGTGTGTATTATAAACTTGGAAAAGCGAAAATTTCCGTTTTTATTAATTAGTATTTTTTATTAAAATGCATTGGCACTAAAACATTTAGTACATAAATGTATGTATATCAAATAGAGTAATCGTGTAACAGTTTCTGAAATTAGAAGCCCCTTCGGTAAGATTATAAAGTTTGTTACCACAAAAAATCTACTAGCATGCACAGAGATGAGAGAGACCTACACAGAAGAAGATTTATTTTTAGCGAATGACAGGGCAATTTATGTAGCCAACCATTGGAAATACAAAATTTAAAGCTGTTGGTGTTCCGGACACGGAAAGTAAAGTAAGTACAAAAAGAGGTAAAAGTAAAATGAAAAAAAAACTAAAATACTTATATGATATGTAGACCTGCAAGTGCACCGGAGGGTTTGAAATAAGAATTTACCTAAGGAATGAAATAAGAATTTACCTAATATAAAACAGATCTGAAAGAGAATAAAAAACAGATCAAAGAATTAATAGAGATTAAGTACATCCTTAAGTAACATATCTCAAATCCGCCTGCAGTTTTTTTGGGTAGATCGAGTAGCTCGACAGAACTGTTGCCGGTTCCAAGCCCAAATAAAGGAGGAGGGGGTCTACAGCCAGTTTAGCACCCTACTGATAGACTTTAAAACCATACAGCTCATAGAAACAGAATTATGCCTCGGGACAGGAATGATTTCATTACGACGACTAACGGGAGAAAGAGAACAACGAATTTGTGGTAAACGAGAAATACACTTCGCATCGGTGCTTTGAACGTAAAGTCTCTACAAGAGAGCAAAAAATTACAAAAGAGCTTGTAGAAAAAAAATATAGACATGTGTGCGTTAAAAGATACAAAGAAAAAAGGAAAAGGGTCAAATTATTATAGATGACCATCTCATGATTTACAGTGGTGTTGCCAAAGAAACCAGAAACCATTTTTTACACCAAGTATAAAAATAGTAAGTGTAAAAATTATACTGGATGTTAAACCTCTGAATGTGGTAGCAATTCACTTCCAAAGAACAACAAAGATACCACCACAAGGGAAAACTTCTAGGAACACCTTCAGACTGTAATAAACGAGACCCCAAATGATAAATATATAATCATTATGGGTGATTTTAACGCCCGTGTTGGCAATGATTTAGTTCCAGCGATAAAACAGCGATGTAACGAAAATATCAGAAATGAAAACGGAAACCTTCTAACGGACCTCTGCAGCAAAAACCAGATACGTAATAATAATACATTTTTCCCTCACAAAGAACAATACAAATACATTTTTGAAAACAGTAGAGGACAAAGATCTATTATAGACTATATTCTGTTGAATAGAGAGCACTAACATCAGCAGAAATAGGAAGCGATCACAAATTGGTATTGTGCCGAATGAAAACACATATATGTGATAACAAAACACCGAAATACACCACAAAGATAAAAATCGAAAGCTTACAGGATGACTCGACAAGATACCTATTCCAGAAAAGAAGAACCGAAAAAAACAGAAATACATATATCACAGAAAGTGATGGAGTCGAAGAAAGCTGAACAATACTTAAGTCTAATATCTTAGCCTCGGCCAAGAAAGTTCTCGGTAAAAGAAATATAAGTAAAGTGAAGGAAAAATGTAAAGAAAACAAAAAAGCTTACCTGAATTACATGTCAATCAAAACACAAGAGGCATAACATAATTACAAGACAATTAGAAACGAAACACATGCACTTATAAGAAAAATAAAATGGTCACTGGGAACGTTTTTCGAAAGAAATGGAACATAATTTTTCTCGTCTGCAAAAGGAAATATAGCGCTTCATCAGACGTCAAAGAACGAAGGTAAAGTAACTAATAGAACTAAAATACATAGAAAATGATACGTGGATTGACTACCTAAAAAAGCTATATACAGGAGAAGAACAAACGACGCTAGAACCGGAAACATCAGAAATTACAACATATAAAGAACTTAATATAAATATACAGGAAGTTCGGAAAATACTTGAAAACCTGAGGAACAGAAAAGTAGCAGGTCAAGACGAGATACCAAACGAATACTGAAATATTGTGGAGCAGCAATGACAGAACAATTAACAATATTAATTAATAAAATTATAAAACACAATAAAATGCCGGAAGAATGGAGAATGAGCGAACTAACTCTACTATATAAAAAAGGAGATAAAAACAGACAAAAAACTACAGAGGTATAAACTTGTTAAATACTACGCTAAAACTTACAACTAAAATTTTACAAGTGCTAATTAATCACAATATAAGTTTAGCAGATGAACAACCGGGTTTTTTAAGTGGTAGATCGTGTACAGATGCAAAATTCGTTATAAAGCAAATTACTGAGAAATCACTGAAGTATAATAGACTAGCATTTCTGTGTCTGATTGACCTAAAGAAAGCGTTTGACAGAGTAAGACTGAAAGATGTAATCCATCTTCTGTATAATAGAGAAGCTCTCCTAAATATTATAAAAACTGTCGAAAACATCGACCAAAACAGCAAAATTGAAGTCAGAATAGAGGGACAACTTACAGAACCTATAGAAATAGGCAGCAGAATAAGACAAGGGGATTCGTTGAGATTGAGCCCCATGCTCTTCAATTTGATCATGGATCAAATCATCAAAAGCGTTAACAAACGAAGAGGATACAGAATGGGAAACAAAGAAATTAAAATACTCCGTTACGCAGATGACGCAATATTAATAGCTCAAGATGAAGATAGTCTGCAAAGATTTGTCCACAAATTTAACATAAGAGCAAAAGACTTTAATATGACAATATCATCTGAGAAAACTAAAACAATAGTAGTCAGCAAAGAACCACAGATGTAAAATAGAAATTGATGGCATTAGCAGAAACAAGACCCGACACAGCCACAACGCAAAGAATAATGGACGCGGCAGAGATGAAAGTACTGAGAAGAATTACAGGAAATACTCTGAGAAATCGAAAAGAAAATGTAACGTATAGTGTATAAATGAATGGATACAAAATAGAAAAAAAGAATGGAATAACCACATAGGTAATGGAAATAAAATATCTGGCATTATGAATTTATTATGACAATCTCAGAAAACTAAAACAATAGTAGTCAGCAAAGAACCAACTAGATGTAAAATAAAAATTGATGGCATCAGTATTGAACAAATAATGAAAATAATATACTTGAACTTTATTTTACTGTCGTTTTGAAATTCTTAACTTTCTAGTGGGTATCTTTATGTCTTTATTACCAATTGTTATTAACATGCGTTTACACAAAGTTAAAACGTTGTGTATTATAAAAGTATTCTATTTCTTTTTATCGTAGTAAGTCATTACTCAGACAAAATATTTTGGTGTCTTATGGTATTGGTAACTTGATTCTGTAATAAAATTCATGGCAGACGACAAGCGGTTTCATAACCACTAAACATATCTATTTCTTTATTGTTTCCGTATATATTATGTTTTACAGTTATGATATTATGTTCGGTCTAATTGTTTTAAAAACTTTGTCGCTTGTATAAGCTTTAACTTTAATAATAATTTTATAGACCTTAATCATTTAGAAGTAAATGTATATATAATTTTTTTTCTGTCACTTGGTTTAAATATATTTCTTATTATATATATGAGCAGAAAATAACACTTATTTCAGTTCGTACGATTTGCGGTAATTTATTTAATGTTAATTCTGGAATTTCACGTTTATACTCAGTTTCTGTTGTTCCGCTTATTTATCTGAGAGATGTTACTTTTTTTTTCTTGTTATTATTTCTCTTTATAAGCAATTTTACTTGTTCATTGGTGGAATAATACCTCTATGGAAGGTTATCACTTCATTTTTTGCGCGATCGTCCGATACTTCTTCTGCCGATTCGTGACTTATCTCTTCCAATTTTGACGTCACGGGTCTCCTCCATTCTGCTTATGTGATTATTCCATTCTTTTTTTCTATTTTGTGTAAATTCATTTATACACTTTACGTTACATTTTCTTCTAATGTCTTCACTTATCTTTTGATTTCTCAGCGTATTTCCTATAATTGTTCTCAGTACTCTCATCTCTGCCGTTTCCATTATTCTTTGCGTTGTGGCTGTACCGGGTCTTGTTTCTGAAGAATATGTCATTATTTGTCTTACACTGGCTTTATAAATTGATATCATCTTAGTGTTAATGTGTCTGTTTAGCCATATAGTGTTATTAAGGCATCCTGCCAGTCTATTTGCTTTTAGTACTTGATCTCTCATTTCTTTGTCCAGGTCTCCGTAGCTAGACAGTGTAATTCCCAGGTATCCCAGGTAGATATCTCTACTCCCCGATTTCAGCAAGCAGTCACCAAACTATTAAAACTGCTACATTCATGCTTCCTATTATCCAACGATTAGCCAGTCCATGACTATATGCATTATTATGGTACTGATATTGCTGCTGCCCCTCATAAGTAAATAGAATATGCAAGGGCGATTTTGGCAATTTAATAGGATTTTTGTGAGTTAGAATATAATTTCTCCGAGAAAGTAAAGAATATCTATCCGCTATCCGGATTTAATCCATAGATTAAATATTAGAATACTATAGAATAATGCTATTAGCAGCAAAAAAAACGATATAGTAGTCAGTAACGAGAAAACCAAATAAATGTTCATTAACAGACAAAAGAGACGATGTAGTAGGGCATATAACTTAACAATAGATCCCTATAATTTTGAAAGATAGGAGCGTTTTAGATATCGCAGATAATGTTTTCACATAAGAGATCAAAGGGAAAATTCAGGTAGCAAACTAATATATGTATAACCCTCATAACAATTTTAAATCCAGAAGTCTAACACGAACTACTAAAATGAGGATATATAAAACAATGTAAGTAAAACTCAGGTATTAATTAGATCAGGATTGCTAGGAAAACCCCCAGAAGTGTTTTACGACCGGGAACTAATGCTAAGGTCAAACAGGTATAAAGATTGCAACGTCGTACAGGAAACTAAATCTCAACGCCAAAGTTATTGTTTTGCACTCTGTAATGATTGGTGATTCATAAGATTCATATATTTCTCTAAGAATTCTTCTTTCTGCGACGCTCAATCGGCTCTTATTTTGGTTTTTCATTGTCCGTGTTTCACTTACATACGTAGATTCTTATTTTTGGTACTGCGGGATGTATTTTTGGATTTAATTTTTTTGCTTAAAACGTAGCAATGACCAGCTTGTATTCTGTTGTTATTCTCTTTTGTAGTGTTTTTATTAAAAGTGCTCTTAAATCCCAAATATTTAGACCGATGAACCATTTCAAAGTTGTACTAGTCTATTGAAATATTATGTCCTATCCTGTTTCGTAGTGCTCTTCTTATGATAGCCATATATTTTTTTGTCATCGTTGATTTGGAGGACCCTTCTTTGCGCTTTTTCCTATTAAATGTCTTAATGTTTTTTTCTTACTAATAATTATACTTGCTACTATATTTAACTCATCGTCGAAAGTCTGTATAATGTAAGGACCTTGCTTATTAAACTGAGATTTTCTGTATTTACTTTGCGGGTGATGCTCTCCAACACGATGGTAAACACGATTGGAGACACGGCATCTTCCTGTTTGAGGTCACTGTACATTTGAAAGTAAGTTGACAGTTAATTTCCTTAGGTATGCCTAGTTCTGCCATACAATTACATAACTAGTGTAATGTTTTTTTTATTTCTAACATTTTTTATTATGTATATAATTCTGAATATTTGATCAATGGTTCATTCAGTTTTTCCAATTTCATACTAATCTTTCCTAATTTCACATTTGTGGTTGCTGTCTGTCAAAGAAAACACCATTTTCTAGAGCTGATGCTATGATTTATATTTGTTGTTAAAATTACTTTGCTGCTGTATCGAGTACCGTTTACTGGTATATGAATTTGGTTACGAATTTATCTTGTGTGCTGAACTATTAAATCTTTTACCGCGAATTGAAAAGAATGTTTTAACCTTTATTTGTAACATTTTTATCGTTAACGTTCAGTGAAATATTTTACGTTTATCTAAATAAGTATTTACTATATTGTATAATGATTGTACATGTTTCCTGTTTGAGATCAATGTACATTTGAAAATAAGTCGATAATTTTTCTTGAAATATTACTTTACTTGTACGTTACTCCTTGTTAAATTAATTAATTTCTTAGGTAAGCCTAGTTATGCCATAGTATTCCATAGTTTTATTCTTATTATTATATCATGTGTTTGTTCAAAATCTATAAATAACTAGTTTAATGTTTTTTTTGTATTCCCAACATTTCTCATTAACTGCCTAATTGTGAATAATTGATCAATGATTTATTAAGTTTTTTCTAATTCCACACTAATAGTTTCCTATTTGATAGTTCACCTATTCACTCAATCGTTATAGGTTTATTAGAAAAAAATCTGTATATCCTAATAATTAATATATAGCTTATACCGCTATAGTTTGTGCAGTACATTTTATCATCCCTTTTGTGTATGGGTATGCTTTTCAGCAAGTTGGTACTTGCTCTTACTTTTAAATTGACAGGTTAGCTGTTTAACTGCCTATACTGAACTTTCTTCTTCATGTTGCAAATATATATAAAAATTAATAAAAACCACTCTGACATACCGTTGACTGAAATATTGGAGACCCTATATTATTCAATCAATGGAAATACTAAGATCACACGGGGGGAATATTATGGGTTATTTCTGGTTTCGTCATAATTTACACTAGTAAGTAAGTAAGTTCGTGTAACCTTCTGGCTAAGGTCTAGTGTTAGGGTTTTCAGGTCGCGCAAGCGCCCCTAACATGACTTAACGACTACTTTCGAAGCCGGGACCGACGGCTTTACGTACCCTCCGAAGCACGGTGGCAGCGCAGTTAAATTAGAAATTGAAAATGTTGTCGGTGCCAGGATTCGAACCCGGACCCTCCAGCTTTTTAAGCCAGTAACACAGCCACTGAGCTACGGCTACCACATAATTTACACTGAAAATACTAACAAGAGAGCTCTCACTTCCACATGTTAAAATTGATATATAGTACCAACAGATGCTAGTTATATACCATCAGTACTAATAAAATGGAAACTATTAAATTAATGTCAATTTCATTTAATCAAACGTACTAACCTTAAACATGGTCATTTAAGGAAACACCTCAAAAATATTGACAAAAAATTAAAAATAGCTTAAGCGTTATACAAGTAACAGAGCAGCAAAGCTCACAGCATGAGAATATTGCCTCGTACTTTTATATAGCAATTTGTTCTCACAATTTTATAGTTTTTCGAAAAATGAACTCCGATTAGAAGATTAAAACGTCAAACAAAATGTAAAAACCTATTCATATTTTGTGATACAAAATCTTCAATTTCGATATTGAATATTCTTAATAAATGTATAATCTAATATTTAAGCCTGTTTATGTTTTACAGACTTGGAAAACACTAAACAGACAAATATTTATTCCTTTATGTACTAGGTTCTAAAAAAAGTGTACTCAAAACAA